>NC_142014.1:8323666-8640749 GCF_049901735.1 Notechis scutatus
AATGAATGCAAACCAAGAGAATAAAATTAAGATGTTTGATAGAAAGAAGGGTAAGAAGGTGTAATGTATGTTTTCTAAGTAACTTTTACTTTTTATTTTTCATCTTTCTTTTGCATTCTTTTACTGCATTTAAAAATCCATACACAGTATATTCTGCATGTGTATGTTTGTGTCCTTGCACTGAATTCAGACAAGGATCCTCATACTTTACAGCTCTGAAATTAATGGAACAATTTAGACAGGCCTATCTGGATGCTTTATAAACTTGATATCATTTTCTTTTTAGAGGAAAATCTTATCATGTCACAATTTCCAACCTGAGAACAAAAGGCATTGCATTTTGTTCTTCTAGGATCTAGAGCATAAAGTGTAGAAAGAAAGGAACAAGATTATTGATTAGTCTTAAACCCTAGCTTGACAGTGATGGTCTTAATTTGAGGCATTTCTTTCCACTTAGAGATGAGATCATATTGAAAGGGGAGGGGGAGAGGGGGGGAAATGCTATATTACATCATTTTTATTTAATCAGGCGCATATGTTCAAATGAAAATCTGTGATGTGGTTTGGCAGAAAGCTACAGTAACAACGGTTCAAATATCAATAACAGAATACTCCACAGCAACTAAAACCAGAAATGGAAAACTTAAGAGCTTTTAAAAACCATCCAAACAAAAAAAAAATTGCCCCGTTTTACAACCTTTCTTGCCACAATTGTTAAGTGAATCACAGCAGTTGTTAAGTGAATCTGGCCTCCCCTGTGCTTCTCAGAAGCTCACAAAAGGTGATCACATGACCCCAGGATACGGCAACCATCGTAGATGTGAGTGTCAGAATCTCCATTGTCGGTCTGGCGCCTTGCTGGGTTCCTACCATCAAAGGGGAAGGGAGGGGGAAGCATTTTTGGGCAATTCACACCTGTGTATCAAGTTGTGGGAAATGGGGTGGTGATGGGGAAATATGGGGAAATTCAGTGTGATGAGCATTACCTACTTGGAGACACTTCCTGGAGGGGGTCAAGGCTCCTTTTGAAGTTTGGACAGGCCACAAAAATCTAGAGGCCCTTATAAAAACCCAAAAGTTGTCATCTAAAAAACTCCAATGGGTACAATACTTTAATTTTTTTCCAATTTCACTCTGAAATATCTCCCCGGAGGAGGATAGTTTCTCCTGGCTGATATACTATCTATAACGTCTCAATATAATAGCTTTAAGACAGAAATAGTCAGACCAGTCATCCTGTCAGTCTGAGCTCCATTCAAAATCCAAGAAAGAAATACATCGACTCCATAGATTAGAGGAAAGAAATCTTTTACTGAAAAATTGAAGTGGTAGCTTCAGGTAAAATTCTGAATCTGAGAAATTAGGTGCGCAGATCACATATACAAAGTGATGGAATTGTTCCCACCCCCCAAGGTTCAAAAGATTCTTCCAATTAAAAGTTCTGGATATGATCATGTGGACATCTTCAGGTGGCGATGAGGCCTCTGTCCGTTGACCTTGACATATTTTGATAAAGATTCGCAGTTGCGCAGAGAAAAGAAAGCCAAGCGAGAAATAGAAACCTAAAGCAGGAATTTATACTCCCCCCCCCCCATTCTCCATATATACAATACAAGAATGTAACACCTCCAGTTCTCTTCCCAGACAATTCCCCCCTCCTCCCCCCGTTACTTTATGGCAGCCAAAAGATGCAAAGCAGTAGCAGAAGATCTTGAAGGCTGACACATCCCTTCCTACAACTAGCAGCACCAGTAACCACCAGGGCACAAATAAAAATGAGAGCCCCCAAAACGGAAGACATTGAGGCCACTTTAAAAGAAGCCCTGGTGGGAGGCAAATGGTTCCAGAGGCATAAGAATGAATACACCATGAGAGATGATTTGGAGTGGGTGGGAGCTAAAACTGTATGTCCCAAAAAGCCAGATACTCTTAATTTTAGAGAAAAGCCATGGCTCTAAAACTACAGGACATTTCAGGTTCATAAAAATGGTCCATTTGGTCAAAGGACAGTTTCTGTAGCCATGGGTACATGGCAAGCTGCCTCAGCCAAACAATGGCAAGAGAAAACATCAGGAGATCTTCAAACAGTAGCAAAGCCTAGTGTTCCATGGAAAGAAATCTCCAAGGACTTTATTGTAGAATTCCCTGAGAGTTTGGGGAAAATGGCAATCTGGGTCGTAATGGATCTATTCTCCAAACAAGCCCATGCCTTGGCTAAACTTTTCATTCGACATGTCTATAGAGTGCATGGGACTCCTCAACACATAATCTCCAATCACGGAGTCCAATTCACCTCAAAGTTTTAGCAGGAGTTTCTGGGACTTCTGGTTACCTCCCAGTAACTAAGCTCCAGTCACTGCCAGCAAGACAACTGGATGGAGGGCCTCACATTTGCCAAAGTAGCGTATAACAATTCTGTCCATAGCAGCATAGGCTTCACCCCATTCAAAGTGGCCACAGGCCAAGATTTTTGCCTCAATATTGGAATTACCTGCGGATACCCTTCCATGTCACCTCTCTCAAAGACTGGGTGACCCAATTAAAAGACATCTGGCCAGTGGCTAGAAAATTGCTTGAAGAGGTTAGGGAAGCCTATAAAATGCAAGCAGACAAAAAACACAAGAAGCCTAAAGACTTTAATGTAGGGGATTGAGTGTAACTGTCTACTAAGTACTTGCAATCTAGGCAACCCTAGAAAAAACTGGGTTTTTTCAAGCAAGTATGTTGGACCTTTTCCTGATTAACCCGGTCACAGCAGAACTAGAACTCTCCAAATCACTCAGGTTCATCCATCCAATTTTCCACTACATTCTGCTGAAATCTGAGGTGCTCTCCCCACTGTGCCCAGTGCCACCACATCCATTGAGTCTCTCATGTTCGAAGGGGAGCCGTATTTTGAAGTCAAAGATATTCTGGATTCCCGTAAACATTGTCAAACTCATAGGCCGTGGGCTGGATGCATCACATGTTGGCCATGCCCATCCCCAGTTTAGTGAAGGGATAAAGGTCCTGATACATCACATGACTCCACTGTGACTACGCATGTTTGACACCATGTCAGGCTTTCCATCATTGGCCTGGCACCTTACTGGGTTCCTGCCATCAAAGGGGAAACAAGGGGAGAGGCATTTTGGGAAATCCATACCTGTGTATCAAATGGTGGGAAGTGGAGAGGTGGTGAGGAAGAATGGGAGGGGGAAATGACAACAGAAGAAAACTAGATCACCAACCAGTTTGTAACAGGATCTTCAAGGCAGAGGTGGTATTCAGCAGGTTCTGACCAGTTCTGGAGAACCAGTAGCGGAAATTTTGAGTAGTTCGGAGAACCGGGAAACATCACCTCTGACTGGAAATTTTACAGTATCCTTCCCCTGCCACGCCCACCAAGCCATGCCCATGGAAACAGTAGTAAGAAAAATTTGAATCCCATCATTGCTTCAAGGCCATTTGCCATAAGAATGGAATGTTACTAGTTTCACAGCTCAGTTTCTCAGAACATTTTACCGGCATCACACTGGCTGGCCAGGGGACTGATCATGGGGGAAGGGATTGGGAATTGGAAAAAAATAGCTTTGTATTTTGTGTGGGAACACCAGATTCTGCCTGACTTTTCTGCAACCGGTTTCTTTCAGTAAAAGTTCCTTTGCTTCAACTAAATGGAGTCATGAGCTCTACTTTCCTGAAAGAGCAAACAGGGGCAAGCCTGAAGGCGAGTCAATTGCCAAGCATCTGAATTTTGATCACATGAGTATGGGGATGCTGCAATGGTCATAAGTGTGAAAAACAGTCATAAGTCATTTTTTTCAGTGCCATTGTAACTTTGAACGGTCACTGAATGAACTGTTGACTTATATTGTGTTAGACTCTATCTTTCCTCCCATTCATCTATCTACAATTGGTAGCATTTGATCCTGTATATTTGATAAAATGGAAAAAAAAATGTGATATTTTTAAGACTGATAGATTTGTCCACATCTCTATCTCCATCTCTATCTCTATCCATCCATCTTCTTTCTTCTATCTCTGTTTATCTATCTATCTATCTATCTATCTATCTATCTATCTATCTATCTATCTATCTATCTATCTGTTTATCTGTCTATCTATCTATCTATCTATCTATCTATCTATCTATCTATCTATCTATACCTGCCTATCTGTCTGTTTATCTATCTGTCTATCTATCTATCTATCTATCTATCTATCTATCTATCTATCTATCTATCTATCTATCCTACCTGCCTATCTATCTATCTATCTATCTATCTATCTATCTATCTATCTATCTACCTCTGTCTGTTTATCTATCTATCTATCTATCTATCTATCTATCTATCTATCTATCTATCTATCTAATCTGTGGACAATGTCGCATAAAACATAAAGAAGCAACATTATCCATGATTAAACTGCTTTCTGCTAGCCATTCCAAGTGCAATAGAGAAAGTTTTTCCAATTATCCATTTGGTGGCAGCATATGCTTTCTCTTCAACCTTCTGGAAAGCGATTTCTGCTCTGAGCTCTTTTGCCTAAAATATGCTCACTTTGATTCCATCTGTAATAAATGATAAATGTTTTTTTTTTTTTTTGTAAATTCAGGTTTTTGTATATATCTTAGGAGAAAGCTTTCTTTCCAATCAGGTAACCTATTGGAGAGAGATTATTTTAAAAACCAATCCTGCTTATATTTATTCCAGGATGGGAAAATGGAAAAATATGCTCTTTGACCAAGAAAGCTTTTCCAATTCATCACTTGGTAAATGCCTGGTGCTCCTGTCTTGATAAATGAGGAAAATATTTCATTACTTATCTAGGTACATCATCAATGTGAATGAGTCCAATTTCCAGTTTACTGCCCACAATCCTCTCCAACCATTGTACTATATTGCTGTACACCGAACAAAAACAATTTATTTTGGGGAAGCCCAGGCCAGAATAAAGGAGAGAAGAAGAACAATTTGGAAGCCTCCTCTGCTCCCATTCCTACAACCCATTTCTGACCCCTTCCCCAAACCCCAACAGACACAGATGCCCTAGGAGACAATTGAAACCCCACAATTATCCACTCTAGCCAAACCAGTCTCCTACACATATATGATCTATACCAGGGCTGTCAAATTCAAGGACCACGGGGGGAATCCAGCCCACATGGTGCTTAGATCTGGCCTGTGGGCCCCACCTGAAAATATCAAAGGACCAGCCTGTAGTGCCTCTGCTGCACAAAATGGGGTGAGGGAGGCTGAACGCAGCCCCCCTGCACCTGTTTTTGGCCCAGCAAAGTGCTGCAGGGGGAATCCATCCCATCTCCACATCCTCCCCACTGTCCCGCAGAGAACTACATTGCTTATTCGGCCCTTGAAGAAATCCAGTTTGATACTCCTGTGTTATGTCCCTGTTGGAGTCTGAATCCAAGGAGGAAGACGAACAGCCAACAAGGAGTGGGAGTGTGGCTCCATTGGCTGTGGAGGAAACTGGGGAAAGAAAATTCAGGCTGGGCAGAGCAGGGAAGAGGTAGAACAAGGGAGAGGGAGTTCAGAGGAAGACCTAGGCCCACCCCCTTTTCATCCTAGAGTTTACAGGGAAGAACGGAGAAGAGAGTAACGTGCGTTGTGCGGCTTACGGGGGAGGAAAGGACCCTGATTCCCTTCACTAGGCACACCTGGGAAGAGAGTTTAAAGGACGAGCAGCGGAGAGCTGCATTTGCCAGGAACAAACATGAGTTTATCTTGTGTTGACTGCAGTTATCTGCGTTCCTGGCATCCTCCCAACTGGGTTGACCTTGCCCTGCTGGATTAATTACCTCATCTTGCCTTGGTTGTACTTATAGTTTTCTGTTGACAATGCTTTGGACTTGACTCTCTGCAGTCAAAGGCTGTTCCTGGGAGAGTTTTTCTCCACACCAGAAGGTAACCAGGATCTTGGGGGCAAAGTTTGGATCTAATATAAAAGGATTCCTAATTATTATCTGGCTGTGTTGCCTTTATGTCATCACATTTTGTTCCCAGCAAACACAGCTTTCAGATTGCCTCTCCTTTAAACTTCTTCCCAGGTGTCCCTAGTGAAGGAAATCAGAGGAGGCCCTTTCCTCCTCTGAACTAAGGATGTAACTATCACTCTTTAGCTTGTTATACATAAGATATTTGTGTGTGTTTGTATGTCTGTGGGTTAGTGTATATGATGCACATCTGTTAAATGACCTAAATTTAATGCAAAGCTAATTTGTTAAGGCTGAAGAACTATTTATGTGGTTTTTTTAAAAAAGAATCCGGATGGTAAATAATAGCATGTAATGTTCCTTGGATTCCTCTTCTACACACCCCCGTCTCCAGAAATACTACTGAGATTTGTGGAAGAAATGGGTAACAAACAACATTTCTTGCCTGTATAACAAAAAGTCATTTCCTGGACATGCTTTTAAACATGGTCCCAAAAATGTACTACATCATCTCTAAAGTGTTCTTTTAATAGTTGGTACACCAACATAAAGATATCTTAAAAGTCAACACCAGCCCACAGTTATTTTAAGAAAGTTTTAAGAAGTATTAGATTCCCAATTATGGCCTGGTTGCAAATAAGAGAAAATAATCTTATGAACACAAGAACTACTTTTTTGTATGTTTACTAGAAGAAGAAGAAGAATTCTTTATTGGCCAAGTGTGATTGGACACATAAGGAATCTGTCTTGGTGCAAATACTCTCAGTATACATAAAAGAAAAGATACATTCATCAAGAATCATAAGGTACAACACTTAATGATAGTAATAGGGTACAATTAAGCAATCAAAACATACTAGGAAACAGTCAATCTAAAACATAAGGATACAAGCGACAAAGTTACAGTCACAAGTGGGAGGGGATGGGCGATAAGGAGTGATGAGAAGATTAACGGTAATAGTAGTGCAGCCTTTGTAAATAGCTGAAAAGTGTTGAGGGAATTATTTGTTTAGCAGAGTAATGGCTTTCGGGGGAAAATTGTTCTTGTGTCTAGTTGTTCTGGTGTGCAGTGCTATATAGCAACGGTCACCAACCGGTGGGCTGCGGCCCACTGGTTGGCCACGAGAAAATTTTGGTGGGCCGCAGAGAAATCTCACCCCCAGAGCACCCTCCCAAAGCAATTAATCCAGGCTACACAGAAACACAAGGCTGCACCACCCACATGGCCCGTGGGAACCCTCCCCACCCACTCACTCCTTACCTGGCAAACTTGCCTGCTAAATTGCTATTTTTCCTTTTTCCAACCATCAGCTGTTCTGCTGTGCCGGGAGATTTAGATTAGCTAGGAAGCAGGAAATGGTTGGATTTCTTGCTTTTTAGCTAGTCTTTAGATCTTCGACTCTGCTTTTAAGCACAGCCGAACCTCCCTTAGGATTGCAGACTCATGGCAAGCAAATTTTATGTGACAGACTGAACTAGCCAATGGCAGATAGATAGATCACAAATGATTCTGTGAGCAACTCAATCTGCCTGCCTGCTTTGCCTGATTTTGGGTAAAAGTTGCTCTTTTTTTATAAAAAAATTCAGTATTTACATACATGGTGTGTTGTGAGTTAATTTTGTGAGTTTGCTTGCAAGCAAATTTTATGTGACAGACTGAGCAAGCCGATGGCAGATAGATAGATCTCTGAATGAATCTGTGATTCTGTGAGCAACTCAATCTGCCTGCCTGCTTTGCCTGATTTTGGGTAAAAGATGCTCTTTTTTAATAAAAAAAAATTCAATATTTATAATATTTACATACAAGCCATGCCCAGCCAGTCACATGACCACCAAGCCACACCCACAAATTAGGCCATGCCCACAGAACCGGTTAGTGGTCCCTGGGATTTAAAATTATGAGTTTGGTGGTCCCTGAGGTCCAAAAGGTTCTATAGCGTCGTTTTGAGGAAAGGCGTTGAAGTAGTATACTAAGTAGAAGTAGTATACTAAGTAGTATAACTAGCTTTGTTATACATGGGACTTATTTTTCAGTAACTATACTTATGGGGAGGCATGGCAGCCAAGTGGTTAAGATGCTGGGCTTGTTAATTGGAAGATAGGCAGTTTGAGACTAAGTACCACATAACAGAGTGAGTTTCCATTACTTGCTCCAGCTCCTACCAACCTAGCAGTCTGAAAGCAAGTAAGAATACAAGTAGATAAATAGGTATCACTTCGGCGGGAAGGTAACAGCTTTCTATGAATCTTGGTTTATAGTCATGCCAGCCACATGACGACAGAAATGTGAATTGGAGATGAGCACCCCACGCAGGGAAAACTTTTACCTTTTTTTTATAGCTATACTTCAATTTGTAAGCATTGAGGTACATTCCAACCCACCTTTCCAACTGGATGTCCTCTAGTCTAGATGCATGAAAGGATGACCCAACACAGTACAGGCTGCGTCATCTGCAGTACAAGTATCTTATCAGAGCAACGTCTCCAAGTGTCTGACTGTAAACTGCCTAGGACATGTATGTATCTGGATGAACTCTAACACGTACAAACTGACCATTCTATTTTTAAAAAATCCATATGGGATTTATGTGGGATGCAGAAAAATTATTGCAAATATAAAGAAAATAACTTTCCTTTGCAAAATATTTTTCAAAAATTCTGCTTTTTAAAGTATTGACATTAAATATGGACTTGGAAGTCGGGTTGGTTTTAAGAAATTGTTTACAGAGAACTTAGGTATGCCTTTGGGCATCACGTTAGGGATTACTTAAGGAAATGAGTGAGCAGAAATGCTGTACAGCTAGAATAAAAATGATTAACTGATTGTAAAATGGGAAAAAAGTAAATTTCAGTTGTGAAAAACTGAAACTTCAATAAATATTTCTTGATGGATAGCTCCTACCATTACACATAAGAAGATATTATGCTGCAAATCCTATTGTTCCTTCCTTTTTAAAATAAATTGTAGCAACAAAAAGCAGAAAGAAATTGCAGGAAGAAATGCCTGAATTCTCCACATAAAATTTCATGAATGGGGCACAGTGATTGCTCAAAATAAGTTTCATCTGGAGGCTATAATCTAGAAGGATTATAGCCTCAATGAACTATGGTAAATCAGCAAGATTTTAATAAGGGGAAAAGTGCTATTGCTTACAAGAATACAGCTTACAAGAACACAGGTGGAGGCTTTACATCCATTTGTCTGCACACAAAGAAATAAATGGAAATATCACCCAAAATGTCAATGATAGGGTAAGGCATAACCTGATAAGGAGCTTAAGCAGCTCTCTGTGGAGAAATTTATCATTTCTGGACCCCAAAAGAACCTTAATACAACTCTACAAATTCAATATTTCACTGTCAGAGAGGGCATTAAAGGAGCTTATACTGCCTCAGATAAGCCTCTTGCCTGTAAACTCATTTCACAAGCAACGTCTCTACAACAGAGACTAATACACACAGTCATGATAGCATCATGCCAGATTTTGGAAATATCCTGGTTTTGATTATAGCGGCATTCATGATATCTGAAAAGCATTTATTTCTTCACAAATTCATAACAAGTGCTTTCTTTTTGTGTCAGAGTATTTCTTCACAACCATTAAATTTAGTCCTCATTTAGTGACTTGCATCATACAGTGATCCTTCACAGTTACAAAGTGATGAAAAAGTGATCCTCACATTTATGATATTTGCAAGCAGGGGTGTCAAACTCGCATTGTCATGGCAGCGTCCTATGACGTAGCATGACTTTTTCCCCCATTGCTAAACCAGGTGTGGGCATGGCCAGTGCGTGATGCATCCAGTCCGTGGGCCACAAGTTTGACAGCCTTGCTATAAAACAAAGGCAAGCTGTGATAAGATCACAAGCACAATCCTGGTTTCATTTAATTACCTCTTGGTTAACAGCTGAATTGCTGGTCCTAATTGTGGTCACTAAATGGGGACCACTTATATTGAGACATACTTTCAGGTAATATCAGTAAAAAAAAACAAAGAACCTCATGGAGTTGAAAATGTAACACACTGATAATTAGTTGACCTTCTCATGTCATTATAACCAACACAACATCTTCCAAATACCATTTCAATGCAGCACTGGCCTGGAATTGACAGACAATATTGTGTTGAGCAGTCGTCTCAATATTTCAGGAAGAATTTTGCCACAGAACCTTCCAGATGGTTATAAAAAAGGGACTAGGATTAAGTAAACAGATTCCATCTCACAATGCATCAGGAACAATAGTGACAACTTTTATAACAGGCAATAAACAGGGAACCAGTGATAGAATTGAAGACAGAAATTTGAGAAGCATTTCACAAGTTCCATCTGTAGATTTGACTGAAAAATATCTATGTAAATTTGAAGAAGGAATGAGCAATATTACATTTTAATAGATACATTCCCCAAAGGCTCTTCTTCACTGGATTCATAAAAGTAGAATAGCCAGGAATACGTTTAATTGTTGTTCAGCGACCCAATTGAGACTGGTAACTTGGTTGTTAAGTGAAGTTGTCACTAAGTGAAACCACAGTGGTACTTAAATTTTACTTCAGCTTTCCTAAATGGGAAAGTCGTACGTGGGAAGATTGGTCATAAAGTTACTTTTTCATCAACATCATAACTGCTAAATAAAGCAGTTGCTACTCAAGGAATACCTGTGTGTTAGTTCAAATCCTTGAAATGAGCAAGGAGTTGAATGCAGCACCTTCCCAATTCTTGCGTTCTGCAAATATCAGCCTTATTATCACTCACTAGATTGTATGTCTCAGCTCATAAAACCACTGGATTAGATTTCTTTTTTAAAAAAATGCAGAAATATGGTGCCATGATTGGCTACTTTTTTAAGTTAATAACTATCTGAACTTAGGTATTTATTTATATTTATTTATTAAATCAAAGTATATAGCCACCCACCTTAAAAACAAGCAACTCAGGGGCAGCCTATAACTGAGCTAAAAACAATTAAAATATATTAAGAAATATAAAACCAAACTAAAACCAAGAATAATAGATAAAAGGATGTTAAAAATTGCAGAGACATTCTGGGGTCCTCAGGTTTGCCAGCATAAGCAGGCTTCGAAGGATCTCTGAAAGCTCAACAGTGATGAGGCCACTTTAGTTTCATCTAACTGAACTTACCATGTTTAGGTAAATTATGATACTTCATAACGGATGAAATTAATAAATTGATTTTTTTTTCTGCTCTTACGATCAAAAATATTCACATGAATGAATCGGAAAATATTTTTAATTAACCAATAATTCTGGCTTTCATTTTGCAAAGTATTGCAAAGGAACTAGTAGAATATAAACCAGAGGTGGTTATTCAGCAGGTTCTGACCAGTTCTGGAGAACTGGTAGCGGAAATTTTGAATAGTTCGGAGAACTGGCAAATACCACCTCTGACTGGAGATTTTACAGTATCCTTCCCCTGCCAGGCCCAACAAGCCACAGCCACAGAATCGGTAGTAAAAAAAAATTGAATCCCACCAATGATAAACACACAATGCTTTTAAGGTTAGAACTGCTGTTTTGTTTTAAAAATGTTTTTCAATCAACAGTGATGTAAAAAAGGGCTTTTCTCTTGACACAATGGCTATAATGGTTCATATAGACCATAAGAATAATGTTGTGTTTTTAAAAAATATGTTATATAACATTTTTAAATAGTATCCCGAGATATTTCTTGCTATTTGGGGAAACGTATAGCAGATTTCCAAATTCACAGAACAGTTGATGTATCCAGTGAAAAATTAGTATATAGCAATAAATCATCATCACCAGAAAGGTGGTGATGATTAGCCTTCATATGGTATACATGACCTCATCAGGACTTGTGCTTTTAGTTATATTTTATCTAAACGCTTCATCACCCAAAGGCAAATGTCAGCCTCCTAATACTGAATTCTTCACAGTGACATTAATATTCAGCTACTGTAATGAAAAAAAAAAAAAGATTGAAAATATTTAATATCTTGCAGTTCAGAACAGCACTCAGGTCTGTAAATTTTGCAGTTACGTTTATTTTGCTATACATTCCTCCAATCAGCAAGAAATATCAAATTATTGGAGATTCCAGCTGTTTGTGAAACATTTGAGTCTGATGAAGCAATATAGTTATCACAATAATAAATAAATGATACTCATAATGATGTACTCTTGATGGAAGCAGACAACACGGCAGTGTTCTGAAGAAGAGGAGTGATGCTGTTCCACATCACAAGCACCCAACTATTAATCCCTTAAGCAAAGATTGTATTGTGCAATTTGTATGTTTCATTTCTTTGGAAAATTGGACTGTACATGGAAAACATAACAATTTCCCTATATTAATTATCTTTTACAATCTATTATATTTTTTTGTCCTTATAACAAAACTACTCCAAAATGCATTGAGCTAAAAAAAAAAAAAGAATAGAGACCCAATGCCTTTGGATTTAAACCATTAGAAAATCTTGTTTGGAAGCCCCAAGGAAAACTTTCCGTCTTCTAGAAATTCAAGCCATTTTTATAGTTTGCATTCAATCTTTCTGACTCTTACTGCATTTTTTTCCTCAATGTACACATAAATGGATGTTGCAATTTGGCATCCAGATGTGTATACCCTAACCCAGTGATCCCCAACCTTTTTTACACCGCGGCCCAGTATCCCCAACCTTTTTTATGGTGCGGCCCGGTACCGACATCAGCTGGGCGCTGCCATCTTGTTTTGATGAAAAAGTGCTTCGGTGAGCTTTCTACCCGGAAAAGCTCACGGAAGCACTTTTCATCAAAACAAGATGGCGGCATACAAGCCAGCCCCGGTAGGACTTGTTCCACGGACGGTGCAGTCCGCGGACCGGTGGTTGGGGACCCCTGCCCTAACCCTAATAGCCATACTAACCGGAAATAACAGGAACTATAATTGAACAGATCCAGATGCCACGACGGCAGAGGAATGCTAAATTATAGTAAATATAAGGAGAAAAGGCATGCCTTCCTGCAATTCTAAAATGCCATGTAACACAGCTCACCTGAAAGATACCAGGCTGAGGATGATATAAGTTGGCAAAAAGCATAGACTTACTCAGAACTGCTTCTGTTCTTTTAAACATCCAATTGTTCTTTGCAAACTTACCCAATTATAGCTTCTCCTACTTTAATATTCATAGAAACAACCAGTTCTGGTTATTTTCATGTTAACTTTATTACTCATCTTTATTTGGCATGCAGCTAATACATCAGTAAAATTAGGATCTTAAACTGAAATTAAATGCAAGAAGATGTAGGTGCTATAGGTCAATCGAAAAAATTAAGACAGGATTGGGATTCAACTCTTCCAGAAATGACTGTACTTCTATATACAGAGTACATTGACAGGCAAGGAATGCTCTTTGATCCTTTCCTACCCAAGGACTTCTAGATAGGAGCAATGACAGGTAACGGTTTTATGCAGTTGTATTTAGTATGCTAACCACAAATATTCCTAAATTGGTCAGCCCTGGCAACTTTTAGCATTGCTTTCTTTACATCATGGATAGATTATTATAATGTGTTTTTCATATATTTATCCTTGAAGATGATTTCAAAGCTTCAGTTAATAGTAGACCGTTAACCAATATATCACACTCTTAAAAAATGCAGTGATTCTTCATTGAGGGTGAACTTTCCAAGCAAGACAACATCTTGTGAATATGTTGCACCTGGAAGATATTCATTGATTGATCTTGTGGGAAAGAGTGAAATATATTATATTTAGTGCTGATTACTCCCCACACTCTGATCTCAAAGACAGGCATGAATAGAATGCAACCTTAGAAAGCATTGGCCTATGAATTTTCCTGTTACCACAATCCATTTTTAGTTCATCATGGTTGTTCTAGGACAGGGGTCCCCAACCTATGGACCATGACCCACTACCAGGTCTTAGCCGCTTGGCTACTGGGCAGCGTGACTGGCCAGTGCATGCACATCTGTGCGCTTGTACCCCCACTTGCACTAGCATCGCTATGAGCGATGCATAGACATGAGTGTTGCACATGTGCTCACAGCCACATTTGTGTATGTGCATGCGCGCATAAAGGCACTTGCCTCCCCCTTCCAGACTGCCAACCCAGAAATGTTGGGGAACTCTGTTCTAGGACATGTAACATCAAATTTTTCTTTAACCCTAGCTGAAAAGAAGCAACATAGTTCAAAGGTTAGGGGAACTGATGGAATATCCACTGAAATATGGCAAAAAAAAACAAAAAACAGAAGAACCAGACTAAGTTATGTCAACAAATCTGAAAAATGTCAGAAGAAGTCAATCTATATTCCAGTACTAAAATGGAGTCTTAACAGACTGTGCATATAATTGTATAATATTCTTAATTTCACATACTTGAAAAATAATGCTTAGGATCATCCAGCACAGACTAAAACACTACATGGAAAAAGAGATGCCTGGTGATCAAGCTGGCTTTAGAAAATACCAAGGAACATGAGATATTGTTAATGACTGCTGAATAATTAAGAAAGCCAAAAAAAAGTCTTCAGATTGTCTCAATCATGTCAAGCTATGGAAAGTGCTTAGAAAAATGGGAATCTCAAAACATCTCATTCTCCTTTTGAGAAACTTATAAACTGATTAGGAAGTCACAGTACTGACAGAACATGGTGAAACCAACTGGTTTCAAGAAGTGAGACAAGGCTATATACTTTCCCTTTATGGTTTGAACGTAAATGACAAACAGTCCAGATGGACTGGAAGAAGATGATCATGGTTTTAAGACTGAAGGAAGAAACATCAATGCTGAAGATATTACCATGATTGCTAAAAAAGCAAAGGAGCTTCCAGTGCTAAGAGTCAAGGAGCACAGTGAAAAAAAAAGTGATTAAAATTAAAAGTAAAAAATTACCAAGCTAATGACAATGGGTAGAATAACTGGACTTAGATTTGAGAATGAGGATACCGAAGTGAGGGATCGCTTCTGCCTTTTGGGATCAACCATTAACAGTCATCAAGCACAAGGAACAAGAACAATTCCATGAGTAGGTCAAAGTAGTCCCCTTCTTGTTCTTCTATTTACAAGAATCACACCAGAATAACTGCATTATTTTTTTTTGGAACAGGTAAATAAAGTCTTCAAGAGTCTTCTTCCCACAGAGTATCTCCAAAAGGTTGTCTCTTTATTCTCCCCTCTACTTTAGTTGGAGATTCCACCACATCAGTAAAAGAACAAACTGTCAAGTAAAATGCCACTGACTACTACTTGGTGAAGGGCCCATGAAAGCTTTGGAAAAGTTATTCAAATGCTCGAATGTTTCTATATCTACAAAGACAAGAATTGTGCAAGCTATGATATTCCCTGTGGCATCAAAGGAAGTGAAAATTAGACTTTGAAGAAGCAAGATAGGGAGAATATATAGTTAAAGTTAAAATACATTAAAATAAAACTACCTAATAAATATGAGCGAGGTCTAGGATGCAGCCTATATTAAATTATAATATAGTCACTAAAATTATATTAAATATCTAAAATTACAAAATTAATATCTGGAATGAGATGAATTACAGTTATATAGTTACATGCATACATAGAATGTATTTAGTAGAAAATTGACCCATCAGGGTACAACAGATCTACTGTGCTGCTGCATGAAACCTAGCTACATGCATTGTAACAAAATATAATTCATCTGGATTCAGCATAGACTGAATCTGTGTGACAAGGATATCTGCTAATCAATGGTAGGATGAATCTGATTCACATGTCTTTATAAAAGGAATAACAAAGAAGAGCATTTTCTGTAGTTTCCACCTCTCCAGATTCACAGAAGCAAAGCCTTTCAGTCTAGCATCTTTTTTATATTTATCATTCAATGCAGTAGAAGAGAGAGCATGACATTGGGAAAGAGAGAAACCTCTCTTGATAGTTGGGTGTTTCCAGCTGTGTAAGATAGCTGGCAGCAATGACAATATAACTATTGTGTACTGTGGGGAGGAAGGCCAGGGCCTTCCCTAGATCTGCATGCCGCTCTGTATCCTTTATCCTTTGCTTCAGGGTTTGTTTGGTCTGATCACACTTTATCTTAAAAACAGAGGAGGGAGAAGAGCCTAGATTTAAAAGTTTAGATTCGACAGCCTTAATCCATCTGGACTCAAAATAGTCTTGAAGAATTAATGGTGCTAGGCCTAGAGGATACAAGGCAAGTGTCATGGCCCAGCATATAATTTGTGTCTATACTGTTGTTATTCTCTGGCCCCATCTAGTGGCCGGAACCAAATACCAACCTGTATTGTTTGGAAGCTGATCTGGCCCTTTACCCATCAACTCTCACTCCCAAATCCTGGGAAGCCAGATTCCTTTCCTTTAGCATTCAGAAGGAAACAAAAGCACCAGGAAGAATATAGCCTAATCCGTGGCACATGTTCATTTGAGGATAAAAAATCCACATCCCATATACATAGCATCTCTGGTGATATTTAGATGATGTAGGTTGGACTGAACCAAGAGGGGAGGGGTGTTCCATATTAACATACTTGGAATACCCTCTTCTGATTGGTCCAAAGACACTGTACGGTGATTGGTTCAAATAACCTGTTGGGATTGGTTCACTAAGAATCGCCCGCGATTGGCACGGCCGATCGCGGGAGATTCCAAGAGCCGTCATTGGTTGCGAGCCACGGAAAATCCCTATAAGAAGGGTTGCCGCGGCTCCGAGATTTTTGAACAGGACTTAACAAAGAAATAAGGAGCTGAAAGTCACACTGGTCTCGAGTCTCTTTCCCGCGATCGAACACACACAGATCAAATCCTCAACTTCCACAGCAACTACTCAAAATGCCACAAACAAAGCTGTATCAGAACACTGTTTGGAAGAGTGGAATCCCACTGTAACACCACGGAGGCCAGAACAGAAGAACCAAAACACCTATACAAAGTTTTCGAGAGAAACAAAACTTCATGAAACTTCATCCAAAGATGTCTACACACAAACAATAGATACACTCAAAGCAATACAACAACCACAACAAGAACAACAATGACCAGACAAATCACAATTCCCTACGTACAGAATGTTTCAGTAAAGACAGCAAGATTACTATGTCAACACGGATCTCACGGTAGCCCACAAACCAACCTCAACTATCAGATGTACCCTATCAAAACCAAAAGGGCAGACAGAAACAAACCAAAGATCAGGCACCATATATCAAATGCAGTGCGGCAATTGTGAAAAGAACTATGTTGGCCAAACAGGAAGAAAACTATTAACCAGACTGCACAAATACTTCCTTGCTTTTAAAAGACATGACCCACTATCTCTCATGCCCAGCCACGAAGATTCAGAATCTTACCAGGACCGCAATTGTAACCCAGGTGACATCAAGGAGAGAAATGAAATTCCTCAAAGCCTGGTGTTCCACCAATAAATCAATAAACAGGCATATTGACATCGATCCAGTCTACCAATTGCTGAGAAATGAAAGAACCGCATCAACCGCAATCCCAAAGATAGCATTTAAAGTGAATAAACAGGCACCCCACTATGCAACAACAAAATTCACAACCCATCAACTCTCAAGAAATCGCACCACATCACAGTAACAACCAGCCATTCAAACAGATTGAAACCAGATCAGGACTCAACAGTATCCAAACAAACAACACTAATTTACATCACGCAGATGGTATTTAAAACCAAAGTAACCATGCCTCAGTAACAAACAGCCAGACAATCAAACAGTCCGAAGTCAGACCTTGACTCAGAAGTAGCTGAACAAACAACATCCACACTAATTTGCATCCCATAGAAATGTATTTAAAGACCAGTGCTCTGACCGGTGAGCACTATTCAAAGCTGTCAGCTGGTGCTCCATTCAAAATCCAAGAAAGAAATACTTAGACTCTTTTAGTTAGAGAAAAGATGTCTTTTACTGGACATGAAATGGTAGCAACGAGAGAATTCTGAATCTGAGGAAACAGGCGCGTAAATCACATATACAAAGTGATGGAAATTTTTATTTATTTATTTATTTGATTTGCCAATTGTTTACAAGATAATAAGTATAAGTGTATACATAGTTGTGAATACATGAAATGGGTACATATAAGAAAAATAAAGAAGAATAAGAGAAACAATAGGACAGGGATGGTAGGCACGTTGGTGCGCTTATGCACCCCTGCAGACCTGTTAGGAAAGGGTGAGGTCAATAGTAGACAGTCTAAGGTTAAAGTTTTTGGGGTTTTGGGAAGAAACTACAGAGTCGGGTAGAGTATTCCAGACATTGACCACTCTATTGCTGAAGTCATATTTCCTGCAATCAAGTTTGGTGCGGTTAACATTGAGTTTGTATCTATTGTGTGCTCTTGTGTTATTATGGTTGAAGCTGAAGTATTCATTGACAGGTAGGACATTGCAATGTATGATTTTATATACCATGCTTAAATCAGACCGAAGACGGCGTAATTCAAGGTTTTCTAGTTCTAGAATTTCAAGTCTGGTGGCATAAGGTATGTTCCCACCCCCAATAGTTCAAATGATTCTTCCAATTAAAAGTTGTGAATATCATCATGTGGACATCTTCAGGTGATGATGAGGTTTCTGTCCATTGACCTTGGCATACTTTGATAAAGGTTTGCAGCTGCGCAGAGAAAAGAAAGCTAAGCAAGAAATAGAAACCTAAGCAAGAATGTACTGTCCCCCTCCTCATTTTATACATTACTAGATTGTAACACCTCCAGCTCGCTTCCCATACTTTTCCCCCCTCCTCCCCCCGTTACTTATGACAGCCAAAAGATACAAAGCAAAGGTAGAAGATCCTGAAGGCTGACAAAAGCACACTTAGAATGTATCCTCGAATAGCGATGAAACGTTTGCAACCAAATTGCCAAGCTTGGAGCTCAGACCAAGAGCCCAGTCTGTGTTTATTTCAATTCCATCATTTATTATAATGACACTTGTAGTTGCATGGACTTGGAATTCCCTTGGAGAAAACGTTAACATAACAGTGAAAAGTACGTTTTCAGGCATATTTAGCATTGTGTAAGGCAAGGGTCTTCAAATTCGGCAAGTTTAAGACTTGTGGACTTCAACTCCCAGAATTCCTGAGCTGACATGACTGGAGGAGGAATTCTGAGTTTGGTGTAAGGCAAAGAGGGGGTCTGAAATAAGCATGACCTTGAAGGTGACCTTCACATTATCTCATCCCTGCAGTGGTCCTGTTTCCAGAGCTTCTGCTATATAACATATAGTATTTTATTGAATGCATCTCAGAGAACAGTTCAATTTTTGCTATCTTGAACTTAAGACTACTAGGAGTTTCACACTGGTTAAAAACTTGCAGGGGGGATGGAAAGGCTTCACTTAAGTATTTTGCCATCTGCAATATTTTGTATCTCTCATGGTTCAGTCCTGTGCATATATTTGTTCAGCAGTAAGCACAACTATGATAAAATAGTATTGGTCTTATCTCCTATTAAATATATTAAGATTGTTTGTATAATTTCTGGGACCAATGCAACCACCACTACCACTAACGCTAATCCATTGAGATAAAGCAACTGACTTAAAATCCATAGCTATTTATCTTAATTTCTTTAATAGAGGAAATGAGCTCAAATGTGATCTATGATAGCTTGCAATACTTGAGTAGACAACATGAATTTATTATATTCTATATTAAAGCCACAAAGCAACTTTAAATAGCTTGAGGCCATATTCATTCCCTCCCTCCCCAAAATATCACAGTGAAATCTAAACATACTTAGTCATAGTATTTTATGTGTCAGGAAGTAAAGCAGATGTAGAAACAGATGTAAAAATGTACCAGAGATGGCCCCAGTTGGCTGACTAGAACTTCAAAAGAAAATTTCCTTTACTCATAAATTTAAAAAGGAGGGGGAATGCACATTTCTGTGTCTAGTAAAGAAAAAATGAAGTAAAAACCAGGATTGCAAGAAGTTATTTAGATAAAAGTTTTTAATAACTCATCTTGCTTTATTCTACATACTGTTTATATCTCAAAATATATAAAGTATCTAAGACAGTGGTGGTTCCTTATTGGTGCACTCTTTCCAACTGCCTCTTACATATTTACTCTTATTCATTTTAGATTACCTCTTATTCAATTCAAATGAAACAAAACCATCATTTTTTTCAGAGAGATTTTTCACAAGCCAATGAGCTCTATTTCTCAAATTTCCTTTTGGAATAAGGCCTTATGATTTTGTATATTACTATTAGAGTGTCTACCCCCCCTCCAGTCTTAGAAATGATTTAACACAAACACATACACACACACCATTAAACATCATTGTAAAGGTTCCGACTAACGAACCCAAGCAAATCGAGCATTTCCTCAAAGAACTTCTTTATTGGGTAAATCATACCGGAACACTTCGAAGGAAAGTCAACTCTGACTTTCCCTGCGGTTACAGTATAATTAAATCCAGTAATGACCAAGAGCCTCCAGTGTCATGAATCATGTTGGCCAATCAGGCTTCTCATGTATTTGTCTCCTCCTTCCTCCATCGCCCAAGAGTTGACCTTGGTTCTCACAAGAAATATCTCTGTTGTGTCTAGCAATGCATTCCAGCCTCCTTCCCCCCCCTCCCATGCAGCATGGCAACGTTGAACCAGGAAAATGGTATTGACAGTCGGCTCCCCTTGTGTGAGGAACATCTGAAATATATTGACACACCTCCCCCCAAGCAATTCCTTTGGCTTCTGGGGATTCTTTTTATGGAACTTCCTAACCAACCTCTCTGCCTTCATGTCCTTACTTTTCACCCAGGAAGCTTCTGACAAGTGATAACCTTTCCAATGCATTAGGTATTGGAGTCTTCCCTTGTGTACTCTAGGTTCTCATAATGGGGTTGACCTTCCACTACAAATGGGCCGGGGGCCATTTGCTCGGCTGGACGAAATGCTGATTATGTTACCAGCTTCAATAAACTACTATGGAAAACTGGGTGCACTTTCCCTAACAGGCACAAAAGCTTTAACTCTACTGTTAACCGGATTAATGATTTTTATGATGGGGAAAGGTCCTATAAATTTAGGAGCCAGGTTCTTGCTTGGTAGCTTTAACTTTAAATATTTGGTAGAGAAGTAAACTTTATCTCTGATGTGAAATGGCCTCTGGGGGAGACCTTCGTTTATCCTCCTGTTGCTTTTCTGTTTCAGTGGCTTTAGCTACAGCCCCTTCACATTTCCCCCAAGCATTCTGTAGTGAGTCCACCCACTCTGTTAAATTCGCTGAAGAGGGTGGTTCCCAGGGAAGTTCTGGCATGGGAACAAACTCTACTCCCGTAGCTACCTTAAAGGGAGCAAGTCCTGTACTGCTATGTATGGCATTATTAGCTATGTATCAGCAAAAGCAATAGGTCCGCCCAATTTGTTTGTTGGTAGTTAACACAGAACCTCAAGTACTGCTCTGTCATTGCATTAGCTTATTCTACCACCCCATTTGTACTTGGATGAAAAGCTGAGCTAAGCCTCTGGGAGGATTCAATTAGCCTCACAAATCCCTCCCCTATTTGGCCATAAATTGGACCTCCTGGTCAGATATGATTTTCCTCAGAACTCCATGTAGCCAGTAGATATGCTTCAGGAAGTTTGGCTAGTCTTTGTGCTAATGGAATCCAGAGCAGGCTACAAAATGAGCCTGTTTGGAAAACAGTACTGTCCAGATCACAGTGTTTCTCCCACTCTCCAGTAGTTCTACTATAAAATATTCCTCGTGCAGCTGTTTTTACAGCTTGAATTCTTCCTTTTCCCACTCTGAAGGCCCAGATAATTTTTTTCTATGTGTCTATCTTACATCCTGCCTTTATACTACCATTTCCTCACTCCCATTTATTGTAGCTTCTTTGACAGACTTGTTTCTTCACTCAGCAAGTTTTCATTACACAGCAGATTCAATTTTAAACCTTCTGGCTACCAGTAATATATGAGTTTAATATCTATTATGTTCTACCTACTAGCAAGCTACTATAGGAACTATAGTTCAAAATGAACTGGAGGTTGCTTACCCTCAGTGGTGAAGAATTTTTTATTCATAAGCACTCCCAGATTCTCCCAGGATGAGGCAATCAATGCTTGTGTATTTTTTTTTTTTTTGAAAAATGAAATGAAAAGAGGTGCTGCAATTCAAAAAGCTTAACACATTTATTTCAATAGCCACCAAAACTTATCAAAAAAGGGACATTTCCATCATGAATCATTTTTATTTTTATTTATTTTGTCAAGCAATTATAAGATAACAGGTATAAGTATAAACATAGTTATGGATACATATAAGAAAAATAAAAGAAATAAAAAAAAGAAACAATAGGACAGGGACGGTAGGCACGTTGGTGCGCTTATGCACGCCCCCTACAGACCTCTTAGGAAAGACCTAGGGGTCCAACCCTGCCAGACCCCCCCCCCCCCCAAAAAAATTCCCCCCCCCCGTTCCCCCCCCCCCCCCCTTCCAATAAAAAAAAACACTCTCTCCAAAAAAAACACACCCCAAACCAACAACAAAAAAACCCCCCCCAAAACACCCCCCCCCCCCCCCCCCCCCAACCCCCCCCACCAAAAAAAACCCCCCCCCCACACACCCCCCCCCCAAAACAACCCCACCCCCCCCCCCCACCCCCCCCCCCCCCCCCCCGAGGTCAATAGTAGACAGTCTAAGGTTAAAGTTTTTGGGGTTTGGGGAAGAAACCACAGTCAGGTAGAGTATTCCAGACATTTACCACTCTGTTACTGAAGTCGTATTTCCTGCAATCAAGTTTGGTGTGGTTAACTTTCAGTTTGTATCTATTGTGTGCTCTTGTATTGTTATGGTTCAAGCTGAAGTATTCATTGACAGATAGGACATTGCAATGTATAATTTTATATACTATACTTAGATCGGACTGAAGGTGGCGTAGTTCTAGATTTTCTAGGTCTAGAATTTCAAGTCTGGTGGCATAAGGTATTCTGCAACAAGTAGAACAAGTAGAGGAGTGGAGAGCTCTTCTTGTGAAATATTTCTGGACTTTCTCAACTGTGTTAATATCAGATACGTAATGCGGGTTTCAGACTGATGAGCTGTATTCAAGTATTGGTCTAGCAAATGTTTTGTATGCTCTCGTTAGTAATGTGATATTACCAGAGAAAAAGCTACTTAGGATTAGGTTAACAACTCTTAATGCCTTTTTGGCTATGTAGTTACAGTGGGCTCTAGCACTTAGATCATTAGAGATGAGAACTCCAAGGTCCTTGACAGAGTTTGGATCATCAACAAGGTCTTGACTATTCAGCTTGTATTTTATTTTCTGATTTTTTTTGCCAATATGTAAGACAGAGCATTTATTTGTTGATTTATTTATCACCATTTCCTTATTATTTATTTGTTTACTTACTTATTTATCACCATTTCCTCTGCATCCTTAACAGCCAAATAAACTTTTTTTTTTTTAAAGGGTCCAACCCTGCCTGAACCTAACTGTGAGATCCTCGTTCCTCCAAACCCCTTCAGAATGTTCTTTGCTTTTGTACAAAATAATTTCCTGTATCTGATTTGCTCCATGTCCATCTTCTCTTATGTATAATAGTTCCACTGTGCTTCATAATTATTCTCCAGGTTGAAAGAATCATTTATCCTCACCAGGACAATGACAGATTGGAAGGAACAGAATATGTAGTGAGCCCTTTTCCTAAACATTCTAGCTTCACAGAATATGCCAGACCATAACAGGTTTTACTTGGTTTTGATTTAATGTGGTCCAGTACATGAATCCAGTCCGTGTTTGGTAAACAAAGGCTTAGCACTAGGTATGAGCCACACTGTGACTGATTTATTAAACCATGCTTAAAACAAACTTGTATGAGTCATTCTATCAGCTTTGTAAAAGCTGCTGAACAATAAATGTCTTAGGAGCTGAAAAAACTCAAAGGCCCAGCCTCAGCTTTGTACTTTGTTCTACTTCAGTCTGATATCTTTTGCCATGCTACTCCCTGGCCTCCCATGTTCAAGGCCCGGTTTTTCAGAGATTTTTTCCATTTGTTTTTTCTTGCCTCAGTTCTGTACTACCACTCCCACTTTAGTTAACCCCTTTTCTCAAGCCATATCGTGCCAAAAATCTTTTTTGCCCCCATCTCATCACCCAATAGCTTTCAATTTCAACTGGAGAAACCATTTTGTTACTCCATGCTGGAAACTACTTAGATTAGAGCAAATGGCTCTACTTCCTGAGCAAATGGTGTCCAGCTAGAACACCCAAACTTGGACCACAGCCAAATGGCAGGTAAGAGTGACTATGCTACATCTTTCTCCTGCCATCTTGTGATTGTCCAAGTTTTTGCAGCCCTATTTTTTTTCCAAGGGTAGCTTGGTTTTACTTTTGAACATAAAATCAATTATATGAAAGAAATCAATTAATGATAGTAGAGGATATAAAATGAGAAGGCAAATATCTCCTTCAACAGAACTCAACTCCTGATGACGCCATATCCATACATTTTTCCATTGCCTTTTTTGATATTTTTCATTTTCTACAGCCTTCAGAACTCTAATACTCTACTAAAACAAATTCCTTGTGTGTCCAATCACACTTGGCCAATAAAGAATTCTATTCTATTCTAATTCTCTACTAAGAATTTTTAACAGATTAACAGAGTTGGAAGGGACCTTGTAGGTCATCCAGTGAGTCCAATCCCCCGCCCAAGCAGGAGACCCTACACCATTTCTGACATAGGGCAGTCCAGTCTCTTCTTGAAAGCTTCCAGTGATGAAGCTCCCACAACTTCTGAAGGCAACTTTTTTTTATTATTATTAAAGTTTTATTTGGGTTTTCACACATGCAAAATACAAGTAAAACATCTTTTTTGAAAATAGCATGGTCCCGGGTTACACTTCTTTATACAGACACAAACTCACTTTCATGCTCATTTTTGTGTTCTATTCTATATCTGATTACTATTTTGCATTTTCTATATAGTTTTTCCCCTATTTTAATTTTCTCAACTTTATTTTGATTATCTCATCTCAATTCAAATCATTATAGTTATACTTTTGTCTGTCCTGTTTCAATTTCATATTATCTTTTCTCATTAAACAAATTTTCTCCTGTCGTTACTAATTGGAGTACGACACCTTTTTTTTTATATCTTTTAATTTTATCCATTCAACTCTTTATTTAAACTTCAAGGTTATCACTTTAAGGTTATACCATTCAATATAATACAGAATACATAACTTCCAGTCGAGTTCTGCTTGGGACATTTAACAACTTCTCTTCCATTGATGGTATCACCAAGCTTAGCTTTTGTAGAGCGGGCAAGCAATTGCTATCTAGTTCAGTCCAAAACTCAGGAGTGAGGGGACAAAGATTCATTCATTACCCAAATGAGGTGAAGCAGTTTTGGAAAAGAAAGGATCATGACGAGCAAGCCAGTCCCTCAATCCTACCCGCTCGTAAATTGTTCTTGCCTTTCCTTCGTCTCAGATGAGAAAGAGAGAGAGAGAGAGAGAGAGAGAGAGAGAGAGAGAAGAGAAGAACAAGAAAGAAAGAAAGAAAGAAAGAAAGAAAGAAAGAAAGAAAGAAAGAAAGAAAGAAAGAAAGAAAGAAAGAGAGAGAGAGAGAGAGAGAGAGAGAGAGAGAGAGAAGAAAGAAAGAAAGAAAGAAAGAAAGAAAAAGAAAGAAAGAAAGAAAGAAAGAAAGAAAGAAAGAAAGAAGCAAATGCACCAGCAGCAATTGGCTGAGTTGGGCGGCTGAGTCAGCAAATACCTTTGCCATGACCTTCTTTTGACACCCCCATTCATTGACTGACTCAGAAACCCCTGCAAAAAAGTCCCGGGTTAGCTCAACCCCGCTGCCAAGGCTCCGACTTGCGTTTTACTCAACGCCCGCAGTTCAACGCGAAATTGCACCCACGAGCAAAAAAGCCAACCCGTCTGCGGAGCAAAAGGTATTCGGAAGGCCAGCCATTGGCTATCAGACTTGCAAGCTGCTGGACTTCGATTGGTTGCAGGGCTTCCTTTGTTCCTTTCCTACGCTGCCGCAGGAAGACTCTTTACTACTCCTCTTTGACTCTACTCCGCAGCAGCTGGAGAGATGCAAAAAAGAGTCGAGGAGCGAGCGGTGTGAAGCAATCTCGCGCAGCCCATTTCCTTTCTGACCACATCCTTCTGACAGTTAAGGGTGGAGGAGGAAGAGGGGAGAAGAAAAAAAAGGCGTCTCTGTTGCCGTTGGTCCCGGAATCTCGTGTGGTCTGTGCTGAGGATCCCGACATGGATTTGGAGAGCAAAATCAAGAAGGTAAAGAGAACAACAGGGAATCAGGAAACTGGGGAGTTGATCAGAAGTTACCTGTCCGCGCTGGGCAACGTGGGTGGATCCCTCGGAATCTTGTCTTTCCTTGTCTTTGCCCTTTGACGTGATCTCGAATTTGGCAACCCACCATTTCCGAGGATAGTGTTTCGGAAAGAGAAATTGACGGCTTTCTTTATTGTAGTGAAATCATTATTTGGTGGGTTGGTTCGTTGACTGGCTGTTGATTGGGTTAAAGGGGTGAGGCTGCATAAATGATACATAAATGTGTGTCTAATACAATACAATCATTAAATTTATTCAGAAGTAAGTCATGTTCACTCCTGTAAATAAAAGTTACATGGAATTATCTACCCCTTTCAGCCGAATCCAAATATAAATGGTTGTGGGGGATGGTGGAGGGTGACCCTTAATAATGTACAATTATTTCAGTTAGTAATGTTGAAATGAAGTACAGATAGTCTTTGACTTACAACCACTTAATAATGTACAATTATTTCAGTAATGTTGAAATGAAGTACGGATAGTCTTTGACTTACAACCACTTAATAATGTACAATTATTTCAGTTAGTAATGTTGAAATGAGGTACGGATAGTCTTTGACTTACAGCCACTATTGAGCCCAAAATTTATGTTGCAAAGCAAGACATTTTGAAGTGAGTTTTGCCCCGTTTTATGACCTTTTTTTTTGTCACGGTTGTTAAGCGAATCACTGCAGTGGTCAAGTTAGTATCGTGGTTAAGTCAATCTGGCTTCCCCGTTAACTTTGTTCCTCGGAAGGTCACAAAAGGGGATCACATGATCCCGGGACATTGCAACTGTCGTAAATATGAGTCAAGCCAAGCATCAGAATTTTGATCACATGACCCATGGAGATGCTGTAATGGTCATTAGTGTGAAAAATGGTCATAAGTCACATTTTTCAGTGCCACCGTAACTTTGAACAGGCATTCAGTGAACTGTATTAAGTCAAGAACTGCCTGTATTTGGCATAAAATTGCGTACTTACATATGATTCAAAATGCTATCTGAACAAAGTTGCTGAGGTAATCCTCCCAACATAAAAAGAAGCCTATCTTAATTTCTGCCTGTCTGCTCAGGAAGATTCCAGAAACAAAAGTTCCTTGGGTGCAAAGACATCGAGACATAACATTTCTATGATAAATATATTAACTTATTGTCAACATTTTCTGTAATTTTTGATTCTGGCTTTGGTGACTTTAGATGAGCTGATCTTGTTATACCTATTGTAGTTCTAAGACATTAGGTTAAAAACACTGACATAGTTCAACTTGTCATCCCTTACTCCAATTGATGACTTTAATTTTGGCTATATCACATTGTTACATGGAGGTGAATCTTCCCAAAGCCAAAATCTTGAGAATATTAAAATTGAAAACTTCTTCCTCTGATGGCAGATAAAAGCTTTGCTCTATTTAGGTAGGCGGGGTGAGAAAAAAAACATCATATGTCCTGCAGCATTCTTTACTGACTTTGTTGCTGCTATTGTGTCTGTATTGGTTGAAATTGTCGGTGGTCCTCAATACAAAGTCCTTTAAAAGGCCTCAGTCCTTGGGCTGTTCAACAGAAAAAAAATATGAAATCAGGATATGAAAAGCTGATTGATATATATATATACATATACATAGGCTTCTGTATTGTGTTCGTCCGTGAGTCAGACTTTTACAGCCGAAACGTTGCTACAACTTTAAAAGCACAACTATAATGACGTGGTAAAATACCCGAACAAAGCTGAATACCATACATGTAAGTACCCGCGAAAACTTAAGAAAACAAATACATACATACATACATACATACATACATTTGTTTTCTTAAGTTTTTGCGGGTACTTACATGTGGTATTCAGCTTTGTTCGGTATTTTCCTCATCATTGTAGTTGTGCTTTTAAAGTTGTAGCAACAGCGTTTCAGAATCTCATCTGCCATCATCAGGCTTCTGTATTCTGCACAGACGAACACAACACAGAAGCCTGATGATGGCAGATGAGATTCTGCTGAAACGTTGTTACAACTTTAAAAGCACAACTACAATGACGTGGGAAAATACCCGAACAAAACTGAATAACATATATATGTATGTATGTATGTATGTATGTATGTTTGTTTGTTTTCTTAAATTTTCGCGGGTATTTATATGTATGGTGTTCAGATTCTGAGATTCTGCCAAAATGTTGCTACAACTTTAAAAACACAACTATGACGTGGGAAAATACCCGAACAATGCTGAATACCATATATCTATCTATATCTATATCTATATCTATCTATCTATCTATCTATCTATCTATCTATCTATCTATCTATCTATCTATCTATCATCTATATCAAGCATGTAAACAGCATAAACATTAGATCTATTATATAATCAGACGTCTGGAAAAGCATCTGAACAATGGACTTTGCTACATCAGTTTTCTGTATAAGCTTTTGTTTTAAAGAAATTTGATTATATATCTGTGAAATGTGCTTTATAAAAATTACAGAGAATTTTCTTTATAGAGCATGCTAAATGTTAGAAATTTGCAGAGAAAGCTCTTTGTTATTATGGCTTGTCAGACATTCCATTTTTATCAACCGTTTCTGGTTATAACTAAAGAAAAGGTGGGGAATGCAATTCCTTATCCCTCTTGAAAATGGTGCAGAAGTCAAAATGAATGTAGAAGAATTAAGTCCTGGGACTATTGGAGTCTTTATCTTCCCCCGCCTCCCTGTATTTCCTAAAAGAGAGTTTTAAAAAATAATGTATGGAAAATCTATATAGGACAAACACTTGTGTCAAAGGTTAAAAACAGCTCTAATGCTGTTGAGCTATACATGTTAATAATCTTACCAGCCCTGCGAACGATGGTGTGAGTTGTGGTTCCAAAACATTTGGTTGTTTATAAATACCTAGCATTAATTACGTAGCCTGTTCCTATAAAGAAAACTAGATGCTTATTTGTAGCCCAAGAGCTGCACACTTGTACAGTGATATTCTTCCCACCATAAAATGGTGCTCAGCAACTGACTGAGATTCAGATACGATGCTAAAACATTATTTTTTAAAATCAGAGTTTGTTGAATAACTTTTTTTAATTTAAGACTAAGCAGCAACAGGGAGGCTTGTACTTAACTCAACTGAGATAAAACCAGCTACATTATGATGTAGTATTACTTGTGAACCTGACAGCTTTCTCCAATACTTAGACATCATAGTTAAAGGCACTGATGGTTTAATCCTGCATGAATTTAAAACAACCCAAGTTTTGTTTACCCTTGTTTCATCTTGAGGCAGTAGATTTAATTGTTTTAAAATGTGCTTTCTGGAGGAGCATTTTAATCTGTCTCGGCTGGATTTCTATCTTCCTTTGAATGTTTTTATGTTTGGTCAGGTCATTCTATTTTGCCTTTTCGCTGTCCAAGTATCCAGAAATTAGATTCATCTTTGCTGTATAGAGCAGTCTTGTTTCCCAGTCTTGCCTATCTTCAATCTCACCAATCATCTATGAGAGTGATTCCCGTCCAGCTAGAAACCACATAGTGTGTATGCATAATACATTCAAGAACATATTTTGTTATTAAATGTATCAATTATAGTAACTTTTAGCAATACAATAATACTGGGGAAAATATTTTTTTTTCTCAAATAGCTGTAAAATAATGAGTGAGGATTGTTTGCTGTTTTAAAAGCTGTTTTAAAAGCAGTCTTTTGCTGTTTTGAAAGCAGTCTTCTGTGTGCTAATCAAATATAATTCAAATAATGAGAGAGAACTTACACAAAGTATAACATTTTATTTTAGATTGCTATGATGTACTGGTAGGTTTGTAACTATACTTACCTCTGCTATGTCAGAAAAATAAGCATAATACTTAAGTGGAAAACCTCCAGAAGATTCCAAAGTTGTAGACTAGATTGCAAAATCAAAAATATATACTGCACTAAGGAAGTGATAAAACTGCCTCTGTTTTGTTATCAAAATACCTACATTAATATGTTTGTAAAGTCATTAAGGTTGGGCTTAAAGAGACTTGCCTTTATTTATGAACTACTCAGATAAAGGATGAAAGTAAGCTGAAGAATTGCAAAGGGCAGTGCAGAAAAAAGGGGCTGGTAGAAATCTGTACTTTTCATAGTTATTTCCCCATGGCAGCCATTTTACAAGAGGAGCCACAATATGTTCTCAAATCCTGAATGTTCCTATCATCTTCCACAGATTCTTAACCTTTCAGCAGTAAATGTCATAGAGTTCAAGTACAGAACCTACATTGTTTAAAATGCCTTGCCTAATTACCTGTGAAAAAAATCCATAGAGTCTCTCACATTGTCTTATTTCATCTAATAGTATGTAATGCAGTGAAGTCATCTTAGAGGTATGGAGGGTTTGACCAAGATAAGATCATAAGCATGACATCAATTTACTGATGCAATCTCAGGGAGATTGTTGATTTTCAACAATAAATTTGAATCATCCCTTTCAGGGGAAAAATGGGTGTGTTCCAAGCAATAGATGGTTTGGAAGGATAGAGCCTAAATATCAATCAGTTGTAAAGGTCAGTAATTAATGAACCCATTTCTATAGATGTTTTAAAATGCCAGGAATGTCTTTAAAATTAGTCAGATCTATTCCACAAATAAAAAGTTATTTCCATTGTACAGGATATAATTAAAAAGCTGTGCCTGTGTTTTGTATATAGTATGTTTATACAAATATGTGAATTTGTGTGTATTGTACATGTGTGTCTATGCACATAGACATTTTATATATACCCAGCATATATTACATCACATTCACCATAAATCAGCCAAGGTCAATCCAGTTCATCCTTTATTAAATGCTTCCTGGATCAGCTTTTGTTCCAGGCTGGAGTCAATGTTGCCGTCTGTAACATTGGTGACCTCCATCATATACGTCATCAGGTCACATACACGGGTCAATTCGCATGGGAATCTTACATAGTTTATCTCAGGAAAGAAGAAACTGGCACAGGGTGTTCAATCCATCTGTCCCACTCTTTTTGGAAAATAAATATTCTTCAATGTGTGAAAAATTAAAATGAAGAGAGTCAAAAATGCTTAATCGTATAGCACAAGTGGCTATAATCATATAGCACAAGTGCTATTTAACATATAAGAATAAAATTGTGACTTCCATTTACTACAAAGTGCTAGTTCATTGTTTCCACAGAGCTATTCTTAATTCTTCTTGCTTTGTGGCTGCTACCATGGAAACAAGGAAACATGAAAATCACTATTTTAATGACTCTGAAGTTGGGTTCAGTGCCATCATTTGGTTGAAGTTGAATTCAGTGCAACTTGTCTGAAGTGAAGCCAAATGGAAGCCTCTTCTTCTTAACAGACTTAAAATTGCTTTAGAACTTTTTGCAGGCTATTTTATAGAAGTGGCATTATCATAAGAAAACCCTGAATTTATTTCTATACTTGGACTTCTATTAAAGCAGAACTAAGCAAGAACTATGTGGTGATGCTTACAAGGCAAGAAACCTAATAAAATAACTTAAGAGCATAAAATAATAACATGAAAGGGTAAGTTTTAAAAGAAACCAAATATTCATTCCCAAAACCAAGGTAATACATTGTTTTCATCTATTTAAAACCTTATTGAACCAAAGAAGGGCTCTATAGTGTTTATATTCAAATAGTGTTTAATAGCAATATATCTCTCAGTGTTTTTATTTATGTTCACCATGTTCTTTCACTTCTGGACCTTGGCCACATTTAGCTGTGTGAGCTCCAACTTTCTGAATAATGGCTCAATAATAATACTGGTGTAAAAGATGCCAGGATTGGATAGAGTTTGCATGTAGAAATGCACTTTCCAGAGAGCACTGCACATCCTCAGCCTTGCTTTAGCTAACATTTGTCCAGACTATCATCCTCTTGGTCCCCCTCTCAAGTTTTCAAAAATGCGAAGAAGGCAATAACTTTTCTTGCCTTTATTGCAATAAGGAAAAAGTATATATCCCACAAATGCATTATTTTTATAAATTTTGTCTGTGTGTGTGTGTGTGTGTGTGTACATATCTATATACATCTCTGTGTGTGATATATGATATATATGTGATATATAAGTGATGTTTATGTGATGTATATGTATATATATGAATGATATATCTAGTTTGCAAATTGCATTTAAAATTGCAGTGTTGATTTTTTTTAAATTATAACCTTCTTTCAAAAATACAAAATTCGAATGCAGACTAAACTCAGTCTGGACCTCCACATGGGCAAGGTGTAGCTTGGTGCTTGGAAAATTCTCTAGGCATATTATCTGAGGAAGTGAATAGGGTCATCTGCAGGGTGACATTGACTATCTGTAGGCTATTTGTAAACTGGTTCCTCAGCCCTGGCTCCTTTGCATGATGGGAGGAAGGGATTTCCTGCAACCAAGAGCTTATTAACACTTGCTTAGAGAGGGGGAAATGTGGTTTTGAAAGAGGCCATGATGCAATGGTGCATCTTCTCCTCAAGAGACCTCCTAAGGTCCATCCCTATTAGACAACACAATTCAATCTCTAACCTTCTTCTTTTGTTTGGACAGTGACTCGGAGATCCATATTGAGCTTCGTAGATGGAATACATTGTTTGGACCAATCAATTAGGGTTCAGGCCTGGGCACCAGACCCAGATTGCATTGTTCACTCTAGTGAATGACCGTTTTTTATGACTGCCTGCAGGGCAGACACCCTTAAGCAGATTGTACCAGTCAATGATAGTAGAAGAGAGATCTGCTCCCCTATGGATCTCTGCTTTCTACATGAAGCTATTGGGAAAGGTCATCTGGCAGTTTGTGGTTTTAGTATCATGTTTGCCAGTGATACCCAGTTTTATAATACAAACCCAGGCCATACGGAGGATGCTGCTAAAGTTCAATCAAGATTAAGAAGACCAAGTTGGAACCTGAACCCAAGCAAAACAGAATTACTCTTTGTGCCTTGGGGTTCTTTCAGGCCTAGTAATCACTTTGGACAGGGAGGAGCCGTGACTTTTGGGTTCACACTAAACCCGTAGATAAAAACTATGGGTAGGACTCATTGCAGTTTCAGTTGCAGATTTTCCTGGGATAAGAGGTCTTTGTGACAGTGACTCCTGCACTCATCACCACACCTCTAGATTAGTGCAATGCAGCCAACATTAGTCTGCCTTTAAAAACTGTTGAGAAGCTTCTTATTTATTTTGGCATAGAAGGTCAGGGAAATCTACACATGCTAGACACAATGCAGTCTAACTGGCTGAAGGGGCTGGATAGTATTTTTTTATTCTGCAGGGCAAAAGAAAATACAGGTAATATCCAGGTTACAAGTGTGCCCTTAGCGAATGAAGTTACACGATAAGTGCCCCCTAGCATTTACGAACAAGTCCTGAAATTGAGTATGGCAGCACCTTAGCAGTTGTTCGCTCTTACGAACGACCGCATAGGCTCTGCAACATTCGCCCCACCTATTCCTTCCCCCAGCTGGGTCTTCACAGGCACTTTACTGGTGGAGACTCACCTTGCAAAGATCTCCTTCTCTGTCTGTTTCTTTGCCTAGTTCCTTTTCTTCAGGTTTTCAGTGCATTCACAGAGAAAAGAGGCCTAACATACCGTGATATCCTGTGATCAGTAGCGTGAGATTTTGTGCCACTGATCTTGAACTTTAGGCCTCTATTCTCTACAAATTGAGGCCTGGAAGTTTACCAATGGAGGGAAAGCTTTGGTCCTTCAGGCCTTCCCTCCATTTGCCAAAGCCAGCAGGGAGATTGCATCCCTATAGGCTTTGGCCGCCCTATAGGCTTTGGCCGCCCTTTGCAAAAAGCCTTTGTTGGCAACAACAGAGCTTGGGAGGGGAAGGCTCGTCCTTCCAAAGTTCTATTTCTACCGGCAAAGACTTTTTGAAAAGGACTGCTGAAGCCTAAAGGGATGCAATCCTCAAGCACTTTGCCAATGAGAAAAGAGGCCCAGAAGGCCATATGTGGCCCTCCGGGCCTCCTTGCTCACTAGAGATCTGCTTGATGAGGCCTCAGGCGATGAAAAGGAGATGCAGAAGGCCATGAGCAGCCCTCCGGGCTTCCTTTTTCATCACCAGAGGCCTCGTGAAGCTGTTTGCTGATGAAAAAGGAAAAAGCAGGCAAAGAAACAGGCTGGAGAGGAGACACATCTTCATAAGGTAAGTACCTGGTGCGGCCAGATTGGGGGGAAAGCAATTGTGGGGACCCAGGGGAGGGAGAATAAGGTATCTGTGGATCAGGAGAGGCCTTGGGTGGTCTGAAGTAAGTGTCCTGTTCCATCACTAGCCCTCCCCGAGATACCTTGGGCACTTAACGATTATCGAAGGTGTGGGCGAAAGCAGGGTGTGATCTCGTTCAAAGTACGAGATTCACTCCCACAAATCCTTGGGTTATGAATGGAATGGGCAGGCTCCATTCCATTCATAACTCAAGGACTACCTGTCATGGGCATAAGCTTATATACAGTATTTCTAGCTCTCTAAAGTTATAAGAGAGTCCTGCAGTAACAGATGGTTTGCTCCACGATGTTCAAATGGGATTTGTGGAGCTTTGGTGTCACTATCATTTCTGTAGTCTTTCATGGCAGGACATGTGATGGTTTCAGTGTCTGTGGCTGTGATCTGGGATTTGCAGCAAATCGACAGCCCTGCCCTCCCTCGTGGAAAAGGCCGGCCAGGATTGAAGCGGTAAGGATAGGAAAATAAAGGAGTTCAATTTATTGTAGACTGTAAAGCAGATGTGTAGTCTGGGTTTGTACAAATGACGGCCATCCAACTGAGGACAGGATGCTGGTTATGATGCTTTTCCTCTTAAACAGCACTTCCTATCAAAATCAGCCCAGCCTAGACTAACTGGGACCCCCAAGTTCTATCTTTGCAGAAGTCAAGGGTTGCTTCATGGTTTCACAATGTTACTCTGTAATTTCCTTGAGGCTCCCAGGAAGCAGCATGGAGGGCAATCTGTTGGGAAGGCTGATTTTTGGGGCTGAGGTAAAACCAACCATGTTAAGCTAAGAATACCTAGCTTAACACGGCAGCATATCTTCCATGCAAAAGTCAAGGTGAGAGTAATTTGAGCGAGGCCAGATGCAGACTGAAGACAATGCAGTTTAATGTAGAAGTCAGCCAGTGCTGACCCCCCCAAAAAAAAAAAAAGCATTCCAAACTGATTAAAGCAAGCCCTTTGTTTCTTCAAACATTAGGCTGTCTGTAACCATTTACAACACTTGGCTCTGAAGTAATATTTTAGTCATGGAGACACTGTGAAGCAGATGATTTCGATCAGTCTGCTTATAATGCCTTTCATATGCCGATGGGTTTAAAATCGGAACGGACATGTTTAAAATGCCAGATGTTTTTAGAATTTTTAGCAACTGACATACAGACATCTCTTCTGGCAACATCTCAAATGACCTATGTATCTTCGTTTCTTCCATGATTCCATTTATGGAGAAATTGATTCCATCCTCTGTTAGGCCCTTGCATGGGCCAATTTGTTATAATTTTGGATATGTTGGAAGATTAGTTTTTGTGTTCAGAAATAATTCCATGTCAGTCCAATCTATAGTTTATAGCAATTATAACACACATTTTATGCTGAGGATGGATTAATCATTGCCACTGCAAAGGAAATTGGCTGAATTAAGGAAATAGTAGACTGTTAATCACTGTTGCTTTTCTGTATTGGTTAAAATCTATTAAAAACAGTAATATATAAATATAACAATTATTACAATAAATCAATTTAAAACAATATAGCATCCAAACAATTCATTTTATGTTATGCTATAAATTGTTTATAACAGTTTGTGCTATAAGCTATTTAATATACAGTTCAATTCACGTTATAATGCTATAAATGTATTGCTAAACACAATGTGCTGATTCCAGAGTTGTGTGGTTCAGCACCTCATAGACCACAAAGGATTTTCTTTATTTCGCTTGTGATGATTTGTGTCCCTGAAAAGATGATAGTGGGATAGTGACCAAAATTATAGCTCCATCCTGGGATGGAGTGGGGAATCTTTTTTGAGTCCTAACTGATTTTGTTAAGTATTTATCTACACAATTTAGAGTTAGCTATGATAATTACTTTATAATGCCTTTTGATGTGAAAACCATTCAGAAGGCCCCTTTACAATTCACAGATAAAAGGATTATGGTGGCTTGACGTAAATGAGAGTAGAATAGAAATAGAAATAAGAATAGAATGGAATGGAATGGAATGGAATGGAATGGAATAGAATAGAATAGAATAGAATAGAATAGAATAGAATAGAATAGAATAGAATAGAATAGAATTCTTTATTGGACACACCAAGTGTGATTGGACACACAAGGAATTTGTCTTGGTGCAAATGCTCTCAGTGTACATAAAAGAAAAGATACATTCATCAAGAGTCAAGAATCAAGGGAAGAAGGTGAAGCCTCCTCGCTGACGGACCGTAGATCACGACTCTCTGTGGCTATGGTCCGTGCTCTTTCATTGGAGAGCCCCGATCATTATGATTAGGGGCTGAAGCTGCCTTGGAGGGGTGGCGGAGTAAGGGGAAGCCACAAGCCAAGTTGAGGGGAGCCGCATCTCCCCCCCTGGGCTTGGTCTTTCCCCCCCAAAGATGACTGCAGCGGTGGTTTAAAATGGCCACCCCGAAGAGGAGGACTCAGCTGGATTAAGATTTGTGCAGGAGGGAAAAAAGAGGTGGATAACATCTGAACCGGGACAACTGGGCAATACAACTAAACAAAAGTACCCCGGGATTAAGGTAACATGGAATTTTTAAGAAAAGAAAAGTGAGCGGCGAAATTACAAAGGCACAGGAAAAAAAATAAGAAAATATTTTTGACAGCTAAGTGGGGATTCGAACCGAGAAAGGAAGAAGCTGGAACTAAAGATTTAACTAAATTGGACTAAAATATTTTGGGAGTAAACAGGCATAAAATAAAGCTGGACTTAAGATTGTCAAAAAATAATAATAATAAAGTTTACAAATTGGAGACTGGACTGTGCTGGAATATTGAGGTTCGAAAAACCCTAAACAAAAAAATAGGAGAAAAAGGTGAAGACTTTGTATAATGGAGAGTGCCACCTTTTGACAAAAACTTGAGCTCGAATAAAAAGGAAAGCATCCTGTTTCTGAATGAACTTGTGTGGATGTAACACTAAAGAAATATTAAAACAAAGTAAGAATCTTAGAAAGTGAAAGCAGAACTAGAATAAAGAAAAAAACAAGGAAAGACTGACTGTGGGATTGATTGATGTTTTTGGCATAGACCCTGGGCTGGAATAACTGAGAAATTTAGAAAATTGAAAGAAGAAAAAAGGAAAGTAAAAGTGGTTTTTTTGTGGACTTTAATGATCAAAAAATATAAGAGTGTGTAATGATGATATCTCTTTGGGAATTAAAAATATGAGAGAATTATTACAGGAAAGAGGCGAATCACTTTGCTCTGTGTTAGAAAAAATGGAAATGGCGATTGAAGAACAAGAAGAAAGAGCTTCAGAGGAGGAGGAGTCGACTTAAGGAGAAGACATCTTAAATAGACAATTAACACAAAGAACACTACAAAGAAGTGGGGAAAGAAGGAAGGTTAAAAAGTTGAGATTTAAGAAGGCAATCAAAAGGGGGAATACCTGTGAAGTCAGGAAAGGCAGAAAGACCCAGCAGAAAAGGGGAAAGGAAGATATTAAGAAAGAGAGGGATATAAATTGGAATGAGAAAAGATATGGGAAAAAGAGGGGGAGGAGAAGCAGTAAGAAACAGGTGCATGAAATAAAGAAATACGGAAATAGTAAAATGTTGAAAAGAAATTGTTTTTTCAGAGATAATGGTTGATGAATTAAAAAGGGGATTCTGTAGGGTGACAAGGGGTAATAATATTTCTGCAATTAAAAATATTTAGAAAATAGGGTAATATAGATACTGATAACTCTTATTAAAAATCAAGGGGGGGAAATATGCTGCGGAATCTAAATGAAAAGATGTAATGATTATTATTGTAACTTCTTAAAAATAATGGTTTATTGGGAATCAAGATGAGGGAATAAAGGTATATTTTAATCATTGAGGTGTCACACTCAAAGCAGTAAAAGGGGTGAAACCTATACTTGTTTTTTTTTTAGTGTTAAAATTTGAATTAATCTAGAATTTATAAAAAGAATGTGTAATGGAAAGGAAATATGACAGACTAAAGAACCAACTAAATTAATAAGTTAATATAGACTATTAAAAGCAACGAGAGACATTGGTAACATTATTATTATTATTATTATTATTATTATTATTATTATTATTATTATTATTATTATTATTATTATTAGGCAAACACATACTGTTTATCTTTCTTTTTAAAATAAATATTAAAAACATTATATTTGAAATAATTGAAATGAAACAAAAAGATGTTTCGATTGAGATTAATGAAAGAGGCCAGAATTAATGTGTTTGTTTCTCTCCTTACTGAAAATTTCGAATGGAAAAGGTAACAATAGAATTAAATATGCATATATGAATGTATAATTGCTGTCATATTTGTATGTAAAGGTGATGACCCGGAAATATGTTGTCCACTAAAAAGAGATTTTTCTTTTTAATGTGAAAAACTGAATAAAATTTGTTAAAAAAAAAAAAAAGAGTCAAGAAGAGAATATGTGAGAAAGAACCTGGGAGACTGAGCAAAGAGATGCTACCACCGAACTGTCAGATAGCATAGCCCAGTGGCCCCCAACCTTTTTTGTGCCACAGCCCGGTACCGGCATCACAAAATGATCCACGGCCTGGTACCGGCATCAGAACGCATGACAAGGCAAGGCGAGCCGAGCGACCGGCCGGCCAGCCGTCCCTGCTTCTCCCCGCCACCTTCAACTCCTCCTTTGTACCTTTGTCGTTGGGCTTCGGGGCAGCTTTGGGACGGGTTCGGGACGGTCGCTCGGCTCGCCTTGCCTTGGGTGCTGAAAGAATCCTCGCGCCTTAGTTTCATTCGAAGCCGCCCCCCCTTCAATGAAACTAAGGCGCGAGGATTCCTTCAGGACCCAAATGCCGCTTTCCAACCGGAAAAGCTCACCCGGAAGCACTTTCTCATCGAAACAAGATGGCGGCGCCCAGAAAACCGGCGGCCCTGTAGAAAATGTTCCACGGACCGGTACTGGTCTGGGGCCCGGTGGTTGGGGACCCCCGGCATAGCCCACGGCTGGATAGTGAGTGAGGGAAGTGGCTCAAAAGAGACCCTCCCTAGTTTTTCAAGCAATAAAGGAGCAGAAAGAGAATCGTACTTTCAGATTTTCAAGTAGCTGTCAATGTATCACTACAATAAAATAGAATTGCCTCATCTGGTTATCTGGTTATCCTATGAGGCTAATATCAATCTTGCAACTCTGAAACTACCATTCTCTTCTTGTTCTGTCTCTAAATAAACAGCCCAATTAACTGTTCATAGGTACTGGTACTGGTTTCTGACAGCTACTAATTGATGAGAGCTATATTTAACAATATCCTGCTTAGCAATGATTCACAATTACAAAGGCGATAATAAAAATGACAAATTCTCAACCTTTGCAAGTCCGTAAATTGAGGGAAAGATGAAGTAAGATCATAAGCATCGTTGCAGTTTAATTGAGTGACCGTTTCACTTAACCACCAAGATGCCAGTTCCAATTATGATGACTAAATGAGGACTAGCTGTATGCTTCCTAAATTCCAACCCGAATTTGGTTGGATTTTGCAACGTATTATAAATGATTTAATTTTATTTGGAAAAATTTATAGATATGAAACATACAAGGCGAAGCTGAATTAATAGCAAGTACTATTTAAATAAAATAAAATCTAAATAGTAAAAATCTGTAGTTTATAAATTTATATTTTTATTGCACCAAAAATATCACTTGAAGTCAAAAACTGCTAAACAGAAGTTGTCATTCCTTGATCGTGTCATGAGAGTTAACTTACTCAAAATGTCAATCATTCGGGGAGAGATCAGATAATGGAGAAGGGGCTACTATACTATACAAGGATGACAACCGAGATGACCATGACGGATCTGAAAGAGTCAATGTGAGGCAGAGGGACATGCATGGAGAGTGCTGATCCATAAAATGGCCGAGGGTAGGACACAACTGAATGGCTGACAACAATGACTATTTATATAACGAGATATTGCTCATAACTTTTACCACTATTTCAAGGATATATTGCTGTGCTCAACTTCCTGTTTTTTAATCTGGTTTGTAGTACAGATTATGCTCTACTTTGACTCTTTCAGGTATGGAGTATCAGTTTAGTTGTACATTAACAAAAATTAACCATGGTATGCTTAAATGTGCAGGCAGCCCAATAATGGGTATTCATTCTTCTGAAATCTAGCCTTTAATGGAAAAGTGTCAGTTGTATATGTACATACCAGCATCCGCTACCAGAAAAATGTGTTGAATGTTTTCTCTCCATTTTAACTTCTTTATCGTGATTATAATCTTTTATGGAGACCCAAATAAAGCACCACAGCATGATTAATTTCATTGCAATGCCAAAGTGGCAAGTTTTTAAATTTTATTTTGGAAGTATGCCACTCTTGGCCACACCAGTAAAAGCCTTACAATAATACTTCTATCATGCTAATATTATGCTAAAACTGGTTTTCCCCTTTTCTGCTTCTCTCACTTTAGATGGGCTTAGGACATGAAGAAGGATTTGGAGCCCTATGTTTAAAATGTAAAGATAAATGTGAAGGATTTGAACTACATTTCTGGAGGTAAAATTTTATATAGAAACTTGGAGAAGAGGGGAGAGGGAGGGGAGAAGAGGGAGGGAGGGAGGGAGGGAGAGGGGGGAAGAGAAGAGAGAGAGGGTGCATACAACACACACACACACACACACACACACACACACACACACACACACGTATATGATTTGCTTTAGAACCTACAATTTAATACTTTCCCACTAGGTGGGAGTATAACACTTGTTACAGTATTTTTTTTTCCCCCTCTATGAATGAGGAAAAAAACACAAAATTTCTCCATTTAGTTATAACAAAAGTTCCTAACATACCAGTTGAGGAATTTAAATTACTGGTATGTGTCTAATGATGTCAAAGGCCTTAACTGCATAATTGTGATCATTACATTTCTTTTGGGATAAGGTATCCAGTTTAGTACTGTATTCCAGGACCATATATGGCCTGGAACTGTACTTCAGTGCTTTCAGATGTTGGAATCGCTGTTGCTTCTCACATCGTAGAAAGAAGGATGTGAATAAAACCTTTATATTCTTGAGCATTTTCAGAAAACTGGGGAGATTTGTGTTGTGCAGAAGGGATTCCAAACTGCTGTTAATAATTAAAAACATAAAAATATAACTGCTGGATCAGATTGGTTACAGTGATCAAGCAGAACTTCAGAGCGACCTCAAGCAGAAAGCGGAGGTAGATCCATAGTCCACTGTTGGGTGCCTATTGTCAGTGAAAGGAATGCTGTTCCCAAATTAATGATAACAATTTAATCTGAGAATTGGTAGTTTTGAATAGTTCTGTTTTGCCTTGGAAGATGCTGACCTAAATTAAAATTATTATCAACACAGTTCCTTTTAAATTTTGCTGAAATTTAACCATTACTTTCCTAATGGTTTGGATGTAAATTGGGAAACAGTATATAAACTCTTTTGTAATGAAATATAATTTAGAAGGAAAACCTATCATTTAAAATGTGTAAATTGAGACAAAAATCAGTTAAGTGTGTTATAAAAACTCAAGATAGAGAAAATACAATAAAATTGGTAGTTTTAAATTATAGAACAACAAACATCCAATGCTGTTTCATTCTTGCCTATATATAACTTTATTTATTTAACAGGCTTATATAACTGTTCAATTCAAAAATAGTGTCTTTGTGTTAAAAATCCAATTTAACCTCCTGCTAACAACAGAACAAATAAGAAACTCGTGCGACATCTCATAAGGGCAAGTTCTGAAATTTGGGTGCTACTTACAAGTCCTTTTCAAGACTCATTAGATGACCATAGAAGATATATCTGTCGCTCAGGGTTGAACTATGGAGTCCTGAATGCTCTCTGAACTTGCTTGTTTTCTTGCAGACATTTCATTATCCAACTAGATAAAATCTTTAGTGCTAGAATTAAAGTAAACTGGGATTCTGCTGGGCTGAATAAGTTCTGCAAGACCAGTTCTGTTTTCATGTATCTATGTTGTCTAAATTATGCTTCTCTTTTGAACCTAGAAAAATATGTCGAAATTGCAAGTGTGGCCAAGAGGAACATGATATTCCCACCAGTAATGAAGATGACCGCAAAGTGGGGAAACTTTTTGAGGATACAAAGTATACAACTCTAATTGCAAAGCTGAAAACCGATGGTATCCCCATGTATAAGCGTAATGTAATGATCCTGACTAATCCTGTAACAGCCAAGAAGAATGTGTCCATCAATACAGTAACTTACGAATGGGCACCTCCTGTTCAGAATCAAACCTTGGTGAGATACCGGCTTACGATCATAAAGACTCATATGTTAATGAGGAATAGTTATCCTTTCTGCTTATGGTGAAGTTGGGAGGAGACAAGCAAGTCAAGAATAGTCTCTTTTGTGGGGCAGGAAGTATATATAAGGAATGTTATATGCAAATGACAAAATTGTCTCAGCTATAATTCATAATTGTATATGCAGATAAGAAGGATTTCGTTTCCTGGTTTTCCTGTGCAAGTTTCTCTTCAAGCAGCCAAGTGCAATTAGTTTGCAGCACGGACATAAGAGTAATAATGGTGTTTGAGTGAGGCTAAGAAGGAAGGGGATGTGAGTTTGTGTTCCTAATTAGGAGTAAGTATTACACTGGAGGCATCCCAGACACTTGAGATAATTTATGAGTCCCCCAAATGAACCATTTTAAAATGACATCCTGAAATGGGACACCACACTGGGAAAAAATCCATGAACCTATGTCATCACTTAAAGGCTGAGGAATAGCACTCAAGCACACACATTTCTGTTACTGTATATGGTCAGACTAAATTCAGTATTGTCAACCAAAAGAAAAAGCTCCCTCTGGTTTATTAAATGCTTGTTCTAGGCGAGATAGTTGGATAGCCTTGTTGGGGTTTTTCTTTTTTTTCATTTTAGTGCTTCAATCCTCAGTTTATATAATGTCACGCTGGGTGATCTAAAACAGAAGCCCTTGTAAACCTTAAAGGGTTAGGTTTTAGGGATTATTTAAGAAACTCTGGTGAAGATATTTGTCAGATGTGTTATATTTTGTCCTTAGGAAAAACAATCCTTTTTCTGTTGTGAGAAAATAATCCTTCTGTTGTCAGGAAACCAATAGCAAATCATAGTTAGGATAAAAGCTAACCAACAACTAAAAGTATTCAATGTTAGCTCTGAGTGGCAATGGAGGAAAGCCATACTTTTATAACTTTAAATCTGAATTCCTGGCTCATCAGCTCCATCTCCCCCATGCACACCTTGATCTGCGTTTCCCCTGAAGATGAGCAATTTGTACAGAGCACTCCTCAATCTCATCTCATCTTTTTGTTTTGTTTTGTTTAGAAAGCTGGAATCCCATGGACCATTAATTCTAGCCCTCTCTCCTCACTCTTTAGGCGAGGCACTATATGCAGATGCTTCCAAAGGAGAAACAGCCCGTGGCTGGCTCGGAAGGGGCTCAGTACCGCAAGAAACAGTTGGCCAAACAGCTGCCTGCTCATGATCAGGACCCTTCCAAGTGCCACGAGCTGACACCTAATGAGGTGAAGCAGATGGAGCAGTTTGTGAAGAAATACAAGACTGAAGCACTGGGTGTGGGTGATGTCAAACTTCCCAGTGAACTGGAAGGGAAAGCCGGGGAGAAGGATATCCTGAGTAATGGCGAGAAAGGAACCCCCACTACTGTTGGAGCCATGGAAGACAAACCGGCGGGTCAGAAAGGACCTCAATATGTAAGTGGGCGATGTATGTGTACGTTGAGCGTGAGTGTTCAAAAGCAGATCAAAGAAAATAAATTATTTGGATGTTTAGTCTCTCATAATGTGCTTCCTGTATTTGCAATGGAATGTATTATAACTTTGCCTCTTTAAAAAAAAAAAAAGAAACGAAGTTTTTGTTTGCATCAAATTTGCATCAAATCTTATCCCTTTAGATGCTATTATTTTAAGGGGGTGGTTTCTGCAAACTAAAATTGGTAGAACAAAAATAAAAGCCTATGGTAAAAGCCAATAAAAGATTGGTGATTACTGATGGAAGAGGGATTCATAGAATCTGACAAGTTCTACTACTGGTTAGACTTTAATGGAAAAATGACCTTAGAGATCACCTAGGCCAGCCCCAAGCTCAGTGCAAAAATCTTTCTTTTAACAAGTAACTGAGATATAGCAGTGCATGATTTGCTTAAATATCTTTAGAGGCAGTCACCATGTATTAGACAGCCTCATTTAAAAAAAAATTCAAAAAGCTAAGCCAAAATATCCACTTCATAATTACAATATCTTCTGGGCAGCAACAGAGAGCAAGTCAACCATGCAGTGCTCTTACAATAATATTAATATAACATGCCCAACTGGAGATCTGCATGGAGATCAATATTTTGTCTTTTGCTAGTGAGTGAACTATATATAGATGAGAGCCATTAGTTCCCCCAAAGTAGTGTGCTGTATTATTTCTTTTTCAGTGTTTTTCAAGAGGAAAACTAATAACTCTGCAGGAAAACAAATCTCCCTAGAGGCGTAGAGAGGAAATTGACCATTGAATGGAAACCAACAAAAGAAAGCCAATCTTATTTCCTCTTTTCCCACTTAATTTAAAAAGAAGGTGCTTTGGTTCCACTTTAAAATTGAATTTACAACTTCCCCATTGTTTGTTTCAATCAATGAGTCAGGAAAACAGATACACTAGAAAGCCAGTGTGCTATACAGACACAGGTGCAATCCCTCCCTCCCGTTTATTGATGCTCATGGGCGGACTTTCTGGCTGAGGTGGGAGAAAATATGAAACTTTTGGTAACCTGGTATTTGGACTTCAAATATCTGCTTCCTAATTTAAATATATTATCATATTCTGAAATCCAAACTGAGTGCTCTACCTAGTTGTGACTAGCACATGAACAATCTCAAGCATAGCTTCAACTGGAAAACTTGAGATTCTAGACCAAACTAGATCTAAAAACACTAGAGAATTCTGGAAACCTCAGACAAACCAGCCATCAAACAGGAACATGGAGCTAAATTACATTTGTACATCATTCAAAGGGGATTAAAAGAGTCTAAAAGAGACCCCAAGAGACTAAAATGACAAAAGCTAAAAAGGATACAAAAAAAGACCAGCAATTATTACCCAGATAGGCAGAAATTTACACCAGGATTAATACCAGACAAAAGGCACTAAGCAATACCCTAATCAAGAAACTATCAACTCAGACAAACAATCAAGCAGTAAACAATAACCTAATCAAAGAACTGCCAAGGAGGGAACAACTACCCTACTAATTTTGACAGAGCAAGCTATTTTTTTTTAAAAAAAAATTATTGGTTTTTAAAAACAAACATAAATAAACAAAACATAAAAACATCAAGCTATGTTCCATAGGTGTACATACAGTGTGCCGGTTGGTTTACAAGTTGTTTTGTGCTTCCATTTCGTAGTCTTCGATTACAATTACATTGCATATGATCTCATATTGTCAATCAAAAATTAAATACCTTAGTATCATAATTAGTCAATCCTTTGACTATACTTTTATTCATTCATGTTTTACAAGATAATCATAATTTACTTAGTTTATTTTATAACCGTTCATATTATCATCCCAAATCTATCCTACAATCATTTTGTAGATATAATAAGAAAAAAGTACGTCTTTATATATTTGTTATTTTCTAAAAGTCTACGTATTTCATTACTGTATTTTATTGTCTAACCATTGATAGAATAGATCCCAAATTTTATAAAATTGTTTATCCTCTTGTTCTCTGATTTCAAATGTCAATCTACTCATTTCAGCACATTCCAATATTTTCTTAATGATTTCCTCCTGTGATGGTATTTTCTCATTTTTCCAGTTTTTAGCAAATACAATCCTAGCCGCTGTTAATACATTTACAATCAGGTATTTCAAGTCTTTACTATATATTTCAGGTAAAATTCCCAATAAAAATATCTCTGGTTTCAAGTCTATATGTTTTTTTGTCATTTTTTCCAACCACATGTGGATTTTAGTCCAGTATTTTTTAGCATCTGCACAAGTCCACCACATATGGTAATATGAGCCAGGTGTCTGATGACATATCCAACATTTTTCGGATTTATTCTTGAACATTTTTGCTATTCTTGTCAGGGGAAAATGCCACCTGTAAAACATCTTATACAAATTTTCTTTATATGCTGTTGACATTGTCATTTTATAATTTTGAGACCACAATTTTTGCCATTTTTCTAAATCGATCCCATATCCAAAATTCTTCCCCCAAGCAATCATAGTTTCTTTAACTTGTTCTTCTTCTAATTTAATTTCTATTAAATATCCGTACAATTTTTTAATCACCTTTTCATCAGTACCTGTCAAAATCTTATCTAAGTCAGTCAGTTTATCATAGAAACCTCCTGTTTTAAAAACTTTATCATACCTTGAATGTATTTGTGCATATGAAAACCAATTCATCTTTATACCTTGTTCATCTAGATTTTGCATAGATTTAAGTTCACCCTTTTCATTCAATATTTCACCATATCTAACTGTTTGTTCCTTTTGGTATATTATAGGATAAGAAAATGCTTCAATAGTCGATAACCAGACTGGAATTTTCAAATAACATTGTCTTATAATCTTCTCCCAGTTTAACCACAGAGACTCCCATATATAATGTCTTCTAAAATACCCCCTGTGTTTTAGTTCCTTTATACCATAAAAAAGCATGCCACCCCAACAAAAAATCATGTCCTTCTAATGTCAACAATCTAGTAATTCTTAGTGTTATCCATTCCTTAACCCACATCAGATTTGTAGCTTGGTAGTACAACTCCCAATTAAGAAACCAAATCCTCCTCTAATTCTAGCATCTTGCAAAAGTTTTAACTTTATTCTCGCTTTCTTACCTTGCCATATATATTTCAACACAATTTTACTTAAATCTTCAAAGTAGTCTTTTCCAAGCCTAATTGGAATTGTTTGAAACAAATATAAAATTCTGGGTAGTATATTCATCTTGATTGTTGAAATTCTCCCTATTAGTGACAGTTGTAAATTTTCCCATTTCACCAAATCTAGTGCTATCTGCTGTTTAAGTTTGATATAATTATTCTCTTTTAATGTACTACATCTTGCTGTCAAATATATCCCCAAGTACTTAATCTTATTCGTGACCTGAATTTTCAATAGGTCTGCCAGTTCTTCCTTTTGTCTTAATAGCATATTCTTTGTCAAGATCTTTGTCTTATCTTTATTTATTTTCAAACCAGACACCTTTCCATATGTCTCTATCTTTTCTATCAATTTTGATGCGGTTTCTAAAGGGTCTTCTAAGATGAAAACCAGATCATCTGCAAATGCTTGCAACTTAAATTCTTCCTTTTGATTTTCATCCCTTTTATATTCTTTTCATCTCTAATATTTCTGTTTAGCACTTCCAAAGTTAACACAAACAGCAAGGGTGATAGTGGGCACCCTTGTCTTGTTCCTTTTCTTATATCGATAGAGCCTGTCAGTTCTCCCTCTATCATTACCTTTGCCGTTTGCTTATAGTATATAGCTTCTATTGCTTGAATAAATTTTCTAGCAAAACCCATCTGTTCCAACAGTAATAACATGAATCGCCAATTCACATTATCAAATGCCCTCTGTGCATCTAGAAATATCAGGGCCATTTGTTTTTCAGGATGTGCCTCGTAGTATTCCAAAGTGTCCAAGATTACTCTCATATTGTCTTTGATTTGTCTCTTTGGCAGAAATCCATTTTGATCAGGATGGATAAAATTATTTAAATATTTTTTAAGTCTTTCTGCCAATATTGAAGCAAAGATTTTATAATCTGCATTTAGTAGAGAAATAGGTCTATAGTTCTTAATTTGTAATGGGTCGGCCTCCTCTTTTGGAACAAGTGTAATATAGGATTCTGACCATGATTTAAGTATCTTCTTCTTTAACATAACTTCATTCATAACTTCTAGCAATGGAAGATTCAACGATTCTTGTAATGTTTTATAAAATTCTGCCGGAAGTCCATCTGGGCCTGGTGCCTTTCCATTATTTTGCTTCTTGAGTGCTTCAGTTAACTCCATCATCTTATATTGCTTTCTAACATTGTTTCAATCTCTTTAGGTATCTGGGGTAGATTAGCATTCTGTAAGTACCGTTTAACTCTTTCCTCATCAATATTCTCTTGCATATATAATTTCCCATAGAAGTCTCGAATGATTTCCTTCTTCTCTTTGCTACCATGGCAAACTTGGCCTTGGTCATCTATTAATTGCAATATTTTCCTTGATTCTTTCTCCTTTCTCAATTTGTATGCTAACCATCTACCTGGTTTGTTTGCGTCTTCAAAGTAGTTCTGTTTAGCACCTCTAATTTTCTGTGCTAATTCTTCTTTTTCTATTTGACCCATTTTGTGTTTAATTATATCCATTTTTAGCTTGATGTCCTTTTTCTGTGGCATTTTCTGCAGCTCTTTTTCAAGTCTTTTATGCTCATCCTCTAGGGCCTTAGAGACTAGTCTTTTCATAGTATTCCTTTTCCTTGTATAGTCTATTATCAAGCCTCTAACATATGCCTTCATTGTATCTCATACATTCTGGATTGATGTATCTTCTTTTTTGTTTTCTCTAAAGAAAAAAGCCAGTTCTTTCTCCATCCGCTGTGTGAAGTCTTTTTCCTTTAAAATATTATTATTTAATGTCCATCTAGATCTTCTTTTTTGTCCTTTCCATTTAATTGTCATTGGATTGTGATCTGCCCAAGTACTTGTTTCAATATTTATTTCTTGAGTATTACTTATTAATTCTGTTGACATCCATATCATATCTATTCTGGACCATGATAAGTGTCTATTTGAATAGAAGGTGTATTGTTTAGTTTTAGCATTTCTTTCTCTCCATGTATCTTTTAAGTTTATTTCATCTACCATTTTAAAAAAAGATTTAGGGAGAGTCTTTCTGTTTTGCTTTATTGTTTTCTGTGCTGTATAGTCCAATTTATTGTCTACAATTCCATTAAAATTTCCCATCATAACTATATTAGCATAGTCCAGTTCAATTATTTTCATGTGTAATTTTTTGTAAAATTCTTCTTGTTTGTCATTCGGAGCATAAATTGCAATCAGGAGTGTTTTCATATTATTGTCCATTATTTCCACCATTAATATTCTTCCATCATCATTGGTATAGATCAATTTTGCTGGGGTGGTCTCTTTAATATATAAAACCACTCCTCTTTTCTTACATTGTGTCAAGGAAGTAAATATTTTCCCTAATTTTGTCTGTACCAACAATCGTTCATATTGTTTTTTAATATGTACTTCTTGTAGACAAATTATATCAAATTTTAATTTCTCTAATTTATGAAAGGTTTTCCTTCTTTTAATGGCTGAGTTAAGTCCATTTATATTAATTGTAATCAATTTTTTCTCTTCCATGGTTATATTTTATAGTTAGGTTTAGCAGCTCTCGTAGATCTTAGTTCACGTTGTTCTTTGGCTTCCACCTTTCCACCTACTGCACCTTCTTCTTTTTCAGTCGCCAGTTGGCAGTCCTCTTGGAATTCAATTAGTGAGATCTCTTTTTCTGCCTCTTCCTTTTTCCCTCCAAAAAATTCTGTATAAAATAATTCCGCTTTCTCAATTGAGTCAATTCTGTGTCTCTGTTCTTGCCATGTGAACATTAAACCTTCTGGAATCAGCCATCTATAATTCACCTCTTTTTTAAGTAGCATTTTAGTCAGGAATCGGTATTCTCTTCTCATCTCTCTCACTCTTCTGGGTATTTGTTTCAAGACCACAATCTTCTTGTCTTTGTATTTCAATGTTTTCTCTTTTGCCACTTGCAATATTTGCGTTTTAATGGCTTTCTTTGTAAATCTAATGTGAACTTCTCTTGGTAGGCTATTTCTCATCGCATATCTTGTGAAAACTCGATAGACTTCGTCTATTCCATCCATCATCTTCTCTTGAGTTATTTCCAAAGCTTCAGCCAGTATTTCTATCATTATCTCAGCTACGTTTTGTCCTTTTTCTTCCTCTATGTTTTGAAATCTAACATAGAATTCTGATCTATCCATCTCCCATCTCAACATACCACTTTTATCTTGTTCAACCACCGTTAATCTATTATCAATATCTCCAATCTTCTTGTCTCTTTGTTTATCTTCTTCTTCAATTTTTGGAATCTCTCATCATACTTCAACATCATTTGTTGGATGTTCTCCACTTTTTCATCAGTTTTCCTGTTCTTTGTTCAATGTTCTCTGTTCTTTGTTCAATGTTCTCTGTTCTTTGTTCAATGTTCTCTGTTCTTTGTTCAATGTTCTCTATTCTCTTTTCAATATTCTCTGATCTTGCTTGAATATTTTGAATTCCTTGCATAATCATCTGCAGAGTCACTTTTTCTTGTTCTTTTTCTTCCTTTAACATTGTCTGTATTGAACGTTGTCCTCCAGATGGTGGAGAGGAAGAAGTAGAAGTTGAAGAACCAGGAGCTGTAAATTTCCTACTCATTTTAAGCAAGTCAAAATCTTCAGGTTCTTCTAAACATTAATCCAATTGTGAAGTAACCAATTATAGTTCAAAATAAAAATAGTAGAAAAAAGAAGCCCAATAATAAAAAAAGAAAGAAAAAAGAAGGGAGGACAAAATTTCTTCAGGTTCTTGTATACCTTAATCCAATCAATAGTTAGATGAAGACAAAGGCTTAAGAAGAAAAGAGGAAAAAAAGGAAAAGGAAAAATTCTTCAGGTTCTTCAACACCTTAATCCAATTGAAAGGTCTCAAATAGAAAAAAGTACATAAGAATAAACCAGAAAGGTAGATGAAAAAAGAAAAATACCAGGAAAGGGGGGGGAAAGGCTTTTAAGTCCTTCCCTTTAAAAAAAAAAAAGCAAATGTAGAAATTGGACTTCCAAAGAAAAAAGAAAAACAAAGACAAGTTCCAACAAAGCCAAAAACCCATATAATTATTACAAAAAAAATAAAAATAAAAAGAAATACAATAAAACTGCACTTTGTTTAATTATCCAAGGCTCTTATTATAGCTCTCTTCTCCAAAAACTTATCACCTTTTTCCCCCTGTTTCAACGCCAGACTCCAGCTGTTGATAGAAACCCAGAAGAGCACCTGCAATAATACTTTCCCATGCTCTTCCCTCTATCTTATCAAATAGCAATGTCCTTGAAAAAGAGCCTCAGTTCTTTCTTTCTCAGCTTTGTCTGGTCACAGGGAAATAGAATATTTTCAAGCCTCTAGTTGGCAGTGCTACAAAGTTTATTTGTTCTCACTTTCCCCCTCCTTTTCCGAGCAGGATATAATAAGAATTAATAAAAAGAAAGAAAAAGATATTTAAGAAAAATGAAGGGAGCCTCTAGCCTAAAATATCACAAAATCAAAAAGGAGAAGAAAAAAATAGATATAAACGAAAAAACCAGTCCAGTTTCAAAATACAAGATCATATATAGAAGATCCAGCAATGAGAAGAAAAAAAACCATTACTTTGACATTCCTGTTTAAAATCGCTGCTTAATCACTTCTGTCAAAACTTTTACAGATTCTTTCTTTTCCTTAGGGTGTCCTTTCAGATCTTAGAATAAAAAAAAGTTCTCACCAAACCGGCACACTCTCTCTTTCCGTTCTCTTTCCTTTCGGAGCTGTCCCAACTTCAGCAGCTTTAATGGCTGCCTCTTTGCTGCTGGCAAGAAGAGCTTCTCCTGGATCTACCAGGGACTTTGCGGTATCGACAGGATGCACTCTTCACTTTCACCATCTCTTCGGGACGGCTTAGATCTGATAGGACCATCCAGGAGCAAAGATATCGGCAGCGATCTCAGACCTCCAAGATCGCATGCCGTATCGTCGAGCAAGCTATTGTATATAAACAAACCCCATTCTTTTCTTGCACAGAAGATATTTTTTTGCCAGCTAATGAAACAAAAAAAAAAAAAAACTAACAACCCAGCTCAGAGCACCAAGGCGTTTATTTATTGTATCTATTATCTATAAACAAACCCCATGTTTTCTTGTTTTCTTTTGCTTTCAATCGTTCTGAATGGGTTGCAGAGAGCGGGCCTTATTTTTGACCCTGAAAACGTGCGTCTTTTGGGGTGATATCTGCCATCAGCTCCCTAAAGGACACAGTCCCAGCTGCCGGGCGGCGTGGCTTTTTTTAAGCAGATCTTTTTCCAGCTAATGAAACATCTGCAAAAAAAAAAAAAAAAAAACTAACAACCCAGCTCAGAGAGCACCAAGGACTCCACAGTTTATTTAGCTGTTACTGTATCTCCCAATTTGAACATCTTTTCCCTTTCATGTTTTGCTTGTTGTAATGACCCTTTATGCTTTCAATCTACGTTGTTCTGAATGGGTTGCATGCATACATACATACATACATACATACATACATACATACATACATACATACATACATACTAGTTCAATTCCCCAGTTAAGCAGACTCCAGTGTGATTTTTGCGTTTTCCTTGCAGTTCTGTTTCCGGTGCAATCAAAATATGAAAGAAGGTGACCCAGCTGTGTATGCTGAGCGGGCTGGATATGACAAACTCTGGCATCCAGCTTGCTTTGTCTGCTGCACCTGCAGTGAACTCCTGGTAGATATGATCTATTTCTGGAAAAATGGAAAACTCTATTGTGGCCGACACTACTGTGACAGTGAAAAACCTCGCTGTGCTGGATGTGATGAGGTGAGCAAGAGTCTTCCGGGTTATTCTTTAGTGCCTATTTTAAAATTTCCATTCAGCTTAACTGAAAAGCCTTAGTCTTCCAGTACCTTCTCTGTACTTTATATTATTTTATGCATCTCAATCAGATTCAGTCAGCCCAAAAGAATCCCAAATCCATTTCTCATAGGAAGGTGTTAAAACCCCAATAGTGTTGATAATCCTCTTCTACATTTTTGCCATTTCTATTATGCCCTCTTTTAAAAATGTGAGGACCAGAAGTTGCATGATATTTCAGATGCAAACATGTAATTTACTTTATTGTCATTACAACATTCTCATTTTTATTTTTGCCTGCTTTTCCAAAAGATCCTAGTATGGAATTATATTTTCCCCACATTGCTGCATTCTGACATTTTTCTTGAAATATCCCAAGAATATTTTTCCTATTGGTTCTGAGTATGAAGTTATGGTTTTTGTTCTAATGTGCATTCCTTTGTGCTTACTTAAACTGAACCAATGGATAATTTGTCAACATGCCTTTTATAATCTAATGGTTTAAACCAATTTTATATAAAGTTAACTATGAATTCTTATCATCTTACCCAAAATAAAAGTAAACAGTTTTCCAAGACTGTTTACTTAGACGTATTAGGCTTTATAGATAAATTCCACAACAATGATACATTCATTATGAACAGTGGCCTTAAAGTGCCCCTGTATTTCTTTTCTGAGCTTATCTCAATATAATACTATTTTTAGTTGAGAACTATTCAAAATTGTAGTCAATCAGCAAATTCTTAAATAAATTTTGTCTCAGTTATAACACTTAGTAACTTCAAAATGGTGCGTGTTTCTCTCTTACTTCTGTTACATACTGTTTTGCCATGTAGATGGTAAGGCTCATAAGTTCATTATCCTGGCATACCAGTTCAATGAGAATTAAATTCTGTAAAATCAATTCAATGCATCAGTTGCACATGACAATTCAATTGCCATATAACAATTCCTAGAAACCTTTAGCATTAACCAGAGTTATACCGTACTTTTGTACAGCTCTATAAAAATAATATGTTGTTAACTGAAATTGAAACGAGGAGGGGGGACTGCTCTTCATTTTCACTGTTTTTAAAAAGGGACCCTAGAAAGTTTTATTTAAAAATCCTATCTATTAAATAGAACAAACTAATACCACACCAAGGCATGCAGGAAGCATGTCTTAGTTCATGTGCTGTGGTGGAAGAAAACAGTTGTGCAACTAGATTAATATGAACCTGTTAACTTTGTCTTTCCTGTAGCTTATTTTCAACAACGAGTACACACAAGCTGAAGGTCAAAACTGGCATCTGAAGCATTTCTGCTGCTTTGATTGCGACTGTGTCTTGGCTGGAGAAATCTACGTCATGGTTAATGAAAAGCCCATCTGCAAACCCTGTTATGTGAAGAAGCATGCTGTGGTAAGAAAGTCTAGCTTTGCCTGGAATATACAACTACTGTGTAAAGTTCCATACTTAAGTGGACTTTTACCAACTTTGTTCCATGAGTAGTTCCTTGAAAGACCATTCTCCAGGAGAAAAACAAGAGACAATACAATCTTTCACATTGTAAATCTTTATGGCACACTGTAAGTAAGATAATACAAGGATACAGTATGTAACAACTACTAGCTGACTCCCAATCTTCCTTTTTAGATTTTTGAGAAAGTGATGGTGCTTGTAAAAGTTATCAGGGCCCTTTTCATTCCGGGCTCCCATACTCACCTTTATCCTCTGAATTTGAAGTGTAGCTGCTTTGCGCGGCACAGCAAAGTGTCGTGTGGCAGCTGCTGAAGCGACCAGGAAAGTGCAGCCTTGCAGGAGATGAGTTGGAATGCCTCCGTGCCTGCGCAAATGCCTCTGCGCCTGCCAAAGTGCATGTTTGGCGTGCGCATACACACAAAGTGTGTGCATGCGGGCAAAGCGCACCCACCGAAGTGGTGGTAAAAGTTTTTGAATCCCACCACTGGATAGGAGCCAGTATTCTAGTCTGTCAAGATCCATCTGGATCTTGAGCCTGTTATCTAGGGTGGCTCATCTAGGATGATACGAAACTGGCGATTCCTGCCAGTTTCGTATCATCCACAAATTTGGTAAGTACTTCATGTGATTTTAATTCTATGCCTCTGTTTATAGAACCAAGAATTGTATTAGCTTTTTTGGCTGCTGCCATACACTGCTGGCTCATATTTAAGAGATTGTCCACTAGGACTCCAAGATCCCTCTCGCAGTTACTGTTTTTGAGCCAAGTTTCGCCTATTCTTTACTTGTGTCTTTGGATTTTCCTGCCCAGATATAAAAAACTTGTTTTGCTCCATTCAATTTCATGTTGTTAGATAGGGCCTATCGCTCAAGTCTGTCAAGATATTTTTTGACCCTGAGCTTGTCTTCTGGGGTGTTGGCTATTTCTGCCAGCTTAGTGTCATTTGCAAATTTGATGAATTCCCTTTCTATTCCCTCATCTAAGTCATTTATGAAGATATTGAAGAGTTCTGTGTTTAGGACAGAACCTTGTGGTACCCCACTGCTTACTTCCCTCCATGTAGATCTTAAGGACTACTCATTTGTCAGCCAGTTACAAATTCATCTGATGGTGATGCTATCTATTCCACTTTTTTCTAGTTTACCAAGGAATAGGTTGTGGTCAACTTTGTCGAATGCCTTTCTGAAGTCTAAGTATACTAGGTCCACAGCATTTCACTGGTCTACTAATTTAGTCACTATGTTGAAGAATGAAATTAGATTGGTTTGGCATGATCTGTTTTTAACAAACCCATGTTGACTGCTAGTTATTACTTTACTTGTTTCTAGATGTTGGCAGATCTGTTTCTTTATTAACTTTTCCAGTATCTTCCCAGGCACTGATGTTAGGCTGATTGGTCTATAGTTTCCTGGGTCTGGTTTTTTTCCCTTTTTTGAAGATGGGAATCACATCAGCTCTTTTCCAGTCCTCTGGTAGTTCCCTGGTGCTCCAGGATTTTTGGAAGAGATGGTACAGAGTTTCTGAGATGACATCTGCCATCTCTTTTAGAACTCTGGAATATAATCCATCAGGTCCTGGTGATTTGTATTCATCAAGATCAGACAGGTGTTCTCTTACCAGTTTTTTGCTTATATTAACTTGAGTTTCTAGTCTGTCTTTTACAGTTGTTTTTGGTAGGTTGGACTATAGTTTCTTTTTGAATGAGTTAAGCAGCTCTACTTTGCTACCTGTTACTTCTTTGCCGTCTTCTCTCTTTAGTGGACCGACTGTTTCCTTGATTTTTTTTCTTGTAATTTATATGTTGGAAGAAACTTTTTAAATTATCTTTTACTTTTGTTGCAAGTCTTTGTTCATTCTGAGCCTTTGCTTTCCTGACTTTGTCTTTGCAGATTCTGGCTATCTGCTGATATTCTGTCTTAGTTGTATGTCCTTCTTTCCATTTTTTTTGTACTTATTCTTTTTGTCTTTCAGTTTATCAGAGATTTGTGCAGCCATGCCAGTTGCTTCTTGGATTTCTTGAATTTCTTTTTCAGCAGTATTGTGCTGGACTGGGCTTTTATGATCATATTTTTCAGAGTTTCCCAAGCTTCTTGAGTTGTTTGCCCCTTAAGGATTTTCATTCAAGGAATCTTTCCCAAGTTCTCTCTGAGGTTTTTAAAATCAGTTCTTTTAAAGTCTAGGACTCTGGTATCATTGTGTTCTATTGCTTATGTTTGCATTATGTTGAATTCTAGTATGACATGGTCATTTTCACCCAAGGTTCCTGCAATATCAACTCCCTCTATCAATTCTTCTCTGTTGGTAAGAATTAAGTCCAGGCTGTCCCTCTAGTTCCCTCCTCTACCTTTTGGACAACGAAGTTGTCAGCTAGGTTGGTTAGGAACCTCTTTGATTTCTCACTTGGTGCAGAATTAATCTTCTACTTGATGTCAGGGTAATTGAAGTCCCCCATTACTATTGTAGTGTGTTTCCTATATATATTTGTTAGATGTTAGCAAAAGGGACATCTATCTTTTCTGCTTGATTGGGTGACCTATAGTATACACCAATGGCCATGTCATTCTTTTTTGCTTTTATATTGATCAATATGCATTATCGCTGGTTTTCGTCTTTGGTTTCATGCATTTCTGTAGCAATATAGTGTCCTTTACATACAGTGAAACTCCTCCTCCTCTTTTATGGGGGTCTGGGGATTTTTTGAACAGTTTGTCAGTATTCTATCAGTATATTCCAGTCATGGGTTTCATCCCACCAAGTTTCTGTAATTCCAACTATATCATATCTACCTTCCTGTGTTAATAGTTTAAGTTTTGTTTGTTTGTTCCCCAGACTTTGTGCATCTGTATGTAGGCACTTGAGATCTTTAAGTCTGGGTGTTCGAGTTTGTCTTCCTTCCCATCCCTCCTTACTTCATTATTTGACTTGCTTTCTAGAGGTTTTTACTTGGAATTAGGTCCTGGAGACCCTAAAGATTGGTCACCCTCCCCCCTCAGTTTTAGTTTAAAGTCCTCCTGATAAGTTGAGCCAGTCATTTTCCAAAAACGTTCTTCCCAGTCTTTGTAAAGTACAGCCCTCCCTTGCCAGAAGGCCATCATGGAGATACTATAGACCATGGTCCAGGAATCCGAAGTTTTTTTGGTGACACCAACCCTTTAGCCAGTGGTTCACTTCTAGAATTCTTCGTTCTCTTACTGGATATTGTCCTTTCATTTGCAGTACAGTTGAAAAAAACTACTTGTGCACCTAAGTCCTTGACTTTTTGCCTAGCTGCTTGTCCAATATTGTTTTCAAGTCCTTTTTTGTGTCATTCGTCCCTGCATGTAGTAGTAGAAAAGTGTAGTAATCTGTGGGCCTAATTATTTTGGTTAGGTTCTCAACCACATCCTTGGTTTTTGCTCCAGGGAGACAACATACCTCCCTAGATTGTATGTCCGGTCTGCAGATGGCTGGACTGTTCCTTTGAGAATAGATTCTCCTATCCCCAACATTCTCCTTCCTTTTTTAGGGTCTGGGGTGCTTTTCTGTTTATCCCAGGTGAGTTTGTTGAGGTGACTTTTTTAGGGATATTGGCTGATGTCTTTTTTCTAAGTGTTTGCGTGTTTTCTTGGAGGGAGAGGTTGTGGGTCTGAGTATTTTCAACTAGGGGGAGAAATCCATTGCTCAGTTTTAATGGGGCTGCTTCTAATTGGGTTAGATTGGGCAGCAGAGTTTATTAGATATGTGTTGCTTTGAATACTGTAGTCTCAAAGATAATTGGGTCCTAAATGATAAAGGGCTTGAAAGATTGTATCCAGCACAATTTGATTTGGCTGTCAATGCAACTCCTACATAGTAGTAACAGATCAATGTGGCAGAATTAAGTTTGGGTTATTGATAAATGGGCAACTGCATTCTACATCCAGAGAGTCTTCAAGCATCTGTAGAGCCCATTGCAGTATTTGAATCAAGTTTTAACAAGGATATGAGTGCCATGACTAGCATCTGTTCCAGGAAAGGCTATATCCATTGAAATGGAGCAAAGGACTTTTTAGCCATGGCCTCTCCACAAGCAATAGCCATTAATCCAGGATAATGTAAACTTGTCCTTTCAGAGGGAGCTTCCCGAAAGCAGCCAGCTTCTGAATTAATAGATACTCTACCTGTTTGCTTGATCCTAAGTTGATGTTACCTGTGCACGCTCTTAAAAGCCTCCAGGAATCGGTTCTTTCACCTAGGATAGTGACGTACCATTTACAGAAGAGGTTGAACAAAATGGGGAAAGGGCTGAGTTCTGGACCTCATATAGAGATGCATAGAGTTTTGTTCTTCATTCCCAACAAACAATGATTGGAATTAGGAAGGAAGGAGCAACATTATAAGACACTCTCCCTATTACAAACCCTTCCAGGTGATCCAGCAGGATGCAATAGCTGATACTATCAGATGCTGAAGTATCTAGAAGAACAAGGAGGAATACAGAATTCCCATAATGGCTCATTACAGCAGTGATCAGTGCAGGATCCATTATTCTTATTATTTTGTTCTAAATAATGCTATATAATAAAATCAACATTATTTAGAACAAAATTATCAGATGTGGAGTGGAATTATCCACTCCACATCTGAGCTTCCACCCCAACTAGGAAGCCATCCATTGTGGTTTAACTTTGCTTGAATCAAAATACTATCGATTGTATGACCACCCGTAACTTTAAAATCCTGCATTAAAGTTAGGTGTTAATTAGATTATTCTCAGATAGCATTTTGAATGTGAAAGACTCTTACAATAGATTTAACATGGTATTGTTGAAGAGGAAAGAACCAATATGCTAAAAATACATATGCATTTAAGTGCGCTATAAGTAATAAGATTGTTGATATTTTTGTGTCCTAGATGTAGAAAAGTTGACTAATTTCAACTAGTTAGTTGTGTTGTATTGAATATTCTGATCTTCATTACCTTCCAAACTTTGAAAGAAATGAATGTTGATTTCCTTTACTCCCCAGGTCTGCCAAGGCTGCCACAATGCTATTGACCCTGAAGTTCAACGTGTGAGTTACAACAACTTCAACTGGCATGCTACCACAGAGTGCTTTCTGTGCTCTTGTTGCAGCAAGTGTCTGATTGGCCAGAAATTCATGCCGGTAGAAGGAATGGTTTTCTGCTCAGTGGAGTGCAAGAAAAAGATGATGTCCTAATGGGAAGGAAACCAAACTGGGAACCAATATTTGCCTTATTTCAATGTCCTCTTCATGTCTACTGTATTGGGGGATTTTAAACAAAATCAAGTATTAAATGGCAGAATCCAAAGATTTTTATATTACTAACTTGATTGATTATGATTTAAATTCTTAGGCACTTCTCAGTGCTACTGGTTTCTTGTTGCAGGATGTTCCTCAAGATAGGGACTTCAATGTATTCATACACTTCAAAAATGTCCTATGGAGGGATATGGTACCTCAGACCATTAAATTGGACTGCATTTTCCTTTATGAGTAGTTGTTGAACATGAGAGCGAATCCTGATGAGAGTTGTGATAAGATATTGTAAAATCCCACAACATCTGGAAGACCATTGGCTTTGTACTCTTGTCTTATAATCCTCAGGTTTTTCTTCTATATTTGACATTATACAGATACTTCAGTAACAAAATATTGACTGGGTATGTTGTAAACCTTATGCCTTATACTGACATTTCCCAACCTTGCATTCAAAAGTGCTTTGTTAAAATTCCCACACTTGCTAATTAATAAAATATACCAATAGTGTCCCTATAGCGTGAGTCTTATGCTGAATTGTACTGTTTTAGACTCCATGAATATATGCACACATGAGCAGAGCACTTAGTACTCCAACTCCCTGCATGTGTCATTATAGCATAGCATAGGAATTAACACTTTTGATATTTTTATGTCAAGGAATTTTTAAAGGGCGACAAAAGCATTCCAACAACTGAACCCTTTGCCTTTAGAGTATTATAGTAGAGTAAGGTATGCGATAGTGGCGTATATCTGAAGCTCATGTGTAGGATGTCAGTGGGCATTTGTTCTTCGAGCTTGTGGGTTGGTTTCCAAACATTTTGTTAGCAGGCTAGGTAACTTCTTCAGGGGTTAGTTTTTGCATGGTGGTTGTCTGGGTGGTGCATTGTGGTTTGAGAGCTTGTGTGTCGGAGTACACAAATTTTTGGACAGCCATTGTGGAGAAAGGCTGAAGATGTTCTTAGCCTGATAACGAAACATTTGGAATTGTTTAAGCTTAGAATGTGAACCAGTAGGAGCCAGATGTAAATATGCAGTAGTCTTTTCATCCTTTTTTCTTTTTTTTTTCAGGAGGTTGGATTTATTGTTGAATGTGGCCAGTTTGCCTTGGGCAATGTAAAACCTTTGATATTAGGGACCAAATTGCCTTTTGTTCCCCAGATTAATGATTTCATTTTTTGTAATGAACATATCAGAAAATCCACGATTTTGAAAATTATTATTATTGTGTATTAGCACAAGCTCTTTTTTATTTGCGTTTGTTTTACTGCAACGTTCTTAAAATATCAAGAGATCTGATTAATCCCTCTGAGTACTGAGCACATGGGCTTCACAATTTCAATGGACTTTTGAAAGTACAAAAAATTTTTGCTCTGTCATGCTTTGCAATAGCTCTTGGTTTGTTACTTCCCTTTATACTGTGTTGCTGAATCAAATTAGGTCAAAAAAAGCCATTTGAAGGACCTTCATTCATGTAAAGTGTAAATTGCCTCTGAAGCTGGCATAGAGTTTGTTGGACATGCTGTAATTCCTAGATCCTTTTTTCTCTTGGGATATGGTAAGGGATATTTTTTCAAATTCTTAAACAAATCCACTTGAACAAAGAAGGCTTCAAATTGCTAACGTATGCCCAGTCAAGAGTCCCAGAGATAAGATATAGCAAGCATATCTCTGTCTTCCCCTCATATATTGTAGAATCTATCTAATCAAATATTAATTAAAATAATAGTATGCATAAATGGAAAGCTAGTCTTTTGCCAAACAAAGGACCAGCGTCCTACATACTTCGTTTCTAGAGATGGACTTGATCTGCAAATACAGGGTTTTTTTGGGGGGGCATGTGCCTGTCTGCCAAGAACAAACCTTGGGAATTTTTAAGACATAAGCATTTCCAGGCCCAGAATTCCCAAGCCAGCATGGGGAATTCTGGGAGTGGAACTCCACACAACTTATATTTGCCAAGGCTTAGAAACCCTAACCTAAAATAAGCACATGCATGTATGTATGGTACACAATCACAGAAAGGAAGATTGCCAGGTTGTAGGGAGCATTTAAGGGGGTAGAAGAAAGAGTGGGGAATTAACCTTACCGGTTTGCATTCTAGTCAGTTATATCTTCATCATGGCAATTCTTTTGTATAAGAACGTGCTTTCTCAAGAATTTGAATTGGCAACAGCTGTGATATATTCTAAGATGTCCAAATCTGATACAGAAAAATCAAACCATCCTGAACTTTCACCAGAAATTGAAGTGAGTAAACCAAAAAGTTGCCACGTTTCTTATCTGCTCAACCAATGTCTCATTTGACATTCTTTTGAGCAGTGGAAGCTTAGTGATAACTTGGAAAGTACTGAAAATGAACTTAATAGCTGAACATTTTTGCATTAGAATGTTTTGCATTTAAAAAAGTTTTGCATTAAAAAAAATTCAGGTTTAGTATCCTGGTAGGACTGATCAGTTCCTTTAGAGAAGCTGTCAATTTGTATAGGAAATATGACTCGGTTTGATCAATGGGCTGACTCAGAGCTTTGTACCAAGCTTTGGTTTTGTGTGATGTAATAAGTACCATAGCATGCTAAATGTAGGAAGATACACCAAAAGACTGTGGTGGGGAAAGAGATAGAAGTTGGATTTGTAAACTTATATAGCTCAGCTCTTCTGGTTAATAACTGTATGCATATAAGAAATGCTCACAAATAAAATATGTTGCCGCAATTAAATTTTCCTAGCTTTAGATTGTGTGTTTTATTTTCTGTCTTGGCCACTGTAATGAGCATGCTATTCCAGAAGAGGGTGATGTGTTCAAAAGTTAAAAAAAAGAGCTTGTTAAATAAGTTGAAATTTATATTTTACTTTGATGTTTTTAAAAAATCCCCTTTCCTTTTTCATAATTCTAGACTATTAACAATAGTTGCCTGAATAAGTCCTCCCACAGACTTATATCTGTTGAGTTTTATAACAACTATATTAAGCATAGTAGTTAATTAGTTGTAAATCAAATGTCTGCTTAAAATTCAGTGATTGTAGTATGCTCTGGATTATATACATATAATCCAAGCTTTGATTTCAGTCTGAGATTTCAGTTTGAGATTTAGTTTAAATAATTTTCATAGTTTATAATAGAAATTCACCACAATTTCTATAGCTAATTTCTTTTCACAGAATGAGAGAGAAAGTAGCAGGTATAACAGTCCCTTTATATGTATTAGCACTGCGAAGTTTAGCTGGATATCTTCAACAGTTTCACCAGAATACTTTTTGGTATTATTACCTTGCATCTCATAATGTGAAGACGGTTTTGCATATTAGCAAAAAAATATTAAAAAAAAAATGTCTCTCATACCTTAAGGTATAGCATATGACAAAAATGAATGCTAATTTCTTTGTTGTATTTACTCTGCAATAAATCTATGTACAAAAACACAGATGTTTTTACAAATATGGATAATCAGAGGGTGTCTAAATCATTGTTTCTCAACCTTGGCAATTTTAAGATGCATGGACTTCAACTCTCAGAATTTCCCAGCCAGCAAATGCTCCCCTGCCAAGGTTGAAAAAGAATAGTCTAAATCAAGGCTGCAGAACCAGAATCTCTAGTGTAGTACCAAAGCATGGAATTCAAGTAAGCCTGTTGACTTCAACCTAATTTTATCCTTGCTTTTGTCCTGAATACATTTTTAGAGTCTAGCCCTCAAAGGCCAAACGTGAGTCCTACTCTTAAAATAGATGTATTCCTGGTCTAGATGCATTGATCTTACATCATTTATTTCTTGACTGAAACCCAAGCAAACTCAAGATGCTAAAATTAAAATGACGGCTAATCATAATAATGTAAAAATCCAAAAAGTACACTCCATTCATTGCTGATGGGTTGCATGCACTGAACACCTTCCAGCGCAGCCAGGTATTTGGAAACTTTTAGAAAGTCATGAGCTTCTAGAAAGCTATGAGCAAGGAGCCATCCTCACCTTTGGGAAATGGGGAGGAGCTGTTCTAAAGGAAGGCAGGAACTCTTGATTTTGTGAAAGGAGAGAACCTTCAGACAGGTGTTCTGCAGCTGTCCCCATTGGCCTGAAAGACTCCATCTAGGAAAGGTGGTCAATTGGTGTAGCTACACAAACCTTGAGCCTTTCATGGCTTTCTAAGAAGTGACCAGCAACTTAAAATGAACTATCAACCAATGTATCTCTCCCAGTCAGGGGCTTGTATATTTCTGGTCATTGGTGGATATATGCATAGGTTTACAAGTCAGAATTTAGCACAGGTCAGGTTTGGGTAGAAATCAACAGTTTCTCATCATTTATAGGTTTCAGAAAATAAATAGATCTTTGGCTTAGTAGTAAAACTGACTCGTTTCTTAGTTGCAACTTGGTCAAAAATGTCAAAGTAATACACGTGACTCTTATTTTAAAAAAAGGGATAAGATTTCAATCACGCAGTCACAGCTGCCATCTTTTCTCCCCCAACTCATCCTGCCCTGGCAAAATGCCCCCTGCTTGCTTTAATAATCTGTGATCTCCTCTCCAGCCAGTCTGACAAGATGTTTCTATCTTGCTTAATACAAATTGAGTCTTGCAAAAAGGATAAAGCAAGCGGTACGTACCTTGCAGGATGCTACTTATTTGTATTTGTACAAATTATGTTGTAAATCCAATCCTTTACTGAATTTTCGTTCACATTGCATTCCACTACTCAAAAGAGTTTTATCCCAGTCACCACTTGTTTAATGCTCTAATTAATATAAACGTATGAGAAGTGATTTGCCAGAATTCTCATGAACTTAAGTATGATTTAAACCAGGCCTCCCCTAATGTGCATCTGAAATTCTAACCATCCTCGATAACTCAGTGTTTTTTTTGCAGAGCTTCATTTTTCTGAAGATTTTCTGATGTCACCACCATTTCTTTCTGAATTCCTTAATTGCACATCCGTTTCAAAAAGACCTAACATAATTAACATTTTCACTGAGGAAATATTTGTTATTTTATGATGTTTTTACTTTCAAACGTTGATAGGTTGTTAGAAAACTGTTTTCTGATCATTGTTGTTGTTTACACATTTACACATAGATATTAGATGTTCATTTCTCTGATTTCTTTTTGCCACACTATTTTTCTGAATCCCTTTCTTACTTTCAATCTTTTCAGGAATATTCTCCACTTTATACATTTCTTCATTTGTCAACATATGAATCAGTGGTGGGATTCTTTTTTCTTTTACTACCATTTCTGTGGGTGTGGCTTGGTGGGCGTGGCAGGGGAAGGATACTGTGATACCTCCAGTTAGAGGTGGGATTTGCCAGTTCTCTGAACTACTCCAAATTTCCACTACCAGTTCTGCAGAACTGGTCAGAACCTGCTGAACACCCACCTCTGATATGAATATCTATGTTCTGAGTATTATGAATATCTGAGTTATGATTTATATTATGCAATGTATGTGTTTGCATTTACGTGTTTCATACTTTGTCTTAACATAAAGAGGTAGGATGGGGGCAATATAATTATACAATTTTTGCTTAAATGATTTGCTTTTTTGACTTATTTGTTTTTTTTTCAGAAGGCTGTTTAAAACATGATTTATAAATGGCTCAGAGAATTATTAAGCTTGACTAGTTCAAGCTACTTCACTGGCTGAGGTAAATTTTGCACAGCCAATAAATCAAGATCTGTAACACCCAAAATTACTTCAGCATATGACATATAATATTTCATAATGTTTTCTTCTATGCCTGGTAGTAAAAGTAAATAAACAATTGCCTGCCTTTTATCATATCTAAAATCTGCTTTAGCAATTACCTCACTCTTACTCATGATACGGTTGCTGTTATTTCTTACCACCAAACTGTAGATGAGACTAAATGAGACTGCACTTCCATTATTATTATTAAGGTTATAGTTAATATCAAAAGGGCTTTAAACTAAAATTGAGGGGGGCAATTTTCATGACCTTTAGAATCTAATTCCAAGCAAAAAAACAACCACTAAATATCCAATCATATAAGTAGGGAGGAAGGAGAAAGAAGAAATAAAAAAGAAAAACATAATGAAGTCGAGAGTGATGGAAAGGATGGAAATCCCAGTTACAAAGTGGGTGATATAAGAAACACATCCAAGACATATAAAGGACTCAAATGCCTATAAATTAACACTCAAACAGGGTGTTTAGGGAACAAACAGGGTGAACTTGAAGCATTAGTACATGAAGGCAGATATGATAGAGTTGCCATTACTGAAACATGATGGGATGAAACTCATGACTGCAATGCATTGATGGAAAAATACAAACTGTTCAAAAGTAGCAGACGTAACAAAAGAGGAGGTGGAGTTGTATTATATATGAAGAGCAATACTAGCCAAAGAACTGGCAGGTATGATTTCACATTAGTGTGTGTGTGTGTGTGTATGTGTATTTTCATAGATTTTCATGGGTACAGGTATGCTGGTCTTGGCGTGTTCGGGTCTTTTCCCATGTAAGATTGAGAGTAACTTGGCAACGTTTCGACAAAGGTCCCACTCGCCATCTTCAGGCTGGTGCTTTCAGCTTCGTGCTTGTGCGAGCAAAGCGTGATCGGAGCTGCCGTCTCCCTATATATATACTGGTGGGGAAGGTTGGCTGTGTTGTGATTGGAGTTTCCATCAACCAATCAAGAAATGACAACACAGCCAACCTCCCCACCAGTATATATATATAGGGAGACGGCAGCTCCAATCACGCTTTGCTCGCATAAGCACGAAGCCGAAAGCACCAGCTTGAAGATGGCGAGTGGGACCTCGGTGAAACGTTGCCAAGATGCTCTCAATCTTACATGGGAAAAGACCCGAACACGTCAAGACCATATTATGTGTGTGTGTGTGTGTGTGTGTGTGTATGTATGTATGTATGTATGTATGTGTATATGTGTGTGTGTATAAATATATATTGTGTTCCAGACGAACACAATACAGAAGCCTGATGATGGCAGATGAGATTCTGTCGAAACGTTGCTACAACTTTAAAAGCACAACTATAATGACGTGGGAAAATACCCGAACAAAGCTGAATACCATACATGTAAGTACCCGCAAAAACTTAATACAACAAATATACACACACACACACACACACACACATACATACACACACATACACATATACATATACATATACATATACACACACATGTAACTGGGCCCTAAACACCTAGATGACCATAGGATGGCAGCAGAGTTAGGATTTCCTGGGTATCTTTTCCATAGTCTCAAGACTTTGCAGCCCAAATTTGGAAGCTCTGCTTAGTGGCATCAGATTTTCCAGTTTACATCTGATTGAAGAAAGTAATACTGTAGCACACATTCTGTCCCTTTGGGGAACGTGTGCAATGTTGGAAAATATATAGAAAGAGAAATTATAAAGAAATACTGCTTTTATTACTCTGAATTTCCTAGTCCCATGCCACCCCCACCCTCCATCCTGCTGATGATGCTGGCCCTGCCCTTTCAAAGCTATTGTATTTTTAACATAATGCAATCTCCAAAATGAGGCATTTTATACCAATTGCATTAAAAAGCATTAGCCCCTATTTTTATTTATTTATTTATAGTGTAAAAGAACAGCATTGAAAGAAAGGGACATGAAAGAAAAATACAAGTTAGGGATCTAAAGTAAACAGCCCCCCCCCGGCAACTTTATTAAACAGTTGTGGGAAGGAATATGTGCAGATGTTAAAAGGCTGCAAACACCAAAAATTAAAGGCATTTAAAAAAAAATATGTGGTTTGAGTATTGTTACCATAGTTGAAAGACTAACAAAACCATGAAATAGCCTAAGCCAATAGCAAAGCAGAATCCGAAGCTTGTATTTACAAAGTTTTGTAATCATTCTGTGAAGTTCAAGATGTTTGCATCGTTCTGCAAAACTTAGAAGGTAATAAAAGATTACAAGTAAGAATGTAAGCAGCCTTGTATGGTAATAGTGATCTCTACTGCATATTTGAATAACGGAGTGCCTCTTGTATCACGGGTTGGGTCTCAGTTGGATAGTTCTCCCTCTTTGGGAGAAACCAGAGTGTAAATATTCTTTTAATATCAAAAAGTCACGAAAGGGAAGCAGTGAAGCCTACAAGAATAAATTGACTTTTGAACGTGCTGTGTTGTGCTTCAGTGTACTGTATGTTAAAGCATACATTTCCTGGATATAAAAACCTTTGAACCTAATGGCCCTTGATTCTGAGAAGATACAAAAGATTATAAAGCAAGATATGAACTTTAGGAAAGAGAATTCCAATTTATTTCCTGTGTTCACGTTCACAAAAACACTCACTCACACATTCAAAAAAAAAATTTTTTTTGAAGGCCTCTTCAGCCAATAACAGATCCCTGGATCAATCTGGAGCATTTTTATCAGCTAAAGAAGCGTTTCCTGAAGTGCCTCTGACAGTGAAACGGAGGCCTGAGACGACGTGCACGTCAATCCGGACCTTGTTTTTTGGCTGCAGAGGCCTTTCCAGAAGGCGTCTGATAGCACAGGGGTCCCCAACCACCGGGCCCCGGACCGGTACCGGTCCATGGATCAATTTGTACCGGGCCGCCTATTTTGCTTGGGCGCCGCCATCTTGTTTCGACGGTGCTTGAGAAAGTGCTTCTAGGTGAGCTTGTCGGTCGTCAGTTGGAAAGCGGCGTTTGGGTGCTTAGTTTCGTCGAAGGGGGTGGTGGCTTCGAACGAAGAGTCATCCCGATGGCGGTGGAGTCTCGCGTTACTCAGGAGGAGATTAAGAAAGAGCCCAAAAAGCCCATCGACCGCAAGAAGGTACAAAGGAGGAGTTGAAGGTGGCGGGGAGAAGCTGGCTGGCCGGTCGCTCGGCTCGCCTTGCCTTGGTCGTGCGTGCTGATGCCGGTACCGGTCCATGGATCATTTTGTACATTTTGTACCGGGCCATGGTACAAAAAAGGTTGGGGGCCACTGTGATAGCAAAATGAGGCCAGGGGCACCAGGTGCGTCAATCTGGAGCCCTTTTTCAGTTGCAGAGGCCTTTCCTGAAGGCCTCTGACAGCGAAATGGAGGCTGGGGATGAAGCACACAGCAGCAGCAAGAGGCCACAGAAGAAGTGGGCCAGCAAGGTAAGGCAGGTGTTGGGGTGTGCAAGGTCTGGTAAGTAGGGTAGCTCTACCACCACCCCCATCCCAATCATAGCTTAATTTTTACCCACGTGCCTCAACCCACCCCCTGCACCCCAGAGTGGGCAGGGTCTTAATTAGAGCTTATTTGGGGAATAGGGCTTATATTGTGTGCACGTGTACAAATCAAGCTAGGGCTTGATTTAAGGGTAGTGTGTATTTCTGGGGAAACATGGTATGTTAAATCATAACAGAGATTTGAGACTTTATGATTTCAGAAATTGAACACTAGAGGGGACTAAAGATTCTAGGCAGAAAAGAAAAAAGATAAAATGAAAACTTTTTGTTTAGTGCAGGCATTTATAAAATGACACAAACTATTCTAACCACAAAAGCATGATGAATTATACTACAGGTAAGGCTGCTAAAATAGAAACATAAATGACAAGCCAAGAATAAGGACCTGGATAAGGACTTCCTACGGGCCATATAAAAGAAATTGAGTAACGCTTTGAAAATTAAATTGGAAATACAAACGAAAAACCAAGTGTATAATCTGGATAAGGACTTTTAATTGGATTTATAAAAAAGATTTATTAAAGCCTCGAAGAAGTATTTGGTATGGAAAAAAAGAAAAATTGAAGAGAGCAAATCCTATGACAACATGTGAATGAAGTAAAAAAAATCAAAATTGTTAGAAGTAAAAGAAAGTAATAAAAAGTTGGTTTGTTTGACCAAGATTAAAATAAGATATTTTTTCTATAAAAGCTCTGGAAACACTTTATGGGCTTTTTGCTGACAACAGAACTGAAAATTAATTATTTATGGATTTGAATATAGATCAGGGGTGTCAAACTTGATTTCATTGGGGGCCGCATCAGGGTTACGTTTGACCTTGGGGGCTGGGATGGGTGTGGCAAAGATGGGCGTGGCCAGGATAGGCGTGGCCAGCTCAATGTCACTCATGTTGGGGCACCTGTGATGGGCAAGATCCTGATACGAAGTGCCCCACCAACGCCGAGGTCAACATCCAAGCCATTGCCACCCGCCCACCCAAAGATGCAAGGGGGGGAATTAAGTCACCCCCGAAAAGACAGCCTAGCCATTTTTTCAGGGCTCAAAAAAAATAAGACCCGGCCTTATTATATGAGAAACACGGTAGACAACACAGTATCAACAGTACAGACTTTCAAGTTTCTTCTATATCTCAAGACTTAAATGGACACCTAACATCAAAAATGTCATTAAAAAGGCACAACAAAGAATGTTCCCTCTGTGCCAACTCAGAAAGCTTAAACTGCCCAAGCTACTGATAGTTCTACAGAGGAATTATTTTTGGGGGGGGGGAGTTTTTTATTTTGTATTTGCAATAATATCATCTTTCATTTCAAACCGTGTGTTGACTGGGTACATATATCTTGTACTTACAATGATAATTAATACTATTCTTACCAATATAACAATGATCACATTTTCTTATAGCTATTATTTGATATCTATTACTATTTAATAATCTTAACTTGTTTCTCTATGTATTCGTCTAATCCATTTTAATTTGTTTTATTTTCCAACCATTGATAAAATAAGTCCCATACCATGTAATATTCCATTTCTTCTTTTTCTTTAATTACCAGCGTTTAACCTATTCATCTCTGCACATTCAAATATTTTCTCAATTACTTTTCCTTCTATCGGTATCTTATGGCTTTTCCAATTCTGAGCAAATACAATTCTAGCTGCTGTTTATACATGTATAATTAAATATGTTTTTTCTTTACTGTAACCTTCCTAATAAAAATATTTCAGGTTTCAAATCTATGTGTTGCTTTATCAATTTTTCCAACCATGTGTCTATTTTTGTCCAATATCTTTGCTTCTGTAGAAGTCCATCACGTATGGTAGTATGTTTCAGGTGTCTGGTGGCACTTCCAGCATTTGGCTGGTTTACCTTTGAACATCTTAGCTAATTTTGCCAGTGCAAAGTGTCATCTATAAAACACCTTGTACAATTTTTCTTTATATGCTGTCGATATCATTAATTTATAATTCCTGTCCTTTAACTTCTGCCATTTATCTAATTCTATAGCATGTCCAAAGTTTTTTCCCATGCTATCATTGTTTCCTTAATTTGTTCTTCTTTTGTCTACCGAGGTCAGTAAGTCAAGCCACAATCTATTTAGCAAAAATGTATTTGATTTCCTATAAGTTAGTTTAAATGGTGTGCTAAGAACCAATCTGTTTATTATAAAATGAGTAAGATTACCTGAGTTATAAAATGATTTTTTTATTGCAACTATGGAACTAAATGGATCAACATAAAGTCAAATACAATAAAGAAGCAATACTTATGGCTCATTTGATTTACAAAATAGCAAAATATACTAACTGTCATTATAGGTTTCACTTCAGTAGATGGGTATAAAAGTCAAGTTCTCCAATTATATTAAGTAAGAGCGATCGCCAGGAACCCAGCATTCATCAAAGTGATTAAAGTAATGTTATACATCGTGACACAAGGTTCGTGCATGCATATGATGTCACAAGAGGAAATAAACTTGCACCATGAGTGTGCAAAGCTAATTAAATTAGGAAAAACATTAGAATATCTGTTACATTATCTGCGATATTTTTACTTTCTTAGAGCAAATCCGCTTCAGTATAATATTTGCCACTGTTCCACAGTTTACATGAAGGAGGTCAACACTTTTATTGATAAGGAGATTTATTGATAAGGAGAAAAATTGATTAAAACCCATTAGCTTCTGGCTTCCAGATCAACACTGAGAATTGTGATATACAATGATCCTAATAATACTGGTAAAAGCTCTGTGTCAGTGAGTAATTTTTTTTCTTCCTAGCCTTTTTTTGCACAAATGCAAGAGCCACTCTTTTTAGATCAATCATTGATCCATTAGTTGTGACAGGAATTGACCGATCAGGTTCTTGATGGAGAATAATAACTATAATCCACAAACTGTTCTCTATGAAGCATGGACCAGAATCATGACTATTATACATGATGACAAAAGTATGGGGTGACGGACAAATGCAGCCAGGCCATGAAATTCTGTTGGGATGATTTGCTCAAGGAGGATGGACGTCTGGTTTTCTTATTTTTCAGGATCAATTTTATTTCTGTCAGCTATGTGGGGTTAAAACTTTCCTTATGTGTCTTTGTCTGGAGGAAATATTCTTCCCTATCATAGTAGTATGATTTAGCTTTGAGATGGAATCCTATTATGGAGCTTGACAATGGTCAGGGCCAGCATCTCATCTTAATCCAGCCCTGGAAAGAAATAGGAGGCAAGATTTTCAGAGTATCCATACTTGCATGGTATATGAGGTATTTTAGGATAGAAGTTCCCGCTCCTTCTTAATAGTTCAAATTTGCCAGAAGGTGAAAATTCCTCCTGCCCTTATCTATGATCAGCTAAATCCTGGTTTCAAATCTGGGACCTCCTGCAAGTAAGTGTCACCTCTGCCCGCTTCGGCTTGGCATCTCACAGGCATCCTGCCATCAAAGGCTGCGGTGAGTGAAGGATGTAAGGACAATAAAGCTGTTTGGATACATGATGGGAAATCAGGAGAGGGCAATGACAGGTAATAAAGACCAGAGCAGCCAGATCTAGTTTGTACCAGCATGCTAAGGCCAGACACCCTGAGAAAATATGCAGACTACCCCCCAAATATCTCAGTGTTCTCAAAACATTTTGGCAAGGTCCAGTTGGTCGGAAACAGACCGGTGATGGGAAAAGGGATGGGCTGTAGATGAACCTTTTTGTATCTTTTGAACGTGGGAATATTCATAGCTAGTTTGGCTTTACTGCAAACAATACATTTAGTAAAAGAACACTTTGCTTTAACCAAACGGATTTGAGGGTCTTTCCTTCCTAAGGGATCAGATTAGGACAGGTCTGACAGTAAAATCTAAGCTATTTTACCAGCTTAGACTCCTGTCTCCATAGAGGAATGGAACTGCCAACTGGAAAATCCATGTGTCTCTATTTCGTATTGTAGATAAGTGCCACTTCTTCCATTTTTTGTTTATCTTTAATATAACTATAGAAAATGGATAAAATCTTGTATCTCATTCCCAACATGTTTCTGGTGGAAGTTGAATTCTTCCTTCTCAACTCTTTGGTTTGCTCAGTGAACTATTTGAAGCGGGTTGACTATGATTGACTCCCTTTATTTCGGAAACCATTTTGATGTGGTCCTCTTACCCATGACTGACTAAAACTCCCACCGTCTCAGGAAAAAAATTGACTAAAATAAGGATTCTTGTAGTTCAGCACTATCTGCAATATCACAGATTCCCCATCTTTTACTTCCTTCCTTTGTCCTTTTTGGCAAATTATTGCTTCCTCGTTCAGCATATCTCAAACAAGACATGTACATCCCCTCTGAAGATTTTCTGCCAAGTGAACTATTGGGGAGGGCTGTTCAATGTGTACTTCTCCCTCTTTGCACTCCAAAAGAATGCTTGTGAGCAATGTTTTCCTTTGGTTTGTACTTTATGTAGGCTGGTTGATTATTGGTTTTTTTTTATTTGTTAGGCTGGCTCAACAACAAAACCTTTCTTTACCAATACCACCACTCCTAATCTGGCATGTAATTCCAGCCCTGGAATTTTATCTTCAGTTTGGAAGATTAAATAGAAATAAGTTACATCTGTAAACGTATGAAAACACTCAGTCACAAAGAATGAGTCACATAGTTTCCTTTATTTGTTTGTTTTTAATGTAGACTATCTCTTGGTGGAACTGGCATGCCTGGAATGGCAAAGCAAAGCCAACAAAACTCAAAGGAATTGCAATATATTCAGAATGTGCCTGTCATTCAATGCCTAATGGGATTTTACAAACACATCTCATCCATAGCTGTATTCACAAACTGTCTACATCTATCCTAAACAAGAGTCCCATGATAAAAAAAAAAATGTTATTTAGTTTATTTTAAAGAAACCCAATTCTTAAGAGTTTGTTATCTAAAATGAAAAAGATTGACAGATGGGGAAATGTGATTTAGCCCATGCAATAGTTGGCACCATAACTGAAAGCAACCCCAACCCAACTAGCAGTCTTGCAACTGCTAAATACCAAGCAAGTGATTCACAGATAATACAGTCTGATGCTGCTGAAAGTCTGTATTATTTGTAATATCAGTATATAGCATGAAGAAAAAAAAAATCCTTAGGAGCCTCACTGAACCAAACAAGCTAATCTGGACATTTTGCATCGAAAATATCCAGGGCATCTACTTGAAAGATAGTTTGCCTTCTGATCAAAGAATGGGTGGTGGTGAGTGCCCCAAAGCATAGAACCTTTGAAATGTTTTGAAAGAGATATATTTGGATTCTATTTATAAATTATTTTTTTAACTGATTTGTTTGCCCCAACAACGCCAACGAACACAGTGCTTTTTGGGGAGCGGGGGAGGGGTATTCTTAAATGTGTGCATCCTTGGAAAATCCCTTTAATTTTACAACCCCATAAAATTAAGACAATGTTATGTTGAACTACGTACATTAATTAAAGAGAGATTTGCATCTACCATTCATTTTTTTTCTCATCCATTGAAAAGCATAGAGGAAATTTTTAAACAGTTTATTCTTAGTTACTGCTGAATTCCTTTGGGCAACTTTCTCATTAAGTAATCAGGCTGTAATCCCTGGAGGTATTTGGAAGCTCTCTTACTTCTGTCATTCACATTTGCTCCTTGACCCTAGTTGGTCAGTGCCCTTGAATGATTTCAACAGGCCTATCACTTTCTCCTTCCATTTCTCAGCCCAATCTGCTTGAGAAAGACTGTAAAACCTATAAAATAGATCATTCTGATTGTTCATTTTTGAATATGGATTTTGGGGTAGTCACTTGAAGGAAACAATGTCCCATTTGTTGAGAGGCTATTCAGATTTCCTGTAGCAAAAATATAATCTATCATCTATCTATCTATCTATCTATCTATCTATCTATCTATCTATCTATCTATCTAAGATCAGCTAAGCACTACTGCCTCCCTGGCACCATCCTGGCTGGACACCAGCTTCCAAAATTCCCAGCCCTTCATGCTTTGTTTTTGTTGTTGTTGTTGTTTGCTGGCTTGGAATTCTGGGTATTGTCATCCATCGTATCTATGAGTAACTAAATTGGGAAAGCTGCGATAAAGCCACTACAAGAACATGTGACTATTCTAAGAACGATCTTTACAAACCCAGCGGGAATACACAGACTGCAATTTGTCTAGTTCAAGTTATCAAATGGATTGTTCTGGACTCTTGTCTTCAACTTCACATCATTACATTTGGCTTCTTTTTTATTTATTTATTTATTTTTATGCCAACACAAGTCAATTGTTCCCTTTTACCAGCCGAAAAGGTCAAAAGACAGACGGTTCCTTTCTAATTACTCTAAATAATTTTTTTAAAGTCCAATTCAAAAGAGGGGAAATAAATATTTGCCAGCTGTCAAGCTCAAAGGAAAAGGGCAGCTCTGTTTTCCTTTTTCCAGCTGCATATGGGTGGATCACTGTGGTAATGATTAAGAGCAGCAAGAGTTAAACGTGAGCTTGATAACAAAGGTTTTCTTTGCACTGCTTAAAAAAAGGACAATATAAGGGCTCCAGTTCCGATCTCACTCTTACAGTTGTGCATACGGGAAGGCAGTAAAGAATTAACTCTGAATAATAATTCTACTCCAGTCCTGCAATACATTATATACATTTGTACAGAGTAAGTATACTTGTAATGATTGGAATGGATGCTGAAATTTTTAACTTTAGAGGGAAGGACATAAGAAATAAAATATGGCACTTTGGGCAGCCTATTCAGTATGTTGAGGAGCATCACTGAGAAACAGAAATTGAACAATCAGGTTTTCCCCCCAATTGAATAGCTGGTTCAGAAGGATTTGGGTCAGGCCTACACATTTACTTCTAGAGAGTCACAAGCAGCAGAACCCTATGGGCTTTCATTTTGTTGGAAAGGCCATGGGGGACATAGTGGGTGTAATTGTATCATATTTGTTGGCACCTCCAGGAATTTCAACATCTTTCTGTGCTAAATAGAAATGAGAATCATTTTTTCCAGATTTCCAGCATTTCCCCGCCTTAAAAAGACTGAAAACAAGACTACTGACCTTCAGCCATCGTGCCATGCAGACAACACCAAACTGGAAGGAATTGTCCACCCATCGGAAGATAGGCTCATATTGCGGAAGGATCTCAACAGACTTATACTCTGGACCCTATCTAACAAAACGAAATTCAGGGGAGAAAAAACTAAGGTTCCACACTTAGACAAGAAATACCAAATGTACAGGTATAGAATAGGTGATACCTGGCTCAAAAGTAGTAACTGTCTTGGAGGGGTCTTGGAGTCCTAGTTTTAACAGCCACTTTAATATGAGCCAGTAGTATGTTGTAGCCACCCCAAAATACTGAGCAGTCTTAGGCTGCATAGAATCAAGATCACGTGAATGTTAGTATCACTTTATAAATGCCTTGGTAAGACCACTTGGAATATTGCATTCAGTTTTGATCTCCATGCTGTAAAATGATGTTGAGACTCTAGGAAGAGGGAAGAGAAGACCAACAAAGATAATGAGGGGACTGTGGGCTAAAACTTATGAAGGTTGTTTGCAGGAATTGCGTTTGTCTAGTTTAATTAAAAGAAGGACTGGGGTGCCATGGTCCAATACCTAAGGGGCTTCCACAAACAAGAAGTGGGTCAACCTATTCTCCAAAGTACCTGAAGGCTGGACAAGAAACAACAGATGAAAAATAATAATCAAGGAGAAGACCAATCAAGAAATAAGGAGAAATTTTCCAACAGTTAAAACAATTAATCAGTGAAACGGTTTGCCTTAGAAGTTGTAGGTGCATCTTCTCAGATATAAATACTGTATGTATATAAGTGCATTGAGGTTTTGTAACCATGATAGATGGTTGTTTCCCTGTGTCTTTTTCATTTTTGTTTTACTTGCCTCCATTCCTTCTTTCAAGGCTCTTTGTTGCGTGTGGGAACAAAGGCTCGAGACCCAGTTGATCTTTTATTCTCTTCAGAACCTGAATGCTGGCGAAACCACGGCAGCCTTTTTTTATAGCAGGCTGCTCGTGGCTTGTGGCCAATGACGGCTCTTCAAATTTCCCGCCATCCGGACCAACCTATCCAAGGTGAGTATGCAAATATATAACACTCTTTGCTGAAGGGTCTGGCCCTTCTGGGGCTGGGAAGACTCCCAGCTGTGCTTGCGGAAGCAGCTGGGGGATGCTGGACCCCCACCACTGAGGTGACCCCATCCAGGAAAGAGCCGGCTCCCCTGGTTCTTCTCAGGCTGCTGTCAACCGGTTCTCACAGGCCCCTTCCCACCCCTGGAGTTTATGCCATGGGCGCACCAGAGTTATGACGCTGAAAGCTGATTTTATTTTATTGCTTTCAGCCCTAAAAGATTTTTCAGCAGAAAAAAAGTAAAATATTTTTCAACCTGTAAAAAAAAAAAAGAAGAAGTTGTGGGTGCTCCATCTCACTGGAGGTTTTTAGGAACAGATTGGACAAGCACTTATCTGAAATAGTATAAGGTCTACTGCTTGGGGGAGCAGGTGGTTAGATTAGAAGCCCTCCACGGTCCCTTCCAACTCTATTATTCTGTTAACAAATATAACATGAAGCTTTGTGGATCTGACGTAGTGTCGTGACATAGTCCTTAAATCCACTAGACTGTTGGTGCTTTTTTTTTTTTTTTTTTAATGTTTAACCTTTTTATTGGGTTATAAAATAAAATAAGATACCAAATATGAAAATAAATGGGAAAACAGTGGGGAAGAAGAGGGGAAAGAGAAGTGAGGAAAGATAAGGAAAAGAAAAAAGAAAAATAAACTTTGACTTCCGACTCTCTCTGCTGCAGTCAAATAACATTTGATTTAACATCCAATCACAGCTTTTTGGGGTTTTTTTTCCATAATAATATGATCAAGCCATTTCTAGAAAGATCTATCCATCTCATCGGTAAAACCCCAAATCAACGTTTCCTTCTTTTCCACTTCAAGCGCAAAGTTCAGAAGCCGTTTCCTAGATGTGTTGGTACTTTTGAGTCAGCATTGATTCCAGAGGACTCTTTGCACAAATCTCTGCAGGGTTTTTTTTTTTTTTTTTTTGGCAAGGTTTATTTAGATGTGGTTTGCCATTGCTTCCTTCCTAGGACTGAGAGAGAGTGATGGTCCAAGATCCCCCTGTCAGCTTTGTACCTAAGGCGGGATTACATTTCCTGGTTCTAGCCTAACACACACAGAGAGACACTTTTTTATGACTGTTTGGTGGCTGTACCTGAAAACAGTGTTTATTTTAAGAGAGATGAATAAGCTTAAAATAAATCCCCATATTGTTTTTATTCAATTCTTAATATGTTTTATTGATATAACAAAAAATGAAGTATTGTCTGGCTTATAAGACATGGAGGATCAACAATCATTGTAGCTTTAATAAAAATGGCAAGGTTGAAAGATTAAATGATTAAATGAGTGAGCTGGACCGTAGAAGAGAATTGTGGGAACAGGCGTGACATTTTGTTCTACAATAAGATATCGATTATTACTCAAGTCTCCTCTGCCACACTTTTGTGTAACTATACCTTCTTTCTAGCATTTGGTCCCACTTCATTTCAGGTCTGCTTGTTTGTACTGCACTTACCTAGTTAAGCCACCAAAGCCATCAGCACATGATGTAATGAGGAGTTGGCTATTCAATCTGACACCATTAAGAGCCAAGAGAGTATGACTGGCCCCAAGGCCAATTAGCTGACTTCACATTTAAGGAAGAACCAGACCCTGGGTTCCCTGCTTCTAGGCCAGCACCCTAACTACTAAACCAGGGGTCCCCAACCACCGGGCCCCAGACCAGTACCGGTCCGTGGAACATTTTCTACCGGGCCACCGGTTTGCTGGGCGCCACCATCTTGTTTCGATGATAAAGTGCTTCCGGGTGAGTTTTTCCGGTTGGAAAGCGGCGTTTGGGTCCTGAAGGAATCCTCGCGCCTTAGTTTCATCGAAGGGGGGAGCGGCTTCGAACGAAACTAAGGCGCAAGGATTCTTTCAGCACCCAAGGCGAGGCGAGCCGAGCGACCGTCCCGAAGCCGTCCCAAAGCCCATCAACAAAGGTACAAAGGAGGAGTTGAAGGTGGCAGGTAGAAGTGGGGGATGGCTGGCTGGCCGGTCGCTCGGTTTGCCTTGCCTTGTCATGCGTGCTGATGCCGGTACCGGGCTGCAGATCATTTTGTGATGCCGGTACCGGGCCATGGCACAAAAAAGGTTGGGGGCCACTGTACTAAACCACACAGGGCTACACTCTCATTCTCTTGCACTCTCTCAAACACACATGGACACACATCTGGCAATTATTAAATACAACCTGGAATATCTGGGAACTGTTTTCACAGACTCACTACTAGCATTTAAGAATATTGGGGGGGGGCAATTAAAAACCATCTACACATACAGGTCACACGGTCGACCTTCCTTCCTTTTCTTCTTTTCAGGATGGCTGTGGATGACAGGAGTTTCATTTTACAATGAAATTACATTCTATGGGCAAGTAATATTTTGAAGAGGGAGAAGTAGGATTATAGTTTTGTTCAGTTTTTTAATTCTCCCAACTATTGGTAGTGTGTGGGGAGGAAGAGAGATAGGAAAAGAGATAATTTAACTTAATTTAATATAAAATGAACTCTACTATTCACAAACGAATTTGCTGCACACTATTGTGCAATTATAATTCTGAATTTAAATAATGATACATTTATATGATAGGAATGTGAAAGTTCTTTGCATGTTTAGTTGTGAGAACAGTCCATGTGAGAACATCAGCCAAAATTAAGTTTAACAGTTTTGAATATCTGGTTTTCTAAACAGTCCACAGAAAGTAATGATACAGTGGCCCACATAAAGATTGGAAACTATGAGTCTAGTCATAGAATTATACGTTTCTATTCATCCTTCTTGATTTGCTTTCTAGATCTGAGGCACAAATATATACATTGAATTCAACTACCCGCCTGTGATGTAACCTACTGAAATTTCAACTGAGGTGGAAAGTGAGATAAAAGGAACTTAAAATATAAGTCTCTCTCTCCTCTCCCTCCCTCCCCCTCCCTCTGCCACTACCTCTCCCTCCCTCTTTAGAAAATGTATATGGCTGCCCAACTCACTCACTGTGACTCCAGCCAGCTAGCAAACATAAAGTTAGCATTCCCCTAGCCATTGACTTCATTCTGATTCATGGTGACAGAAGCAAATAGAAAGGCTCTTGGGGTACTTTAGACTCATTTTTTCAGAAATGCCTAAGGAGAAGCTTAGCTTCAGTCTAGTGCCAAGCCTATATGTTCTACCATCTTAGATACTGGTGAGGCCTGCTTTATGTAAATCTGCAAATTTTAATATAAGAGAATATATGTAGCTCAGGATTGAACTGTGGAGTGTTTGCTGCTCTCTGAACTTGGTTGTTCACTTGCAGACATTTCCTTATTCAAGGAGCTATACCACACACCCCACCATCATTGGCAGGACAAGCTACTGTATATAAACAGGGAACGAATTCCACACTTGACTGACGATGTTAGCTAGTTGGGTAATAAAACATCTGCAAGCAAACAGCCAAGCTCCAAGTGCACTAAGGACTCCATAACTTTAAATCTCCTTATACCAAGGAGTTGATCAGGGGTGGGATTCAAAACTCCCAACAACCGGTTCTCTGCCCAGTTGCTGGGTGGGCATGGCCATGGTGGGTGTCGCCTACTGGAACTTCCAGAGGACCATTTCTCACCTTCCCCAGAGTCCGGAGGTTTCCCTCAGGCCTCTGGGAAGGTGAAAAAGGCCTCCCCCGAACTCCGGAGGCCCTTCAGAAGCCAGAAACAGGCCTGTTTCCAGAACTCCCATAGTCCCGAGGCTTCCTTTGGGTGGGAGAGCAAAAACAGCCTCCTCGACCCCGGATGCCCTCCAGAAGCTAGCAAGAGGTCCCTTTCCAGACTTCTGGAACTTTCCTGAGGGCCATTTTTCATCCTCCCAGAGCCTCTACACGGACCCTGCACTTATCTGCATCCAAAACAGGCTGCATGGAGATGCCTGGGAGGGGAGGGGCAGGGTGGGCGGGGCCAGCCAGTTGGTTCAACTATTGGTTTGGTGAACCAGATGTAAATTTAACATCTGTTTGCCTGAATCGGCCTGAACTGGCTGAATCTCACCCCTGGAGTTGATGCTTCTATACATGGGACCATCTCTCCGCATTTCACCCACACTTGTTTTTTTTTTTTTTATGATGATTAAAAACAGTCATCCTTCCCTACCAAAATGCATGTTTGTTTACGTTAGAAATTGTGTGATGACCCAGAGTATCTCAGAAATATAACAAAACCCAAAACGTAACTAAAAGTCCTTTAATGCCTTCAACTTGGCTTCACTGTTTAGTTGTTCACCGTGGAGGAGTAAACTATTTTCAAAATAACATTTCAAAGGAAAGAAATACAGTTCAAATTCAAAGAGCCGATAACGAAGCAAAAACCAAAAACAAACCACACTGAATAAAGTTCCACAACAGACCAGGGTAGATAATTGCCAACTTCAGGAAGATAACCAGGGACAGTCCATTGGAAGAACGCCAACCAAGATAAACCTTCTTTAGGAATAAAACACTAATTTGTCTCCAGCGTTTGTTAGCACGCAGGTCCAGACTGTCAGCCTTCAAGATCTACTGCTTTGCATCTTTTCTACTGCTTTGCATCTTTTGGCTGCCATAAGTAACAGGGGGAGGAGGGGAGATATGGTCTGGGAAGAGAGCTGGAGGTGTTACATTCTTGTGTTGTGTAAATGAGAAGTGGGGGGGAGTATAAATTCCTGCTTTTAGGTTTCTATTTCTCGCTTGGCTTTCTTTTCTCTGCGCAGCTGCAAATCTTTATCAAAATATGCCAAGGTCAATGGACAGAGGCCTCATCACCACCTGAAGATGTCCACATGATCATATTCAGAACTTTTAATTGGAAAAACTTTAACCATAACAACACAAGAGCACACAACAGATACAAACTCAAAGTAAACCGCACCAAACTTGATTGCAGGAAATACGACTTCAGCAATAGAGTGGTCAATGTCTGGAATACTCTACCCGACTCTGTAGTCTCTTCCCCAAACCCCAAAAACTTTAACCTTAGACTGTCTACTATTGACCTCACCCCTTTCCTAAGAGGTCTGTAGGGGCGTGCATAAGCGCACCAACGTGCCTACCGTCCCTGTCCTATTGTTTCTCTTATTCTTTTATTTTTCTTATATGTACCCATTTCATATATTCACAACTATGTATACACTTGTACTTATTATCTTGTAAACAATTGACAAATCAAATAAATAAATAAATAAAATAAAATAAATAAAGAATCTTTTGAACTATGGGGGGTGGGAACAACTTCATCACTTTGTATATGTGATCTGTGCGCCTAAAATCTCAGATTCAGAACCCTATTTGATGCTACCACTTCATTTTTCAGTAAAAGAATTCTTTTCTCTAATTTATGGAGTCTAAGTATTTCTTTCTCGGATTTTGAATGCAGCACCGGCTGACACAGACTCTTATGCAGATCTCACACCTGCAGCCCATGAAGAGGATCATGGCCCTCTCCTCCCGAGTAGGCCACATTTTTCCCTGATCCTTTCCTCCCTGCGTGCCCTAGGATGGATAGGGGATGGGCCTGGGTCCTCCTCTGTCTGCTCAGCCGGCCTCTGCCCTTCCCCAGCCTCCTCCACCAACTCTGGAGCCACACTCCCACTCCCTGTTGGCTGTTCCTCCTCTCCCTCAGAGTCAGTCTCCACCAGGGGCATAACAAATAGTTCATTTTTTACTCCTAGCAACTGCATAGATTTTCTTCATTTTAGAAACATTTACCTATAAATTATTGGTCAAGATCTCATCTAGGACACTTCATTTTAACCTTTATTATATTATTTTATTGTCATCCCCATCACTTAGTCTCCAGCTTCTCCCTCATCATGCCCCCTTTTTCTTATCTTACATTTAACACATACATGAAAAAAAATATTCTACTTCAAGTTCTCTTAGTAAGCAACTACTTGTGGGGAAAAAGAGATAATGTGTTGTTCATGATTGTTGTTCAGCTTTGCTGCAACCATTTGTCTTGCTGGCAAAACAAATGATTCTGCCTTTTGGATGATATATTTGATGGCAATGCAATGATGAAGTGTCCCAGGAACTGAGACATAACTGAGACAAAGTTACTTCATTTCCTCTCCGGACAATAGCATTTCTATAGATGATTCAGGGATGAACACAACCCAGCAGTATTATTGCTTCGTGATTTAAACATTTTTCAGTTTGTTCATCTCATAGCTGTATGAAAATAATAGTGTCTTTTGCACCAGTCTAGTCCTGCTGCAGAATAAGAAAAAAAAATGGTGGAAATATAGATCTAATTAATTCTCAGAATTCTGTTTAGTTTTACTTGAATTACTCAGGTTAATTCATGTGAATATTAACAATGATGCCTCCTATCATACGTATTGGTTTAAAGGAGTAATTGTTCTGTTGCTGCATGTATAGTAGATAAGCAACATACAAATTAATCCACTATATCAGAGGATTCTAGGTGAAATCAATTGCAAAGAGATAAAAGATAGAGCTTGAAGCAATATATGAACATGATAAATGTGTCATTTTAGAATTTAGAATGAGAAGTTCAAATGGTTTTCACTTCTGTTTCAAATAGACTTTATATAATATGCTATAAACAATTACAATCAAATTAGTTTTATATTGATGTCAATTGATATCTTCCCCCCTTTTTGTAGTTAATTAGCTTGTGGTCTCTATGACCACTGTTTATCTTTTTTTCCCTTGCTAGTGCTATAATTTTCTGTTTCACTATTTTTTAAAAAAGCATAAACATACTTACTCCAACCTTTATAGCCTTTAGATATATGGACTTCACCTCCTCATTCAAGTAACTACCTGAAGAATTCTGACAATGACTATAGTTCTCAAGGGTGATAAAGTTCAAAAAAGCTAAGAGTAGCAGTTTGAAAAGCTCTGTGATTGTTTTTTGTCAGCCAAAGTGCTATGAGGTAGAAAACATTATGCCCTATCACATTTTATCTAATATTAAATTTTATTCTCAGCCATCCATTATGTCCATGCCAACTATAACAGATCAAATGGAAATGATTTTGAAACTATATCTGGCTGAAAATCTGGCTTCTTTGAAACTGATTAAGGAACTCTCAATTACAATAGTATTAGAACAGAAGAAAATAAACTTACTCAGTGTTGACGCTCATCAGGCAGACTTTATTTGTCTACATATTTGATGCGATTTTTCAGGTACTGGACTTAAATACAAGTGTTCCTGAATATGGCACTTCCGCTGAATGATTTTCTAATTTTGGAAGAGCAAAATGAGCTGCACGGTCAGGGAAATAAGGGACAATTGGTAGGTACCCAAAAGCAGGCAAAGCAGGCAGGCAGATTGAATTGCTCACAGAATTACAGATTCACTTAGAGATCTATCTATCTGCAATCTGCTACCTGAGTCTGTCACATAAAATTTGCTTGCAAGCAAACTCACAAATGTATACAACACACCATGTATATAAATATTGATATTTTTTTTTATAAAAAAGAGCAACTTTTACCCAAAAGCAGGCAAAGCAGGCAGGCAGATTGAGTTGCTCATAGAATTACAAATTCACTTAGAGATCTATCTATCTGCAATCTGCCACCTGAGTCTGTCACATAAAATTTGCTTGCAAGCAAACTCACAAAATTAACTCACAGCACACCATGTATGTAAATATTGAATTTTTTATTTAAAAAAGCATCTTTTACCCAAAAGCAGGCAAAGCAGGCAGGCAGATTGAGTTTCTCACAGAATCATCCAGTGATCTATCTATCTGCCATTGGCTAGCTCAGTCTGTCACATAAAATTTGCTTGCCACGAGTCTGCACTGAATAATAGAACCTTCAGTCCTAAGGGAGGTTCAGCTGTGCTTAAAAGCAGAGCCGAAGATCTAAAGACTAGCTAGAAAGCAAGAAACCCAACCATTTCCTGCTTCCTATGCGTGTTTCCTATTTCTGCATGAGCTCTGGTATCAGATGACTGCAGTTCAAATGTAGGTGACGAATTATTGCATCTGGTGTAGGGATTTCAGATTTATGGTCAGGGATCTGGTTGCATTCAATAAGAGTTGGTAAAGTCAGGCATGTTTTTCCATCTACCGACTTGGTAACCAGATGCTCTTTTCCTCGTTGTCTCCACAATTTCTACATAAGTTTTTAAGAAATAGGGAGTTCTGGGGCCTTTAGTTGCAAAGATATCAAAGAAGATTGAGCTGGTTAAAGACCTGTTACTTTGGCCATCTGGAGTAGCATAAAGCTTAACGGCTTTGTCACTTTAACCTGCTGGGTAGAGTCCGACTAAACAGATTTTGGAACAGGACCTGCTGCCTACAATCTCTTTGCAGACCTTTATGCATTTTGAACTGATTTTTGTTGTGGTTGTAGCAGTGTGTTCTTCCTCCCTGCCGTGCTCATTGGCACTGTAATTGCACTGTAAAGTCCACGGAGCTGGCCCTGGGTATAAAGCTGTGTTGTGTTCTGTGCTGTCACATTCCGTGCATTTTACACTGACTTTACAGTCCTTGGCAAAGTGAGGGGGCTGATGAGCACACTTATAGCAAATGCTTTTGTTCAGGAAACAAAAACAGTCCTCAATGGATTTCTCTCTTAAGGCTCTTCATTTTAGAAGAAGATGTGGCTTCTGGTGAAGATCTCTGATCTCAGTTTCTGTGTGAGAAGAGCTAGAAGACCTGTGAGAGGAATCTGGAAGAGTCACATTAGTTTTGTGGACTGCTACTGGAGGCTTGCAAGGATTATGTCCTGAAGGAACAGCACATGACAATGTGAAGTCAAAGCTAGAATCATTTCTTTGTTTTAGCTTGTTGACACACAAAGTCCACAAAACCAGAGAAGGGGGGGGAAATAGATCATTGTACATTTTTTTGTATTTGGAGCCCTGTGTAATCCACTGCTCTTGTAAGTTATAGGGTAGCTTTCGTACAATGGGATTGACACTTCTGGCTGTGTCGAGGAATGCAGGTGGTATATTCAGCAGGTTCTGACCAGTTCTAGAGAACCGGTAGCAGAAATTTTGAGTAGTTTGGAATATCACCTCTGACTGGCCCTGCCCCATCTATTCTTTGTCTCCCGAGTCCCAGCTGATTGGCTGGGTCTTTTTTTGTTGCCCTGCACAGGAGAACGGAGCTGGAAATCAGGTTAGTGGGGTGGGGGATAGAATGAAGATTTTGCAGTATCCTTCTCCTGGAATGGGGTGGGAAAGGAGATTTAACAGAATCCTTCCTGCCCACCAAGCCACACCCACAGAACTGGTAGTAAAAAAAATTTAAATCCCACCATTGCTCTGTCAGGTATTTTAGGAAAGCTGTCAAGTCTTTTGAACAGTGCATTTTCCACTGCTTGATAGCATCAGCTTTGTCTCAAATTATTTTAAAGCCTGTTTCAGGCTGGTTTGTGATGATTGTCTTGATTCATTTTGCATGCTCAGCAAATTCAATTCCGAGCCATGTCATTGTTAAGTCTATCTCTTCATTCCATTAGTTGCCCTTGGGTGTTACAAATTTCATGGGGTATTGCTAAATCTTAGAATAAAACTTTTTATCTTTTTGAGAAAAGTTAAACTGTGTTTCCCACTAACCTGTTAAGGATTTTAGTTGAAAATAGTACACAGAGTTTTACAACCTTATCCCTTTAGGGTATCAAAGGGATATAGCCTGAGTAGGGTCAACCAATGTTAAACATCAAACAGTGTTTGTCTATGCTTCTATGAATCCAGGCAAGGTCTGTCAAGTTTCCATTCTGCAGCCATAGCTGCACTTTCCTGAATACCAGCCAGGAAAAAAAATGTGTATATTTGGCACTATAATTGTGGGAAGCCTAGTTTTAAGATCAGCCCAACTACTGTAGCACAGGGGTTTGTGTTTTTTTTTAAATGAAGGGCAGAGGATCCAAGTAACTTCCTTCGTTTCACTCTGAAGGAACATAAAATGGAACCCAGAGATATTAATCAGTCTCCATTGTATAAGCTCTGGGCTTTCCATGAGTGTTCTGCATTTCTTGGCATGTTGACTTTTATTATTTTGCAGATGGAAAATCAATTAAAACAAATTCCATTTTATTAGGGTGGTAATACTTCAGCGTTCAGGCATTCTGCTGGCCTTTAGCCACATGAAGCTGTTGAGAGCTCTGTTTTCATTCCCTTTAGTAAGGCCTGACAAATTGAGATAAAGTCACTATTTAAACGTTCCCTTGTTAAGTGAAAACAAAACTGTTTCCTTGTTGCATTAATCTGATGAAGTCAATTTCCATGTTTATTTGTTTGCTTGCTTTTAATTTTAGTATTTTGTATGTTGCTCCTATCACATCCTATACAAGTGATTCTTAGGAGAGATGGAAGAGACAAGGGAAAAAGATCTGGAGACCTCGGAAACATCTTATGCCAGAATTATTGCCAAGTCCATATTGCTCCCCAGTCTCATAGCTCCCCCATAAATTTGGGGGAGAAAACCATAGTATTGTGGAAGAATTTGAAAACCATGACAACTATTTGATTTACCTTAAAGGAAATCCACAGCATTCCAGACATTATGAAATGTATGAATCAATGCTGTGGAAAAGGTGCCCTTCTTTTCAATCTCAAACAGCTGATGAAAGTATAAATGCCTATTTTGCTTGCTATTCTTCAAAGAGGTCTTATATCTCCCACTAAAGAAAGAAACCAGAGGTTTGGAGTGCGCAGGGAGGGTATGCAGGTGTGACGAGATGGAGAAAAGGTTGGAAAAATCCTGACACAACTTCCTCCCTATTCTCTTTGGCAGTCTTCCTTTCAGCCAAGCCTGAGAAATTAAGATAAAATCACTATGTTCCCTCGCTAAGCAAAAACAAATTTTTGAGTCTTTGTCACATTAACAGGATAAAACATTCTGCATGTTGGTTTGCTTGCTTTTAATTTTAGCACTCCCTGTTTGCTGCTCCTTTCACATCTTACAATGGTGATTCTTCCAAAGGGATACAAAGGAGAGTAGTATATCTGAAGAGCTTAGTACCAAAAAGTTATTGCCAAGATCACCGTGTTCTTCTCTTCAGAACTCCACCTCTAGAAACTCCTAAAAATATGGAATCTAGAGTAGGAGAACAAAGTGCTATGGAAGAGCGTCAGAATTAGGGCAACCGTTTTATTTAACCCAATAGGACACCCAAAGCATTCCAAGAATTATCATATGAATGAACCAGTACTGAGGAAGAGATGTATTGTCCTAGAGAATAGCAGTTGAAGGTGTTGCCATTTTTCCAGGTTTAGATAGGAATACATTTGTGTTTTATTTGATGATTTTTTAGTTAACCTTATTTTGAGTTTTATACCTCACTCTAGCATAAACATTCTCAGCCATGGCAAAGAAAAGTTACTTCTAGATAATTGTAGTGGAAAGAAAAAGTAAATGAAGGAATGCAAGAACCACTAGTCAGTACTGAAAGGGAATGTAAATGTCTGTTTAGGCCTGGTAAAGAAGAAGGGATAAGAAGGAAACTCAAGATAGCTACACCTTAAAATCTTTCTTAATACTCTTTAGTATAACAGGAGACAATGGGAAACTCAGACAGGCTTTCACATATCTGTTATAATAGATAAAAGTTCCAGTAACACTTGCAGTGTCTGTTTCCTGACCCGACCTACCCTGAAGAGCTGACATTAACAAAATTTGAGGCTCTTTCCATCTAAAGGCTCTGAGTTTTACATAATCCTCACTATTGAAAATTAGAGAGCAAATGATTTGTGGATTATCTCTCTCAATTGTCTTAATTATCCTGATCTGTGACATTTTGTTTTATTCAAGTCATTGGGTCCATGCCAATTAATATTTGATCTCAGTTGGTTCAAAATCATTTTTCTTATACCTCTGGTTAAGAAAGCCTTTGACATTTGCAGTGTTTATCTGCTGCTTGCTTGATAGATTCATACATTAAAAGTAAAAGCCTTTTTTTAACTACATCAGGACATTGTCTTATTTAACAGAAACTTTTTCAGTACTTTTTTTGCCAGAATAATTCTTATCTCTTTTCCATTGCTCCCACCTGCATATTTTCAGAAGAATGTTCTGCTCCTTAGTTTACATTCGAAAGTTTAGATATGCAGCACTCCTATATTTTTAGTGAATGTGCTATTTTCTATCTCAACAAGCTGTCAACAACCTGTTTTCTTGCAGAAAAACACTTGAGATGGATTCCTACGATGACCTATATTTCAAAAGAGCTTATTTTCAGAATAGGGAAAATTAGCTTTTAGATGTGCATCAAAACATATATCCTAATTTCTTGACATATTATCAGTCTTGTGAGATAGTCCAAACAAGGAGCATATCCAGATGAATTTGTTCAAATTTACTGCAAGGTTATATCAACAGATTGTATTTATCCTTCCTTGGGATTCAGAATGTTGGTAATAATGATCTAGCTCAGAGGTGTCAAACTCAATTTCATTGAGGGCTGCATCGGCATTATGGCTGCCCTCATAGTCTTACATGCAACTGCCTTTGAGGATAACCATAATGCTGATGTGGCCCTCAATGACATTGAGATTGACATCCCTATTTTCCCTATCCCTATCCCATTGAGGCCACCTAGAGGTTGATTTACATGAATAAAGTCCTGTGGACAGGGCTAAGGCGATGGGGGCCAACCCCTCAGTGTTTCCGGGGGGGGAAAGACCTGACCACATTGCAGGCCGGATCTGGCCGGTGGGCCTTGAGTTTGACTTGTCTAATCTAGCTGAACTAAGTAGAAATTTGAGTCAGAAAAATCTAGTTTTTCATCATTCTATCAGTTATTTTTTTAATTGTTCTGTTGTACTTATTTATATTGCTTTTAGATTTCTTACTAGTTTTGGAAGCTCCTTGGGATGGGACAGAGGTGGTATTCAGCAGGTTCTGACCAGTTCTGGAGAACTGGTAGGAGAAATTTTGAGTAGTTTGGAGAACCGGCAAATACCACCTCTGACTGGAGATTTTACAATATCCTTCCCGTGCCACGCCCACCAAGCCTCTCCCACAGAACTGGTAGTAAAAAAAAATTAATCCCACCACTGGGATGGGGTATATGATGCCAAACCGCACTGGGCAAAAATTTTTCAAAAGTTTTGCTTCTAGAAAAACTGTTGGTGATTATGATAGACTCCTTCAAACTAAATATAATTTCAATATAACTATAATTTCAGAATGACTGTATTACATAGGAATCCTGAGAAATCTGAAAATAACCTTTAATTACTCTAATGTATTTAATTGCATAATATTTCCGACGTGCTGCATAAGTTCGTTTGGTGGACAAAGGATAATGGCAAGTTCAGCCAGGGGAGTAGAATTAATTTTGTGCATTTCACGTGCAAAATGTTAGAACTGGCTTTTCCACTTTTGTACCCACGTGGCCACGCAAGCCACCAGCACGTGCCAGAAGCCAAAACCGGAGAAGTCTGAGCAGCCACCCACAGCTCCGAAGGAGCAAGTGAGAGAAGCACTATAGAAGGCAGACAAAATGAGTTACAACAGGGGAGTGGGATACAAGAGTGTGCTAGAAAGTGATAAGGTGACAGAGTCAGCAGAAGAATTAGCAAGAGAACTTCTAAATTGGCTTTGATGAAGTATTAATAAGTTTGGATTTATGTGTGTGTGTGTATGTTATAGACACACACGCGTCTATGTATAGATATTCATGTATGTATGTGTATGAGTGTAGTGGGTATAACACACACATACTCAACTGTTTATTCTCAACATCAAGCACATTCACTGTTGCTAGAGTCCCAAAATTCTTTCTCTGAGTCACATTATGACTAATGAGACTTTCCTAATATAAACAACTGGTCAAGGAATGCACCCAAAGAATGATGGGAAGGTCTCTGCCTTCTTACGCTGTTCTAAATGTTCTTTTTATTTTATACTTTAACTTTGATTCATTTTCTTGCTCCCTAGACTGCTTCTCTTCAACCTCCCCTCCCAGAAATTTACTAAGATGGGGGGAAATCCCCATTAGAAAACTCTGGTCTACAAATTTTGGGAAATTATCTACTTCCAAGATGAAATGTCTTAATTTTTAATTATTATTTTAATTAAATGAATATTTTAATTAAATGAATTAGAAAACAGGTGATAAAGGTGCTGGTTGAGTAAACTTTTCAAGATATTTTGCAATAAACATTTATACACGGGCGAGTATATTTGCCTTCAAGGGAGGGAGGTGTCTAATTATCAAGATGCCTCATAACTTCTCGACAAAGTACGGAAGTACAGTGAAATTTGTTCCACATGGAAGTGTATACATTTATCTTCACTTTCAGAGCAGCAAGGCAAATGGCTATGAAAAACATGTGGAAAATTTGCTTAGGTCTTATAAAGCAGGGGTCCCCAACCACCGGTCCGTGGACCGGTACCGGTCCGTGGAACAAGTCCTACCAGGCTGCTGGTTTGCTGGGCGCCGCCATCTTTTTGATGAAAAAGTGCTTCCGGTGAGCTTTTCGGGTAGAAAGCTCACCGGAAGCACTTTTCATCAAAAAAAGATGGCGGCGCCCAGCTAATGCCAGTACTGGGCCGCGCCATAAAAAAGGTTGGGGATACCGGGCCGCGGCATAAGAAAGGTTGGGGATCACTGTTATAAAGCACTTTGTGCAAAAATGTCACTGAAAATTAACTTCTTACACTTGCATTTAGACTACTTCTTTTTTAAACTGTGGAGCAGTGAGTAATGAGCATGGGCTATATTCCACCAGGATATCGCAGGCATGGAGAAAAAAATACCAAGGGAAATGGAGTCTGTCCATGCTTGCCAATTACTGCTGGAATCTCCCCAGGGATGATCCTACTGCAGTTCACAAGAGAAAAGCCAAAAAGCGCAGTTTAGATACCAAATAAATATGAAATCTGATCTAATCTTATGTTAGAACTTTTCAGTTTTTCATGCGAAAAAGCATGAAAATGTTACATGAAAAACCAATAAATGAATGGAAAGTTATGTTACTGATATCAATAAAAAGATAAATTTGTAATGATTGGTGTGGCACCATTCTCATTTTGCAGAAAAGGTATGGAGCATAATTGCACACACCCCTCATAATTTTGAATTTATTTTGATGCAGTTTTGACCTGAAGCTCTATCTTGGAATCTGGAGCCAATTAATACTCAGGACTTAATTTTCCTTTATGAATGACCCAACTTTGGTAAAAAATAAGCTACTTTCATTTCCAAGGCTTTCTTCTTTTTAGACCAGTAAAATCAGTGTAGGCTCTTATTATCATTAAATACTGGCATAAAAATTATTCATTTATTAATATATTTTTTATCTTGCCTTTATTATTTTTACAAATAACTCCATGCAGTGAATTCTCAATTAAAAAAACGGAGAAACCCTGATGTCACTTGGGAATTGAAGCAACAGCTATCAAGCTATTATTTTCCAAAAATGATCTAAAATAAGACTTGGCATAAATCTCTTCCCAGATGTTGTATATTTACCAATCAAGCTCTATCCTCGTTTCCCTAGTCAACTAAGGTTGTTGGGTTTTTTTAAGGACTACATTTGCCTTATATGGGTTAAAATTTGCAATACATTTATTTCCAAGTATATCTGCTTTGTTCACTTACATTTATTAGATCCATATTTTAGCAATGTCTTCTACTCCCTTAATTAGTAAAAAATGGTAAATGGTGAGATCAAGGGAAGTCACCCTTTTCATTTAAGAAATGAACAGTTACAAAGGGCATATTTTACTTTAATGTGCTTACAAGATTAATATTCCACTAGTCTCATTTACATATAATACTAAGCCATATTATGGTATGAAATAAAGTTTCCTTTAAGACAAACGCACCTCCTAGATTGGTCCATGTGGTTTTCTTGGCAATTGCATATAATGGTTTCTAATTGTCTTCTTCCAGGATAATGATAATTAAATTAATCATTTCATGATCTAACTTATTTGTCCAGGGACATCATTTAAATCTCACTTCCAAAATACTAACCAGTCAAAACTTTGTATAGCTTTTTGAGATCATTAACTATATGTTGCAACTTTACACCTTAGTACAAGTTAAAACAATATTGGTTGTGGTAGTGGATGAGTTGGATAAAACTAGTCTGTATGTGTTCTGTTAATCAACTACCAATGGCTTAGTGGTTTTTTAAATCTGCAATGCAGATTAAAACTCTTGGTTTTTTTGAGGTATTAAACAAATTGTAGCTTTTAGTCAGAGGTGGGTATTCAGCAGGTTCTGACCAGTTCTGGAGCACCAGTAGTGGAAATTTTGAGTAGTTCAGAGAACCGGCAAATACCACCTCTGACTAGAGATTTGACAGTATCCTTCCCTTGCCATTCCCACCAAGTCACGCCCACAGAACCAGTTGTAAAAAAATTTGAATCCCACCACTGCTTTTAGTGATATTTAAATATAATTTTCATAACCAATTTTCGACCTGCAATAATTCGTACATATATCAAATAGGATTTTTAATACTTCACTGTCTGCTTTATTCAATATGTTCAATGTATAGACTAATACTAGCAGTGTATATATTCAGCATGTCACTATTAGATCTGATAGGAACAATATACACAGATGCACTTTTTGTGGGATGAATAACAGATTTGTTTTACAGCATGTAGAATACACATACATGTACACACACACATATATATTCTTAAGTTTTCGTGGGTATCTATATGTATGGTATTCAGCTTTGTTCGGGTATTTTCCCACGTCATTATAGTTGTGCTTTTAAAGTTGTAGCGACGTTTCGGCAGAATCTCACCTGCCATCATCAGGCTTCTGTATTGGGTTCGTCTGTGAGTCAGACTTTCACAGCCGTTTCTGTTTTAAATTTGGTGCTAGCCTACTGCTGTGTTAGAATGTTTTTTTCTTCATCTTGATTGGTTGGGAGTCTTGGTCTGTGTTTATTGGTCTTGGAGTTTGCTGTGTTCTGCTTGATTGGTGTTTTTAATATCTTCTGTCTGTTTTGTAGCGGGATTTTTTTTTTTTTTTTGGTCTTGATTGGCTGGCAACATTGTGTTTCCTGTATTGGAGGCTTTTAGTGTGGCTTGGCTCCAAGTAAATGGACGGTTATCATTTATTAGGAAGCTAGGTTTCATCTGGGTGCCTGGTTGGGGTGTGTTTGAGCTGGAGGTATCGGGGGGGGGGTCTGTTTGTGCCCAAGTGTTTGCTTGGCTTGTGGTGTGGAGATTTTTTTGTTTGTGAGTGCAGGCTTCCAGATGATTGACAGTCTGGTGGAGTCATCTCTTCTATTCATGCTTTCATGTCTTTTTTCAATCTCTATGGCTTCTCTGATAATTCTGTAGCTGGGGTTTTCTATAGTGGCTAGGGTTTTGGTGCCATTGAAGTCGATGCTATGACCTGTGGCTTTCATGTGTTGGACTAGTGAGGAAGTGTGTTCCAGCTTTTTGACTGCATTTTTGTGTTCATCCAGGTGGGTACTTATTCTTCTATTGGTCTGTCCGATGTATGTGGCAGGGCATGATGTGCAGGGGACTTCATATATGCCTTGGTTTTCCAGGTCAATTTTATCTTTGGGGTTTCTTAGGATTCAAGCAAACATTTGAAAGGTTTATTAAAGAGTTCAAAATATCAGGACATTAGAATAATAGACTTGGAAAAGACCTTGGAAATCTTTTGCTCCAACCCCCTGCTTGAACATCCTGGACAAATGCTGTCCAATTTCTTCTTTAAAATCTCCAACAGTGGAGCACCCACAATGTTTGGAGGCAAGCCATTCCACTGATGCAGAGGTCTTCAAACTTGCCAAATTTAAGACTTGTAGGCTTCAACTTCCAGAATTCTGGGAGTTGAAGTCCACAAGTCTTAAAGTTGCCAAGTTTGGGGACCCCTGCCCTGATGAATTATTCTCACTGTCAGGAAATTTCTCCTTAATTCTAGGTTGGCTCTCTCTTTGATAATCTTCCATCGGTTATTTCTTGTCTTATCCTCAAGTGCTTTGGAGAATAGGTTGACCCCTTCTTTTCTATGACAGCCTGTCAAATACTGAAAGATTGCTATCATGCCACCCCTAGTTCTTTCCTAACTACAGCCCACATGTTGTACATCTCCAGAAGGTTCCTTCTGGCCCACCAGCTAATACTCTGTGCTCTGATCCTTTCCAAACAGCACACAGAAAGAAAGAAAGCTTGTATTCACCACTGTTTGGAAAGGAAGGTAGGATTCCCTGATTTCTCCAATGGGAGGGTGCAAGCCATCTGGAGAGTTGCTGGACAAGGAAGCATCTTCCCCTTTAAAATGTCTGCTGCTTTGAGCCAGCTGGAGGATTGCTTCCTTGTTGTGAACCAAATCACATTGAACAAAATAAAACATTCATTCAATTATTATTATTTTTACTCATTTATAAAATTCTTTTTTTTCCTGGCCTTTGAATGTTTACAAAATGTCCAATGTGGTCTCAGATTGAAAAGTTTGGAGAGCCCTGCAGTAGACATTCCTAGTTCCTGCAACCTTTCATCATATGTTTAGCTTCCAGTCCCTAATCAATTTTGTTGTTCTCCTCTTGAATGTTTTTAATCTCAACATCTGTTTTGTATTCTGACGATCAGAACTGCATGTAGTATTCCAAGTGTAGCCTTATGTGAATGCAATTGAAGGTTCAATTATTATACCATTTGCATCATGTCTCCTTTAGAAGAAAATCCCATTCCTCTTGCTGAGTGAAACACTGCCAATAATATTCTGCAGGAAACAATTCCAAATATTGAAGAGGTCCACTTATAATCTAACTTCTTATAAATATCTGCATTAATTTTTATTTTACATGCATACACAAGTGCTGTTCTTTTACATATGGACAGTTGCATTTTTTTAAAACAGCCTTTGGTATTTACTTTTTTCCTTAACTAATATTGTCATCGAATTGTATATTTTGCTAATTAGTTCACCCGAAATTAAAGCCAGGTACACATTCTTCAATTGCCATTGTCAAAAGTACCAGGCTTAAATCACAGGAAAGCAAATTCCTTTGACCAGGGAAAAAATAGGGGCTTTATGCCAACATGAAGGAATTGCTGCAATTACTTCAGTCCTCTAGTGATTTTAGTAAGTGTGCAACTTGGTTCCAGTTGTCTTGGACATGCTAGCAGCTGGACCAATGAACTGTGATTTCACAGATTTTTTCAGAGATGTTGAAATATGTGTTTGACTACTTGGTAAACTGTAAATCTCTGGAACATTTGAACAAAGGTTATCACATTGCTCAATTTCTGAAAAATGGCAGTTATGAAAACATTTGCCCAACTTGGTATTCTTTGCACATGTTGTATTTCAATTCTAATACATATGAGAAGAAACTAATGATGTAAAGCCAATGAATCATATGAAGTCAAAGATAAAAAAAAAATCTATATTGCTGATTGTCAAGTGAAGGCTGATATAAAGGAAAAAATGGTGAAAAATAATATTCAGACTGAGCTATTATATGTGGCCCTGATTCTAATAAGATCACAAAATCGGTGGTTATGCATTAATATTCCATGTAATGCCAAGTTTACTAGATTATAAAACTTTCCAGATGATTCCTGCATGGAAGAAAATTGTGCCCAAGATTGTGAGATTTATTTCAATTTATACTCTCCTTTCCTTTATGCTCTGAATACAAGCACACATTCTGTGGATATTTGAAAACAGAAAAGTAGATGCAAAGAAAAAATGGTGATTTATAAGTAGGGAAGAAGAAATATCACTATCCTGGTTCACAACTGATGATACAAGACTAGCTAGGAATTACATAGAGGTTCATATGTGTAGGTGTGGACAATATCTTGAGTTATTGATTGTTAAACTGCTATGCTGCCCATCTCACTAAGGTGACTCTATTAGATGAGATATATTACTCCATTGGGTCATCAAAGTAATTCAAAAAGCATTGTTTATGGTGTTACATTCTGAACAACTTTTTAGACCATACCTGAGCTAGGTATCTAATTAGTCTTGGCTTCACATTCAAGTATAATTCAATTCCACTCTGATAGTTTAATAATATGAAATACCCCATTTTCCTGCTGGGGATAAGTAATAAGCATTTTTTCATTTGTTCTCCTATACATTACTCCAACTTATTTTTAGCTTTTGAATTTTTTTTTTCAGCACATTGCTTCGTCTTATTTATTTTCAGTTTCCATTTTATGTGGTACTGACTCTGCTTGGAAGAACATTTCGTTATTTAAACATAACTGTCATTGTGGGGCCAGTTTTAGCTTTGGGGGGGGAAAAAAACCTATCATTCATTTTTCTAAAAGCCAGAGTTCCACAAATATTTCTAAACAAACATTTAATAAACATTTGGCTTACTAAAGGGAGATTTCAGGAGGGAAGGCCATGCTAAACAGAAATAACCCAGGCAAATTCACATTCCAGTGGAAGGTGTGTCTATGCATATATTCTTCAAGTGTGTCCATCATTTTCAAAGCCATCTTGATTGGATTGCATTTGCTATTTCTTTTACTGATAAGATCAAACCACTGTAAGTAAATTGTTCTTTAAATAAATAATAAAGATCTTAAAAATATTCCCTTTGTGACCTTGGAACATTGTACCTTTATGGGTGTTATAACACCTACAGAAGCCTCCAAAATATGAACAACCAAAATTTCAAAATATCATCATGTTCTTCTGATATTTCAGGTTGTTTTTTTTTTAAAGAAAACAAATAATGAGTTTGGAAGAGTTTGGAAGAATTATGTGATCACTAAAGTCTCAAAGGTTTTAATCATTTTTATGCTTATTTTGTGTGTCAACTTCCCAATACAACATACTCCTCCCCTGCTGAATTCAACTTATAAGAGGGTGTTGGGATTCAAATTTTTTTACTACAGGTTCTGTGGATTTGGCTTGGTGGGCGTTGCAGTGGAAGGATACTGCAAAATCTCCATTCCCACCCCACTCCTGGGGGAAGGTTACTGCAAAATCCATTTCTTCCCCACCCCACTAACCTGCTTTCCAGCTCCATTCTCCTGTGCAGGGCAACAAAAGAAGATCCAGTTGATCAGCCGGGAGTTGGGAGGCAGAGAATAAATGGGGGCAGGCCCAGTCAGAGGTGGTATTTGCCAGTTCTTCGAACCACTCAAAATTACTACTACCAGTTCTCCAGAACTCGTCCGAACCTGCTGAATACCACCTCTGGTTTGACACCATAGCATAATATACCAATACACTTTGACTATTGCTATCAGTCATGATCCTTTTCAAGTTGTATCTTCTTTTCTTCAGATGGTGAAAATAAGCAACACGTCTTTAAACAATAATTTAGTTTTTGCAGTATATAGAAATTGCATCAGAATAAGCTTTATATGTTTTTCACTGGAGTATGAGTAATTAAGTACCTCCAACTGTTTTCAGCTTCAAATTCCAAAATATTTGTAGGGGATCAGGTTGTAATGTATTCTGTGTGGTCCACATTAACCTAATATGGGCAACTCTTTAATTTGGTCTTCTGAACATTATTTTAATAGCACTTCTGTATGTAAACTGGGATGCATCTCAAAATACCCAAAGAATTGGTGAGCCAATTAGATTGAGAAATCTGTTTCACAAGCAACTATATTTAACTCTGAGAAGTGTATTTGTAATTTGCTTTTTTTTTAAGTGATTCCAAAATTAGTGTGAATGCATGTCAATAAGCCTTGAAATGGGTCACAACTTTTAAAATGGCAGAACCATCTATCACATGTGGAATATATAAGATCAAAGTAAGTGTGACATTAATTATATGAATAAAATCAAGCTGTATAACTCCTTTTTATGTGAATAGAGACCTTGAGAGAGAGGGAATGGCAACTCCTTCTTTCTTTGCCACAGTCCCAATAACTGGGAACTTTGTTGAGCTAAATTACAAGGTTGTCCCTCACTCTTAAAGACAGAAAATCTTAGATATCTTAGATATATAAACCCTGAAAAATGTGGACTCAATACTCAACCCAAGTGTCCTTGTGGGGATCAATTTGGAACTCACATATGCATTGTTCTGAAAATGAGACATTCTGTTTCTTGTGCTTCAAAAAACGCTTTGAAGGGGTGTCTAGAGACATGACTTGCTTTGTTTCCTTCTGGGATCATTTACTAATGTCTCCATGTGTGGTTTGTGTGGGTGTGAGAGATTGCAATAAAAAACACATGGGGAAGGCTTTGAAAATTTCAGGTGAAATGGGAACACCTGGAAGGCATGTTCAGAGTGGGGGGAAAAAAAACCCATGCAGTTGGAATAGATGATGTTGGCAAATCCCATGGGATATTAAACAAGTTCCCGTATACATCTTTTGTAATGCTATGAGAAAAAGTTGAGGGAGGCGAGAGATGTTCTCGAAGTAATACAGACTTAGAGAGAGATAAAACCCAGGGTGCCTGCCAATATCTATTCTGGCATGGATCCTTTTCTTTTTTTAAACATTAACTCCACAAACTAAGCTTAAGATTTTGAAAAAATGAAAAGTTTGCTTTGATTTAGAGAGCAAGGGCTTATATAGTATGCATTCCTAGGACTTTGTATCCAGCACTGCACATGCTGTAAATCATTCCTGGCAATATTAAATCTCGATCCTAGATTTTCAAAAAAAAATTACTTTAATAGAGATTTCAGAGCACCAAATGGAAGTAAAAAGAGCAGGAAATGAAATTTGAAAAAGCAGAAAGAGACAGTAAAGACATTTATAAGCCGAATACAAGGAAACAGATCATTCACATCAGACTGAGTTTATTTCTCAGTGGGGCTGGGCCAAGCCGGCAAACTCTCTCTGGGGCCGCTCGCTTTAAGGAGGGTCTTAATAGGAGGCACCTTCTCTCCTGCACTAAGGCTCCAGCCATCGCCTTGCCATGTTGTCGTCCCCCACACACCCCACCACAGCAGCTCTTTGGCTGAGCACGCAGGGCACAAGCTCCAGTCTGAAGCGGCAGGAAGCAAAGGCTGCCTTATGCGCAAATGTGGTGTGAAGGTAGGTACAAGGTCGCTTTCCTCCTGCACTAAGGCTCCAGCGACCATCCTCCTCCTTCTCCTTTCACGACCCCACTGGCCAGCTGTGATGGGGTCAGGAGGGTGCACACACACATACACGGGGAGACCCTCCTCAAGTCAGCAGCCGGGCTCAGCCAAAGCGCAGCAAAGGCACGCATGGGGCAGGTGGCTGTTCACTTAAGGAAGGTCTCCCCATGGGTGCACACCCCCCCACACAGATGGTCAGGGGGTTGCAAGAGGAGAAGGAGGGTCACCCAAAGGGAAGCCTCTTGCTGCAGCTGGTGACCCATCCTCAGCCAGCCCGAATTTCAAAAAAGAAGAAATAAAAGAAGTAGCCAAGAGCCTCAAAGAAAACTTGCTGGCTTGGCCCAGCCGCAGCTTTCCAAGAGAGAGAGAAAAGGCAAGCATCTTTAGCAAGGATGCTCTGGCTTTCTCCGAGCCTGACCCACCAGGGTGAGCGTGCAGGGTTTGGTGGGGCCAGCCCCCTTTCCATCGTCCCATCCTCCCAGATCCCATTCCCACCCCATCAGCCCTCATGTTAGCAAGGCGGGCGTTGGTTGCAGCTGGTCCAGCCCCGTGTTTTGGGGCAGAGAGCAGGTTGCACATTTCCTCCAAACGACCAAGGCACACCCAGCACCAGCAAGGGCCAGAAGAAACTCCAGCAAGAGAGAGGCACTGGGGAATCAGCCTCTGCCTCTTCTTCATCCCCCACAGTTGCCCTTACCTTCTCAGCCCAGGCGAGGGAGGATGAGGGGTGGGGCCAGCCAGTGATGGGACAGGGAACCACAGCAGAGGGCCCAAAGAGCCACATGCAGCTCCAGAGCTGCGGGTTGCCAACACCTGGTTTAGGATGTTCCATGAACCCAGCCAATCCAGGGGTGGGATTCTACCTGTTCGGACCAGTTCTATAGAACCAGTTGTTATGATTCTGCATAGTTCTGAGAATTGGTAAATCGTTCCACTGACTGGCCCTGTCCCTCCCTGCCTGCCCCTCCCTGCCCCATACAGTCACTCCTTATCTTGCATGCGTGCCATCCAACTTGCCTGCGTTGTGCCTTTGCCTAATTTTTGGTAAGTTGTTATTTTTCCTATTTTTTCCCCCGACGATCAGCTATTCTGACTATCAGCTGTGCCGCCCATTTAGATTAGCTAGAAAGTAGGAAATTGTCGGATTTCTTGCTTTCTAGCTAACCTAAATCGCTGTTGCCTTCACCCAGGAGGCTTCCCTGAGGCCCAGTCATGGGTGGTATTCGGGGAGAGGGGGAGAAGTGGCCTGAGAGCAGAGTTGAACCTTCCTGAGGACTGAAGCTTCTATTTTTCAGTGCAGACCCAGGCAGCAGATTGCAGAAAGGTAGATCTGTGAGTGAATCTGTGATTCTGCAAGCAACTCAAGCTGCCTGCCTGCTTTGCCTGATTTTGGGTAAAAGTTGCTCTTTTTTATAACAAAATTCAATATTTACATAAATATTTACAATGTTTACATACAAGCCATGCCCAGCCAGTCACGTGACCACCAAGCCATGCCCAGTCAGCAAGCCACACTCACCCAGTCACATGACCACCAAGCCACACCCACAAATTAGGCCACGCCCACAGAACTGGTTAAGAAATTTGAATCCCACCCCTAAGCCAATTGTATCATAAACCTTGGTTTAAAAAGAGCTGTGGCATAGTATAGTACAATGTTTGTACTAGATACTGAACTGGTTACCTGGTTCCCCTGCTGTGATCCCATATCACTCAGTAAAGCATGTTAGTCATGACTAGGCTGTCCCACTGAATTCACTGGAATTAAACTGTGATTGCCATTCTGACCTAAAACTTGATATTTGTGGAATATGAATAGCTGGAATTGTAATATCTTGTTTAACATACATACACTATGAATAAAGATCTTGTCCAAAACATATATCCCACATGGTGATGTATATTCATATGCTTCAAACATAATTGCAAAACAACAGAAGCATTGGCTAGAATGCAAGGTTCAAAATTACTCTAGCTTTATTTTACCACCGTGTTTTCCCCCAAAATAAGACCCAGTCTTATTTTCTTTTGGGCCCCAAAATAAGCACTGAGGCTTATTTTCAGGGGTGTCTTAATTTTTTTTGAGTGCCACCACCGTGAGGTGGGGGGGTGGAGCTGCCTGACATGCACATCAGTTTACCTCAGGGCCCCATGCCTGGCAGTGGCAGCACCAGCACCCATGTACAACAGGAGCCCATGTGGCCACCGTCTCACTTCTTCCAGCACCAGCACAGCACTGGAGCAGGAGGCTGAGCAACGCAGCAAGGCGAAATACTCCATTCCCAAGCAACCCATAGGCGCCCAAATAATTTTTGCCCACATGGAGAAATGAGGGAGACTCAAAGCTTTATCTGCTTGCAAATGGGACACATTTGCAAGTAGATAAAGCTTTGTCTTCCTGTGGGCAAAAAGTGCATGGTATAGCCAGGTGGAGGCAGAGGCATGGGGGGTGGGTGGAGGCAGGTGATCCCAACACGCCACCCGCTCCATCCCACTGTCTCTCGACATGCCTCCAGCCATGCTGGGCAGGCACCTAAATGGAGCATCAGGATCACCTGCCTCCTCCTCCTCCACTGTGTCTCTGCCTCTGCTTGCTGCACAAGCCTCCCATGAGCATCCCATGAGCTAGGCAGTTGCGCAGCATATCCAGATCGCCTGACTCCATCCCTGCCTCAGTCTCCACACTTGGACTTACAGGTATCTGCACCAAGGGGCTGGCAGGCCACGTGTATCCCCTGGGCTTATTTTTGGCATAGGGATTATATTAGGTCTACCCCCCAAAATTTAGGCTCGGTCTTGTTTTTGGGGTGGGTCTTATTTTCGGGAAAACATAGTAATATACCTATTTTTGTTGGTTTTTGTGTTTTAGTGATAAACCATGAACTAGCTTATTTGTGTGAATATATCATAAAGTAGCCAATAAAATCCCTGTGGGAAACCTACAACTAGACCATGAATTGTCAATTACCATATCTTTTTAAAAATCCTGGAGCACCAGGGAACTACCAGAAGATTGGAAAAGAGCTTTTTTTTTTTTCTTCAATAAAAGGAAGGGGGGGAACCAATCCAGGAAACTACAGACCTATCGGCCTAACAGCAATACCTGGGAAGATACTGGAAAAGATAATTTTAAAAAAAACAGATCTGCCAACCTCTGGAAATGAGTAAAGGAAAGTAATAACTAGAAGTCAGCATGGGTTTGTTAAAAACAGATCATGCCAAACCAATCTTATTTCATTCTTTGACAAAATGGCTAAATTAGTAGTTCAGTGAAATGCTGTGGACATAGTATATTTCAACAAGACATTCAACAAAGTAGACCACAACCTACTTGATGAACAAGAAAAATGTGGGATAGACAGTATCACCACCAAATGGATTTGTAACTGGCTGACAAATTGTACTCCATGAGTAATCCTTAATGATACAACATCTACATGGAGGGAAGTAAGCAGTGGCGTACCACAAGGTTCTCTTCAGTATCTTCATAAATGACTTAGAGGGAATAGAAGGGGAACTCATCAAGTTTGCAGATGACACTAAGGTGGCAGGAACAACCAACACCCCAGAAGACAAGCTCAGGATCCAAAAAGATCTTGACAGACTTGAACAATGGACCCTATCCAACAATATGAAATTTAATGGAGAAAAACAAGGTTTTATACCTAGGCAGGAAAATTCAAAGATACAAGTACAGAATAGGTGAAACCTGGCTCAAAAACAGTAACTGTGTGAAAAGAAGGCGGAGCCTCCTCGCTGACAGACCGTAGATCGTGACTCTCTGCGGCTATGGTCCGTGCTCTTTCGTTGGAGAGCCCCGATCATTACGGTTAGGGGCTGAAGCTGCCTTAGAGGGGTGGTGGAGTAAGGGGAAGCCGCAAGACAGGTTGAGGGGAGCCGCATCTCCCCCCCTGGACTTGGTCTTTTTCCCCCCTGAAGACGACTGCAGCGGTGGTTTAAAATGGCCACCCCGAAGAGGAGGACTCAGCTGGATTAAGATTTGTGCAGGAGGGAAGAAAGAGGTGGATAACATTTGAACCGGGACAACTGGGCAATACAACTAAACGAAAGTACCCCGGGATTAAGGTAATGTGGAATTTTTAAGAAAAGAAAAGTGAGCGGTGAAATTAGAAAGGGACAAGAAAAAAAAATATTTTTGACAGCTAAGCAGGGCTTTGAACTGGGAAAGGAAGAAGCCAGAACTAAAGATTTAACTAAATTGGACTAAAATGTTTTGGGAATAAACAGGCATAAAATAAATCTGGACATAAGATTGTGAAAAAATAATAATAAAGTTTACAAATTGCAGGCTGGACTGTGCTGGAATATTGAGGTTTGAAAAACCTTAAATAAAAAAAAAATAGGGGAAAAAGGTGAAGACTTTGTATAATGGAGAGTGCCACCTTTTGACAAAAACTTGAGCTCAAATAAAAGGGAAAGCATCCTGTTTCTGAATGAACTTGTGTGGATGTAACACTAAAGAAATATTGAAACAAAGTAAGAATCTTAGAAAGTGAAAGCAGAACCAGAATAAAGAAAAAAGCAAGGAAAAATTGACTGTAGGATTGATTGATGTTTTTGGCATAGACCCTGGGCTGGAATAACTGAGAACTTTAGAAAATTGAATTGAATTGAAAGAAGAAAGAACGAAAGTAAAAGTGTTTTGTTTTTTGTTTTTTGTGGACTTTAGCGATCATAAAATATAAGAGTGTGTAATGCTGATATCTCTTCAGGAATTAAAAATGGAACTTAAAAATATAAGAGAATTATTACAGGAAAGAGGCCAATCACTTTGCTCTGTGTTAGAAAAAATGGAAATGGCGATTGAAGAACAAGAAGAAAGAGCTTCAGAGGAGGAGGAGTTGACTCAAGGAGAAGACATCTTAAATAGACAATTAACACAAAGAACACTACAAAGAAGTGGGGAAAGAAGGAAGGTTAAAAAGTTGAGATTTAAGAAGGCAATCAAAAGGGGGAATACCTGTGAAGTCAGGAAAGGCAGAAAGACCCAGCAGAAAAGGGGAAAGGGAGATATTAAGAAAGAGAGGGATATAAACTGGAATGAGAAAAGATATGGGGAAAAGAGGGGGAGGAGAAGCAGTAAGAAACAAGTGCATGAAATAAAGAAATACGGAAATAGTAAAATGTTGAAAAGAAATGGTTTTTTCAGAGATAATGGTTGATGAATTAAAAAGGGGATTCTGTAGGGTGACAAGGGGTAATAATATTTCTGCAATTAAAAATATTTAGAAAATAGGGTAATATAGATACTGATAACTCTTATTAAAAATCAAGGGGGAGAAATATGCTGCGGAATCTAAATGAAAAGTTGTAATGATTATTATTGTAACTTCTTAAAAATAATGGTTTATTGGGAATCAAGATGAGGGAATAAAGGTATATTTTAATCACTGAGGTGTCACACTCAAAGCAGTAAAAGGGGGGAAACCTATACTTGTGTTTTTTTTAGTGTTAAAATTTGTATTAATCTAGAATTTATAAAAAGAATGTGTAATGGAAAGGGAATATGACAGACTAAAGAACCAACTAAATTAATAAGTTAATATAGACTATTAAAAGCAAGGAGAGACATTGGTAACTTTATTATTATTATTATTAGGCAAACACATATTGTTTATCTTTATTTTTAAAATAAATATTAAAGGATTATATTTGAAACAATTGAAATGAAACAAAAAGATGTTTCAATTGAGATTAATGAAAGAGGCTAGAATTAATGTGTTTGTTTCTCTTTTTACTGAAAATTTGGAATGGAAAAGGTAATAATAGAATTAAGTATGCATATATGAATGTATAATTGCTGTCGTATTTGTATGTAAAGGTGATGACCCGGAAATACATTGTCCACTAAAAAGAGATTTTTGTTTTTAATGTGAAAAACTGAATAAAATTTGTGGGGGAAAAAAAACAGTAACCGTGAGAGAGATCTTGGAGTCCTAGTGGACGATTTGTTAAACATGAGCCAGCAGTGTGTGGTAGCAACAAAAAAAAAGCTAATACAATCCTTGGTTGTATAAACAGAGGCATAGAATCAAAATCACATTAAGTATTAGCACCACTTTATAAAGCCTTTGTAATGCCACATCTGGAATACTGCATCCAGTTTTGGTCCACATTACAAAAATATATATTGAAACTTTGGAAAAAGTGCAAAGAAGAGCAACTAAGATGATTAAAAGCCTGGAGACAAAAAAAGCATGAAGATTTGCAGGAATTGGGTATGGCCACTCTGGAATAAAGAAGGACTAGGGGTGACATGATAGCAGTATTCTGGTATTTTAGGGGCTGCCACAAAGAAGAGGGGCTCAGCCAGTGGTGGAATTCAAAAATGTTTACTTCCGGTTCTGTGGGCATGGCTTGTTTGGTGGGCGTGGCTTGGTGGTCATGTGACTGGGTGGGTGTGGCCAGCTCAGCCAATCCTACTTACTGTACCTCATTGTTGCGGCGCTGCCTGGTGCTGCTGCGGTATCTGGCTACCCAAGTAAAGAACCGCATTGGCTCAGGGCGATTGTGAGGAGCAAGAGGGGAAGCCAAGGCATTCACCCTATATCAGCCAACTTTGCTCTCTCTTGCTCCGGTTAGGCACTCCCGGCATGCACAAGAAGCGTGAAGGGAGGGACCCCCTCCTCCCGGAGCACGCTTTCTTCCTTCTCCCAGCAGACGCGCCTCTTCCAGCCCGGCCCAGCCCGGCCCAGCCCAGCCAGCCAGCAGGTGGCCACTTGTCCTTGGGCTTCTCGTCCTCACCCCTTGTTGCAAGATGCCTGCAGCTGCTGTGTGCTTTTTTTCGGTGCGGCTGGAGTCCAGCAGCTGCACCAAAGAAAACATGCCTTGCTCTATGTGCTGGGCCAGCTGTTCTCCTCCTTGTCTGCCTGTTTGTTCTGTATGGCCAAGAAGGAGGAAGAGAGCAGCCAGCCGGTTGGGGGAGGCTTCTTGCGCTGTGAAAGAGGTGGCTGGAGACCGAAAAAGAGTTGCCTCCAGCCACCCTTTTTTCAGTGCGAGAACCCTGTAGCTGGCGCTCCACTTCTCCAATGGGCTGGCGCATGTTGTGCTTTTTTCAGTGGGACTAGAGAACATGCAGCAGTCGCAGGCTTCTTGTAGCAAAAATTACTGATCTCCAGCTTCGCTCCGCTTCTCCAATGGTCTGGCGCCACCCTATTCTATGCACCAGCTGCTCAGACTTGCCAGGCCCGGCACATAGAACAGGGCATGCTTTTTTCGGTATGGCTGCTGAACTCCAGCCACACCAAAAAAAGCATGCAGCAGCTGCAGGCATATTGCAACAAGGGGGGGGAGAAGACCCGGGACATCTGCCCACCCACTTGCTGGCTAGCTGGGCCAGGCTGGGCTGAAAGAGACATGTCTGCTGGGAGAAGGAAGAAAGCATGCTCCGGGAGGGCAGGCAGGCAGGCAGATGTCCCTGAGGCTACTGCACATGTGCACTGCATGTGTAGCAGCTGCACACACAGTACACATGTGCAGCAGCCCTGGGACATCTGCCTGAGCTGCGTCGTGGCTGCCACGTGGTAGGGAAAGGTAGGAGAGCGACCGGGGCAAGTGAGCAACTGTTGGTTGGCAAGTTGGAGGCGTGGCCAGCCAGGGTTCGGTGACCCACGCCAAATCACCACTACCAAACTGGTGTGAACCGTTTGAATACCACCTCTGGGGTCAACTTATTTTCCAAAGCACCAGAAGGCAAGACAACAAACAATGGATGGAAACCAATCAAGAGAGAAGCAACCTGTAACTCAGAAAAAGCTTCTAATGGTGAGGATGATTAACCAGATGAACGGCTTCTCTTCACAAGTTGTAGGTGCTTCATCAGTGGTGGTTTTTAAGAAAAGACTGGACAGCCACCTGTCTGAAATGGTATAGATCTCTTGCTTGAGCAGGGTCTTGAACTAGAACATCTCCAAGGTCCTTTCCAGCTCTATTCTGTCTGATTGATTGATTATTATTGTTATTTTTTGCTTTCCACAATGCTATACCTATTAAAATCCCCCTGGCTACATTGTTCGTTTCTCAGGTTTCTGATTCATCTCTAACTATTCAAACTCTATATGTAAATCATGGTCACTACAGGTTAAATGGCTTATGGAGTAATCTGATCAGCTGTTTGTTAATAATTAACAACGATGCAATACATTTAAAGTGTTCCCAATACATACATTAGCTAAAGTATCATTACAATGAACTATTAAGACATACCAGTATGACAGGCATAAAAGGCCAGTTCCACATGTGAAGGTCTACTTAAACTGATTTATTCCTACAAAGCCTGTACACAGGAACCTTCTCAAATATTGGTTAGCACCTGCCTGGAGTTAGAGAAGAGTCAACAAAATTCAAGGCGGAGTTGGACTGGGTCTGCTTGTAGCTACACAGGGATTTTAGGTTGATACCTCTTTTAACGCTGACTCCAGATTCTGCCACTCCTTCTCCTCCACAGTATTACTTTTGCCAATGTCTGTATATCAGAACTGAGCTCCCAAAATACAGAAAACCACTAGGTGGGAACAAAGAGAGCCTTCTATGTCTCTTTTTGGCTTCTGGAGGTGGTCTAGGTACTGGCAGCTGAGATGGTAGCTGTACTGCAGATGGAAGACTGAAGCAAACTATACAAAGCACCGTTGATGTACTGTGAAAATGCTATCCATTGTGGTTTTCAACTGTCAGTAAAACTGTCTTGATATACTGCATGAGCTCTGGTCCTAGTCTGCCTCAGATTTCCATATGGGTTTGTAACTGAAATAAAACGGAATCCAAAGGCTGGTTTAATCACCACAAATAAAGGTATATCATAGTTAGCAACATTTTAGGGATCCATTCCATTGTGGTGTTAGATATGAATAAGGCAGAAGAGAAGGCAGAAGATAGTATGGTTCCTGACTGCACATTTCCCTGCATCTGGTTTATTTTATTTTATTCTTACTAACCTTCATCTACCGGCCACCTTCATTTCCCAGAATGAATAAGCCCCAAAGTAGCTTTTTCAAGAAAAGGGAATGATTAATTGAAGACCAGTGCCTTGCATTGTGATATTATATATAGGGGTTTATTTCATTTTGCCTAAACTCACGTAATTGGAAATGAGTAAAATCACATTTAAAGAACCCAGTGCTTAGTGCAATGTATGCACTCAGGTTTTTTTTCTAATGTTTGGAATGGAAATTCTAAAAGGGAATGAGTGGATTTTGGAATCTAGGAGTGGGATACATATCATCCGGTGGCTTATTACCTACCTACCGAATCAATGCTTTCGGATAACTCATATTGACCTCACCCCTTTCCTAAGAGGTCTGTAGGGGGCGTCCATAAGCGCACCAACGTGCCTACCATCCCTGTCCTATTGTTTCTTTTTTATGTTTATTTCTTTGATTTTTCTTATATGTATCCATTTCATGTATCCATAACTATGAACACTATACAGAAGCCTGATGATGGCAGATGAGATTCTGCCGAAATGTTGCTACATCTTTAAAAGCACCACTACTATGACGTGGGAAAATACCCGAACAAAGCTGAATGCCATACATGTAAGTACCCGCGAAAACTTAAGAAAACAACTATGTTTATACTTATACCTGTTATCTTATAATTGCTTGACAAAATAAATAAATAAATAAATAAAATAAGTAATTCTTCAGATGACAACTCGTACTAGACAACTCTGAAGCAACTGTAATGATTTCAATCCCTCTGTTTCTTTAACAACCAAACATTTCAAGTTAGGATAATGAGTTGCCAACAGGCTGTAATTAGTGCTGTGTATAACATTTCATATTTGGAACTCCAAGAGCTCTGTTTCAAGTTTAGAACAGTTGCCTTAAATCTGAAACAGGTTGTTTTGACCATTCTGGAAGGCTTTCAAATATGAAATAGCCCCAAGTACAGTATTTGATATAGCATCAAAACACTCTCAGGACAGCTAGAATACCTTCTTTCAAAATACAAAATTTCAGAAATGTTTCATATTCAAAATATTCTGCATATCTCTATCAAAAGGTGAACCTCTATAAAGAGTCATTCTGTTATTTATTCATGCATTACATTGTCGACATTCCTCACATTGATTTTCATAAAGAGACATGTCTTTATGTGAAATATGATTCTGAGTTTTCTTTTCATTTGAATATATTCCTACATGACTTAATTTATAAAGGCAACTATGAGTAAATATGTGTTCTGAAATGTTTCTCGAAATATGTTCCTCTAGTATATATTTTCGTAAATAAATATGTCTACAATATAGGCCTTGAAAAATATGCCTTGAAATGAATAACAAAAAGTTGCTTAAATCAAAGTTTTTGAATAACACTCATGCTCTTTAGTGTTAGCATTATCTGGGTGGCAAAAAACCTAATTAACCATGAGATGGCAGCAAAGAGGTAAAGAAAAATTCTTATCTTTTGCACTATCCAGAGGTAGTCTGGATTCATGCACCTGAAATCTGGCATTTCTGTACTGTAATATGTTATCATTCTGGGAGCTACGTTCTTTAAATGATAACTGTTCTTCTCTCCCACTGGGAAATGTCTGAACAGAAAAATTATGTGTCTTCGTTCAAGCTATATTCCAAAGTCAATATAATAATGAGTTAAAGGCAATTCATCAAAAATCTGAATCAACACAGAAGAAGATGATGCCCCAAAGATTAGGATAATAGTTTTTCATTTTCTATTATATCCTACCTATTCCCCATGCCAGCCCTTAAATTCCATAAAATCATGTTGCATCTGCAGTAAAGCAAAGGGAAAAAAATCATCACAAAAAAGGCCTTTCATTTAATTACGCCTTAACTTGGCAGGAAGAGACAGTGGAATCCCTGAGTCACCCAGCATTAGTACAGTAAACTAAATCTTCCCCTTGCATTCGTTTTAGCCAGTTGGTTAATGACAAATTCCTTATGTGTGTAACCTTTTCCTCAGGACACACAGAGGGGAAAAAATGTATATTGACTAACATTTCCCAAATCAAATGCAGCTGCCCTCCATTCCTAAGCCTACCCTGGCAGTATGTGATTCTTCCAAACACATCTGCCAACTCGCATGAATATGGGATCTCATATTCCGTTTTTTCAGACCTTGGGTAATTCTTGAACTCTTTTTAAAGGCAGATGATGAGAGCTGCTTAACATCTGTCCAGTTTATGATCTAACAAGGAGCAGAATGGAACATAATTTTCCCAGGAAGCAAAAAGATCCCAGAACCGTTGTGAGCATCACAGCTGGTATATCCATAGAGAACGCAAAAATCTAGCAGAATTGGATCCCAGAAAGAAAATCACAGGGCCTTCTTTGGGTCAGAAAAAGCAGGCAGAATCCAGAATACATAGAATTGATAATATTAGTCAAGGAAGATATGAGTCAAAATGAAGGTTCATTACCATTAATAACGAATGCAAACAAATTAATTAGATGTCGTTGATTGCTCTCTCCAAATCCCTTGTCATTTAAGAAAAAATACAGGAATGGAATGAGACACTTTTTTATTTTAATTTTCAAAATATTTTTATTAAATAAAATATATATATACACAGTTACTAGAAAAGATGGGTTTTTTAAAAAAAATAGAATAAAGAGTGACAACAGAATATGTGTTCCTTTCAATTCCTGCATTTTTAAAATTAAATTATCCTACAATTCTTCACTCATCTATTATATATTGCTAGACTAAGGATAACTGTGGTTAAGGAGCTGGATTGAAAACTGACCATGTATTCTAGTACCTAAGTTCTCACTGAGGCGCAGAAACTGGCTAGGTATTGTATATGCTACCGTGAGTTATCAAAATAAATGTGAGATATAAATTTAATAAATAACAGAAGAGAATAACAGAGTTGGAAGGGGCCTTGGAGGTCTTCTAGTCCAACCCCCTGCTCAGGCAGGAAACCCTTTCCCATTTCAGACAAATGGTTGTTCAATATCTTTTAAAAAACTTCCAGTGTTGGAACATTCACAACTTCTGTTCATTAATAAAATGAAAGTGGAACTTGGAAGCTTATCTCCCAAACTTGGGAGATCTGCTCCATAAAATGGAAGTCCTGTATTGTAGAATTGTACCTTCTCTCCCAATAAAGTTTATCAGAGTTATTATCCGTGTTGCAATCTTTCAACATCCTCTGTTTTCTTACGTCCATGGTACATAATTGTCTTCCACAAGGGAGAAATGTGGAAAAATTATATAAACGCAATAAATCTGCATGAAAGTTCTACAGATGAGGAAATTTGACACGGAGTTGCCACTTTCAGTGGTAGTTAGCTTCATGTCAAGTTCTAGTTATAACTCCGATATAAAGAGTGAGATTTTGCTATGAATTCAAAGAGCTTTTTCCTCATAATCATGTTAGTGCTCTTTCCTATCCTTAAGCTGGAAAAAAAAGTATATGTAACTTATATAAATAGAAAAACATCCATTCTCTTTATTGTAATCATCATTCCCTCCATGCTACAGTGCAAGGGTGAAGTTAGACAGGATTTTGTTATTATAAAGTTTGGGTTTTTGTAATATTTTAAATTGCAGTTTAGATGCATCAGAGCAAAGATAGGGAGTTTGGGAGCCTCCCCAGAGCCTCTTGAGTGAGTAAATTGAAATCTTGGGTGTTTCTTTGGTTGTGGTGTTTGGGTTAGCCTTGGGAGAGGAAGATAGTCCCTTAAGCCTTTTAGGGAGATAGAGCACGCATTACACCTCTTTTTTTAAAAAAAAAAATCCTTGAAAAGTGGATCCAATTACTCTTGTTAAGGTAGTTAAAAACAAACGGGACTGCCCAGATTGTGACAATATAAACGCTCAGCAATAATTCTTTGTAGTTCCTAGGCAAAATAGAAGGAGGAAGTATACCCCCAAAGCTGAAACAGGTTGCCCAACTTCAACTTAAAGAAGAGGAATCCTTGGAGATTACGATAAACATTAACAACACCATCTTCAGTTTCAGAGTTTTGTTTCATTATCATAAAGGAGCTTCCTAAAATTGCCTTTTATCTCAGTTCTTAAATTTTTTTTTTCAAAACAATTATTCAGAAAACAAAGCAAAGTCATAGATAGAGGAATAGCACAAGAGACAAGCAACAGGCCAGATGTGAGGACTGGAAAAGTATTATTCATCTGCATTCTTGGTTTATATACTAAAAGAATACAATATAGGGATAAACTAACAATATATTGCTCACAGCATCACCTTTGAATTCTCCAGAGCCTTCCTTCCCCACCTGACTAGGGCCATCTCTATTGATGACTATTCAAAGTCATGACCAACTCAAAGGGGGCCTTATCTGGATTTGAAATTCTGATGTGACCAAATTTCAGGCACTCAACAACATGGCCACATTTACACTTATGATCACTGAGCTTTACAACAGTTTTGCTGAAAACCAGCATCAAACCACTGGTTCATTTAATGACTGCTGTGTTTGCTTAACCATTGCTGCGGCTGTTTTCCAAACACCACAGTCTCTTAACAATCACCACAAAAAAAAGTTTGTAAAATCTTTTTTTTTTTTACATTTTCTAGCCATTATGATGTACAACTATAATGGGCAGGCTCCTTTATGGTTATATGTAGTTACAAAGTCACTCTAGTGACCTTATAACATCCTTAACTATATCACCATTGGCCTTCAGAGACCGCCTTTTATTTTGAAAAATACAATCCCCATGCAAGAATGAATGTTTCCTTCTTATTTAATCCATAGTCAAGCCCATAGCCCCAGTACTACTGAACACATGACATAGTGATCTACATAGGTTCTTGCATACAATAACAGACACAAGGTTCAGAGATGCAGTGGTTCACAGCCAGGGGTGGGATTCGACCGGTGTTACTACCGGTTCGGTGACTACATTTTGCGCTGTGCGCGTGTGTAAAAAAACCTTAAGCTGTGCCGCCTGGACAGCTGAAAAGTGCTGCGCGCGGGTGCGCAGTGTTTGAAAAGCCTCTTTTTTCCTGCTTTTTCAACCTCAGCTGTGCCGCGCAAAGCAGCTGAGGTTGAAAAAGCAAGAAATAAAGGACAGATAAGAGCCTGGGCAGGCGAGTGGGCCAAACAGCAGCAAACACAGAACCGGTTTGGTGTCTGCTGCTCTTCAGAGCAACCAGTTCTATAGAACCAGGCAGAACCGATAGAATCCCACCCCTGTTCATAGCACTATGACATTCTATTGCATTCCTACAATACTTATAATCCAGTCTTTATTTAAAAGTATTTCAGGCTAGCTAGATGAATTTTATATTGAATATTTATTAGCTGATAGAGATAATACACATTTTCTACTTGCAAAAGTCTGCTTCTTACTATTTATAATTTGTTTTATATTCTGCTCTGCAAGTAATAAAGATTTTCATTCATAGTTATATTTACTTATCCATCATCTCTAATATATATATGATAAGAGGATAAAAAAGTAAGTTAAACTGGTTCAAGTTACACATTTATTTTTCATCTTTGCACAATATATGATATGACATGCCTGCTCTGTACATCATGGATGGATTGATCTTATGTTTTGACATCAGAGTACATCAGAGTAATAGAGTTGGAAGGAACCTAATCCAACCCCACCCCCAAAGCAGGAGACCATATACCATTTTTGATAAATGGCAGTCCAATATCTTTTTGAAAGCTTCCAATGATGAAGCTCCCAAAATTTCCGAAGGCAACTGTTCATTGGATGACTGTTCTCACTGTGAGAAAATTTCTCCTTATTTCCAGGTCGAATCTCTCCTTGATCAGTTTCCATCCATTATTCCTTGTCTGGCCTTTGGGTGCCTTGGAAAATAGCTTGACCCCTTCCTCTCTGTGGCAGCCTCTCAAATATTGGAACACTGCTATCATATCTCCCCTGGTCCTTCTCTTTGCTAGACTAGCCTTGCCCAGTTCCTGTAACTATTTTTCATATATCTTAGTCTCCAGTCCACTAATCATCCTGGTTGCTTTTCTCTGCACTTTTTTAGAATCTTTTTATAGTGTGGTGACCAAAACTGGATGCAGTATTCTAGGTGCTGTCTAACTAATGCTTTATAGTGTGGTATTAGTACTTCACTTGATCCTGATTGTATCCCTCTCTTAATGCAATTTAGGATTGCATTGGCTTTTTCGGCTGCCACCAGACACTGCTGGCTCATATTTAGCTGGTTGTCCACTAAGACTTCAAGATTCCTCTCACAGTTACAGCTATTGAGCCTGGTTTCACCATAGACTGGCCCAGCTTTCTGAATGCATACAAAATATCCATTCCTTTGCTAGTTTCTGCTTGAAATGCCTCTCCTCTTCTCCTTCAGGGGATATATTCTATTCTGCCTTTTTTTAAATATTAAGAATAAAGAATATTTTATTCTGGGGAGGGAGAGCCTTCCTACAATTGGTTACTTTCACAAATCCTACATCAGTAGCACTGGAGTGGAGACTTTTAAAATATGGTCTGCAAATCATATACCTCTTAAGAAATCTCAGGGCTCACCACGTAATTAAGAATAAAGTAAAAGTATCTGGTTTTTTTTTTAATGTGGGAAACCTTATTACAAAGAATAATAAACAACAAAAATTAGGAAGTTCTAAAAATTAAGTATGAGGGCATTGTTGGCAAGGAAGCAAAAATGTGGTGTTTATTTATAACGTAAACTTGTTTCTTATCATGCTTACCACTAACATGCGACACAGAGGAAACTCCCATTTATTTCTTTGATGGTTTTACAGAGCTTTAAATGAAGTTTTTGATTACTTGTTACAGATTGTGCTTAATGTCCTTTAAAAGAAGCTGTTTGATCCCCAAAGCTCAGAATAGTCAAGTGTTAAGGCTTGGTTCCCTACAGGCTATTCTTTTTTCCCCTCTTCTTAAGTTTTATTAGAAACAGCATTCTTGGCGATAAGTGCTCTGGAAAGATGGGTAAAAGCCAAGTTGGATGCCAGCAATCATATTTTGAAACTAGACTCCTCTTAGGATTTGATGTAGAAATTTTGTTCGGGGTCTGAACAACGCATAAGAGGAATTAGAACAAATGTGCTTCTGTGGAGATTGCTTTAACTTTTGTTCCTGCAAATAAACATACTTAATCTGTACAAATCCAACTTGTTGGGGATGAAAGCCCCCGCCCCCCAGACAGCAAAGCTATGTCAACTCCAGTGAGACGTGTTTAGATGTCAATAGGTCTGCCCTGAGCATGAATAAGTTCACCTCCAATCTAATGTTTTCAAAAGCTTTTCTTAGGATTCTTCATTTACAGGTAGTCCTCAACTTACAACAGTTCATTCAGTCACAGTTCAAAGTTACAATGGCATTGAAAAAAAAGTGACTTATGACTGTTTTTCACACTTACAACTGTTGCAGCAACCCAATGGTCATGTGATCAAAATTCGGATGCTTGGTAACTGGTCCATATTTATGACGGTTGCAGAGTCCCAGGGTCAGTGATCAGTTTTTGAAATTTTCTGACAAGCCATATCAATGGGGAAACCACATTCACTTGACAACTGGGTTACTAATTTAAGAACGATTCACAAATGCAATGATTGACAAATAACTGTAGCAAGAAAGGATGTAAAATGGAGCAAAACTCATTTAACAAATGTTTCACTTAGCAACATAAATGTTGGGCTTAATTGTGATTGTACGTTGACTACATCTATTGTATTTCAATTGTTTTTTACAGAATAAATTTATACATTATTAAGAAGTCCTTGCAGTCAAATAAGATGAATTTCAGGTAAATGAATCCAGAGTTTTGGCTTAAGAGAAATTCTCTGCTCTACGCCTGTTACTGACATAAATGATCCTGTGGGTCACTGCTATGATCAAAGTTATACAAAGGAACAGATTTGTTTCTGTTGTATGTGAACTGAGCTCATCTGGATTTTCTCTACGTCTAGGAAAATGTTAATATGGAAGCATGATACAGTAAAATCCTCCTCAAAGCAGAAATTTAGGTTTGAAATTATCATTTTTAAAAGTTCTCCACTGGGCAACTTATTGTTTGCCAAAATCAATCTAGAAATAGATAATTACTTCCATTAACTATATCAACACAAAAGAGCAAATGTTTAAGTTGTATAAACTGGTCTATATTTCAAATCCAATCTTTAGAACAATCCAAAAATATATTGAAGAAGTAAGTATTAAGTAAGTATTAGAAACAAAGTATTGTTTCTATGATTGTTGTTATTAGATTTGTTCTAGCCGACCCAGTCCCAAAGTATGATGATGAATTAGACAAAAGGCACATTGAGTCCAGCATCAAGTTTTCCATATCGGCCATGTAGTTACTAGGGGTGTATCAGAAGCAAGGTCATTGGGGAAAACCACATCTTTCACTTCTACTTCCCAACACTGGAAATCAAATTTTGCTGCCTCTATCATGGAAATAGTGTTTCAAGCTTGTATGTCTAGAAATCAATATACATTTATGCATTATGAGTTTATAAAATTGCATTTCCAATTTAACCACCCAAATTTGTGGTAACAAATTCAAGGGCTGTACGAAATACTTTAAACGAGTGTTTCACAAGCACTCCGTGTTTCTGTGCAAAATGCACCTTTTCAAAGCATTAAATAGCTATGTTCTCTCATACACTCTTCATAACTTTTTTGAAGACTTTGCCAGGTTGTTTTCATGCATTGATTAACCTCCACAGAAACTGTCAACAAAACTGCTAGTCAAGCCTTCTGGTGGACATGGTTGGTTTTCTTTAAGGGGGTTGAGCTAATGCACTTTATCTTTTGCTAACACCTCTCAAATACCATATTTTTTTAATGGAATGAATTAGCTGTGAAGCATCTTTTTGCCTGCCTTGACTGTCTTGCCACTCAACTTAATGCAATGGTTCAAGATTCTAGACTGAAAAGGGAAGAAAAAAGATGTTTTTTTTTACTAGTGATACAAGTAAATCGATGTCTTGGAGACTGTCTCTGCCAAGGAAACAAGGTCTTGGCCATACTTATAGAGACTCAAGGACATTAGATTCCAAACTACTAGGGAAATTAACCATGCTGCATTGCATATAAACTTTATTTATTTATTTATTTATTTATTTGATTTGCCAATTGTTTACAAGATAATAAGTATAAATGTATACATAGTTGTGAATACATGAAATGGGTACATATAAGAAAAATAAAAGAATAAGAGAAACAATAGGACAGGGACGGTAGGCACGTTGGTGCGCTTATGCACCCCCTACAGACCTCTTAGGAAAGGGGTGAGGTCAATAGTAGACAGTCTAAGGTTAAAGTTTTTGGGGTTTGGGGAAGAAACTACAGTCGGGTAGAGTATTCCAGACATTGACCACTCTATTGCTGAAGTCGTATTTCCCGCAATCAAGTTTGGTGCGGTTTACTTTGAGTTTGTATCTATTGTGTGCTCTTGTGTTGTTATGGTTGAAGCTGAAGTATTCATTGACAGGTAGGACATTGCAATGTATGATTTTATATACCATGCTTAAGTCAGACCGAAGACGGCGTAATTCAAGGTTTTCTAGTTCTAGAATTTCAAGTCTGGTGGCATAAGGTATTCTACAACGAGTAGAGGAGTGGAGAACTCTTCTTGTGAAATATTTCTGGACTTTCTCAATTGTGCTAATATCAGATACGTAATGTGGGTTCCAGACTGATGAACTGTATTCGAGTATTGGTCTAGCAAATGTTTTGTATGCTCTGGTTAGTAGTGTGATATTACCAGAGAAAAAGCTACGTAGGATTAGGTTAATAACTCTTAATGCCTTTTTGGCTATGTAGTTGCAGTGGGCTCTAGCACTTAGATCATTAGAGGTGAGTATTCCAAGGTCCTTTACAGAGCTTGGGTCATCAACAAGATCTTGACTATTCAGCTTGTATTTTATTTTCTGATTTTTTTGCCAATATGTAAGACAGAGCATTTATTTGTTGAGATTTGAAGTTGCCATTTGTTTGACCACTCTGATACATAGTCAAGATCTTTTTGTAGGGTAGCAGTATTGTCTGTGGTATTGAACAGCTTTACATCATCAGCGAAGAGAACGCAATTGCTCTTAATATGATCACAGAGGTCGTTTATGTAGAGTATGAAGAGAGTTGGTCCTAGAACACTGCCTTGGGGAACACCACTATTGACAGGTACTGGATTTGATAGTACGCTCCCGATTTTGACCATTTGTTGTCTGTTTGACAGGAATGCTTCTATCCAGTTATTCAGTTGTCCAGAGATACCATAGGATTTTATTTTTAGGAGTAGTTTGTCGTGTACCACTGAATCAAAGGCTTTACAGAAGTCTATGTAGATTGCGTCTCTTGCTTTGCCCTGGTCGAGTTGTGTCGTCCATATGTTTTTGCAGTGTAAGAGTTGCAGATTACAGGATAGTTTTTTCTGAAACCAAATTGTTTATTGGAGAGTAGGTTATTTGTCTCTAAGTGAAGGATGATGGATTGGTTAATAATTGATTCCATGACTTTACAGGTGACGCAGCATAAGGAGATTGGCCTGTAATTTTCAACTAGGCTTGGGTCTCCCTTTTTGAAGATGGGGATGACTGTGGCTTGTGACCATAGGTTAGGCAAGGAGCTGGTCCTGAAAGATTTTTCAAAGATTATGCTTAGAGGTTTGGCTATGGCAGTGGATAGCTTTCTTAAGAAGTAGGCACATATTCCATCCGGTCCAATAGATAGAGATGGTTTTAGGTTGCGTAGTGCTTTTTCAACATTGTCTTCTGTGAAATCGATATGTATTAGATCATTGTTGTTATCTATGGTACGGCTAGGAAATACTGGGCATGATCCATTGCTGTTTACAAATACTGAGCCGAAGAATGTGTTAAAGATGTTGGCTTTAATGGTGTCGTCGTTGCAGTCTTTACCATCAGGTCCTATCAAGGGAGGGATGGACCTTGAGTCTTTTAGTTTGTTGTTTACAAAATTGTAAAAAGCACGGGTGGAATTGGTGCTTAGAAGGTTTTCCTCTTGTTTAATGTGATAGTTGGTGCATTCGGTCTTTATCTGGTGGCATAAATTTTGTATCGGTTTTTGAAATTGGCAACGTGACCAGATTTGTTTTTCCGCCAGAGTGATCTCTTTTTGGATTGAAGTTTCCTTATTGATATGGGTAATCTGCTTTTTTGTTTTGTTTTGGGAGTTGTTGTTGGTACATATAGTTTGATGACTCTTTTGACTTCAAGTAAAAATATGTTGTAATGGTCTTCAACAGTATTGCATCCAGTGAATAGAGATTGCCAATCAAGGGATGAGAGATCGTTGTGTATAAGATCATAATTGCCTTTTTTGAAGTTACAATTGGGGATTACATCATTGTGGTGATTTTTGTGTGGACGTATGTTGAGACAAAAGTCAATCATATTGTGGTCACTACTGGAAAAGGGTTCTTTAGTTTGTATTCCGTAAATTAAATTCAAACTATTGCAGAAGATGAGATCGAGGCAGTTGTTTTTTGTACACCTCAGTTATATAAATGACTATCCGGGAAACAATTGTTAAAATGGAGCCTTGTAATCTGTGTTGTATTTTTAAATTGATATGTAAGCTTTTTGTTCTAATTGGCATGAGCTTTTTTCAGTCTGACACTCTACCCACTTCTACTGTAATGCAAATCCTGACTGTGGCTCACATAGCAGGGCTAAGGGCTCAGATTACAACATCAGCTTTTAAGTAGCACAGTGGTGCTCAGATTTGAAAATAAGTTTCTTACACTTTACAAAGAATGAAGGACAATCAGGTAAAAGATTCTAATTAACAAAAAGGATTACTCACAAGTACAGGTAATCCTTGACTTAACCACCGTAAGTGAGCCTAGAATTTCTAATGTAAGTCATGGTGGTCATACTAACCAACCCAATTTTATGACCTTTTTCATAGTGGTCATTAAGCAAATTCTTCAGTCTTAAAGCAAATGCCATGGTTGTTAAATGAATCAATGCATGGGAGTTTCTGGCCAAACAAAAAAATCTGAATTGCATCATATGACCAGGAAATGCTGCAACTTGGCTATAAAGGCAAGTTGCCAAGTGCCCAAAATATGATTATGTGAGGAGGGGGGGTGCCCCTGTCAGATTTCAGAACTGGGTCATAAGTACCTTTTGTGGTGAGTAGTCATTAAGTGAGGATTATAGATTACATATTGCTCTGTGAATCTTTGCTCCATTCTCTCATAGTCACACAGCCTTTTAATAATTTGAACCTGCTTTTTACAAACCAGCACATGCTACATACATAAAACAAGGATGGAGCTTTGATCGTATAGTCTTCGCCACCAACTTAGCCTTTGATACCAAACTCTGCAGATACCCTTGCAAAGCTGCCTTTACAAACTTGCATCTTCCATATAGATCAGATTATAACTCCCATAAATCCTACTCAACATCCCAAGGCGATGTGATAGGGGAATAAGATAACTTTTAATATATATGGAGGTAGCGGTCTGAGAATGGTTAGTTTAGATCATCTTTGGAATGTTTTACAAGATAGTGTACTATTAATAGTAGCAGGAATCAACAATAAATTGGAAATAATAATAACAGTAATAATGTCATGATCAAGTTGCCAAAAATCATATATTTGAAGCTTTGCCAGAAGTTTAGGTTTGAATGCAGCAAAAAATTACTGGGAATACCAAATTGACAACAGTTCTTGAAAATGAACAGGTCAAGATCCTGTGGGACTTTCATACCCAAAGAGACAGACATCTGGCCCATAATATGCCTGACATCACTATTGTGAAAAAGAAAAAAAGCCTGATTCATTGATATTGCAATACCAGGTGATTCACAAATTGAAGAGAAACAGCTGGAAAAAATAACGAAATATCACAATCTGCAAATTGACGTTGAGCGATTGTGGAGGAAAAAAAATCAACGGTTGTACCAATAGTAATAGGAGCCCTTGGAGAAATATCCAAAGGGTTGCCTAGATACATAGAAATTTTGAAGTTATCAGATCTGACTATTCTGACTTTGCAAGAACTTACCTTAGTAGGAACTGCCTATATACTCAGACGTTACCTTAACAGCTCTTAGGTTCTTGGTTAGAACTTGAAGTTTTTAATCTATGACTATACAGTGGCCAGAATGTTACTACCTTCCCAGTGATCTACTCACATTTCCATGCTTTCAAATTGCTAAGTGAGCAGAAGCTGGGGCAAGAAGCTCATCCTGTTGTGTTGCACTCAGGCCTTGAACTGGGCTGTTAGTTTTCCAGCTGACAAGCTCAGCGTATTTAACTGCGGAGCCAGCCATCTTATCTCCTCCTTGTAATCTAGGTTTATTCAAATGGTTTTAAAAAATAGCAAAATTTCCTCCTCCTTCTCTCCTGTTTCATTAGAATTAACAGATGAATTATAATACATTGGTGTCCTTTCAAAAGTCTAGTTCATTCTTCTACTGCTGAGTTCTCTGATAGCATGTTTATTAAAAGCAATGCAACTGCTAAATATATCTATAAGATAACATTTAAGCAGGTCTCTAGTCCTGGAAGATGATTAATTGTTTCCATGGCAAATTTATAACAGACATTTCACCCCCAAAATATTACATTTAATGAAAATTAAAACCTCTTATAATAATGTATAAAGTGTCATAAAAGGAATAAACAACTTTCCAATTTTCTAATCAGTCTGCATGTTATCTTTATGATCCTATTCACTTGGAAAGATTAAAATTATTTTCTCCATTCCGTGGACTATTTCAAGGTGATTTAAGAACTTCCAGACACATGGTTTTGCAGGTCATTCTAGTTTGAATCAGCACCTCACAACAGGAAGTACTGTTTCTTTGAGATAACTTTCTGTTTTGCTTCCTGTTCGAGGGGCTCTGCCCACTGGCCAGTTTGAGCTGTGAGATGAGGTCACAGCCGCCGCCTTTTGCCAGCAAAGTCTTCATCCAAAGGGACTACAGCAGTGGCACCAAGTGACAGTTCCAGACCAAATTCCCCTCAGAGTTGGAAAATCGGGGCGAACCCTCCGTGGCTACTCTGCCCAGTGCCGAGCGGAAGGCCTTCGCCCTGAAAATCAACAAGTCAGACGGGCGGCGGGAGGAGAGGCCCACCATGAGCAACGGGAAACGGAAGAAGAGGGAGTGTCCTCTTTCAACTACACAGTCCATATGCAACCCTACCAAACAACTTAAAATGGATGACTTTTTAAATGATATTCAGTCAACGGTCAAAAGTAATAAATTATCATCCTCACTTATTAGCCTTTCTAACAGATACGATCCACTGGAATGGGACTTACAAACTGAGGTAGAGAGCTCACAGCTTCTGGACATTTCTGCTTCTTTATCAGGGGAGTCTTCCCTCTTTCAAACATCAGCTGTCGGTGTTGCCACTGAGGGTTTGTTGCAACAAGAGTATGGGGAATTACAAAATAAAAACTTTTTTGATTTTATATCTAGGCAATGCATACTGACGGCACAGACAGTGCTGACTACTTTTGAGCTTTTAACTGAGGTCAACAATAAAGTGGACTCATTAAAAGAGTCAACTGTTAAGTTTGCTGATCCAAAGATGGACGCTAACTTGGGTTTCACTAAAAGTATAAAAAACTTGTCATGTGATCTACTCCCTCACCTAGAGGTGCATGCTAAGTAAGGTTCTCTCTCCCAAGAAGTCTCGGATAAAAAGCACACAAGTTTTAACTGTTATCTACAGAGGCATCAGATTACCTTACAAATTTTAAATAACCAAACGAATAAAGGGAAGTGGGGATTTAGAAATGCGGTTATTCTTTCCCTTAGCCAGCTTCTTCGCTGTGAAAGGCAGCTGGTGGATTTGCAGAGGGTGGAATGGCTTCCCACCAGAGGGGCTTTTAAACGTATTTTGTTGACTTTTAAACAACCCACTATAGCCAGTATGCTGTTTAAAATGAATTCCTTCCTCAGTGAATTTGGAATTTTTCCTAATCGCGTGTTTACTAAGGAGGGTATTAGTCCTTTAATAACTCATATTGGCAAGAAGAGCACTGCTTTCCACAATCCTAATTGCAACGATTTTAAAGCTGTTAACTCTAAGGGTGTTATCGCTCCCGCACCCTTGAGAAGTGGCAATTTGAAAAATCAACCTCCTATCCAGCAGCATACTGAGATACTGGAGTCAAGCCTGTTTAATTATTTTTGTACTTTGCCAGAGCTAGAACAAGCGGGCATCATTAAAAGATTAGATGACCTGAAGGATCTTTTAAAAGTCACACGTAAAGCTGCAAAACCTCCCATAGAATTTGCTATCCCGGTTGCAGATGTCATTAATGCTCTTGCTGAGAATTCTGATGAAATTCCTCTTCATATAGATACTGCAAATAATAACTCTGTAAAAGAGGTGTACAGGCGAGAAGAAAGGAGTGGTTGCTCAATTACTGTGGAACAACAAATAGAACAACAAATAGAAGATGACCTTGGAGTAGGTGTTGAACTGCGTCATAAGGAGGTTCCCACCTGCTCATTGCTACTCCCTTTGGTCTCGGACACTATCCCACTGGGCCAACCTACAATGATACCTTTGCAACAGGTTGTTAGCCCTCAGAAGCATTTGGACTACCAATTTGGCAGTAGTGAAGGCAAACACCTAACAAACCAGTGCGTCTTTTTTGATTCTGAGGGAATCTTGGATAATATTACTCCTGTGGAATGACTGGAAAATGTTAGTGTCCCTCCCAATGCTCACATTAATTCCCTCCCTATAATGACAAATGACAAGCAAGTAGATTATTTTCACCTATTGTCCTGGAATATTGCTGGCTGGAAAGCCAGAGCCATGGATGGTGACTTGGAGGATTTCCTGACAAATTTTGATCTTATAGCCCTTCAGGAGACCTGGCTGACCATGGACGAAGAACAGATCCATCTGCCTGGCTTTGATTCGTGGTCTATTCCTGCAGTTAAATCTCAGACTAAAGGAAGGACCTCTGGAGGCTTGTCAATTTTAGCCAAAGCAGAGTTGGGCTGGCAACTTTGAATTTCTTAAATATTAATAAAAGCAAATCCAAAGTGTTGGTTTTCAGCACAAAAAGTAGGAAATATAATTGGCAGATTAATGGGGAGTCAATTGAACAAGTAAATTCTTACACCTACTTAGGAGTGATCTTTACTAGTACAGGATCTTGGTCTAATCACTTTAAAAGTAGTGCATTAAGAGCTGAGATAAGCACCAAAAGATTATATAAATTATTTAACCATAATTACCCAGGCACTTTGACCCCTATGTTGAAAGTATTTAGGGCAAAAATAGTTCCAATGCTGACATATGGTGCAGACCTGTGGGGTTTAAATAAAGCCTCCCCACTTGAACAAACACAGACCCGCTTTTTAAGACACTTATTGGGGACTGATAAGAACACTTCTGCTTCAGCAGTCAGAGTGGAATTGGGCATCCACTCCTTACATAGCCACTTAATAATTAAAACATTTACATACTGGCTAAAGATACAATCAATGGATGCGGATAGACTTCCCAAACTATGCCTAACTGAACAGTTAAATAAGTTCCAATTTAACTCCTGGGCCAGTCAACTCCACAGAGCCATCTTAAGACATGGATTTTCCACCCAATCTTTATTGACAAGGGTTTCCCAGGCAAGGGAAATTTTTAAACAGAGAGTCTTGGATATTAGTGCCCAGACTGACATGGAATTATTAGCAAAAACAGATCCTTAAGATGGTTGGCTAAGAATAAAAACACCTTCTAACCTGAAAAGTACCTTTCAATGGGTATGTCACAATTACAGACAAGAGCTTATACCAGAGCCAGATTTGAGTTACTGGATTCCATGTCCAGACATGGGCATATACACCATGTACCATACCATGAGAGAACCTGCTTATGTGGTTCATCTGCCATTGAAGATATTTCCCACATCTTGTTCAACTGCCAAATATATGCCCCCATTAGGCTTAAATATTTATCATTTCTACTGGAAAGAACAGCCCATTGGGAATCAAACCACAGATTGTTATATTTCCCCCAGGCCGTAGGACTGCTAAGTTTATAATCAAGTCCGTAGGACTGCTAAGTTTATAATCAAGGCAGCAGTCTTAAGAACCCAATATATTGAACAAATTGGTGTATCCTGCAAGGGTGATCTATTATCTAATTTTTGACTCCCTGGTTTTCCACATATGTTTTTATTACTGTATTCTTATATATCTAACTTATCTGTATTTTGTCTTGTTATATATTTATGTTATGCTACTGATAAGGTCTTATGACTATTCAATAAACCTCTTACTTTACTTTACTGCTTCCTGTTCTTGATGTAGCCATTCCTTGGATCAACATCTGGAAGACAGCAGTTTATGTTAAGTTGAATGGAAGGCACAACCAACGAACAAGAAAAACAAAAGGATGTGCATTCAGTGAATGTTAAGAAACTTTTTAATGAAACCAGGAAAAATGATCTAATAACTTTCAATATCTTTCAGTAAAATATCTCTTTAGAGCAAATATTAGATGATCTTTTAAATTAATGAAATATCAAATTTTATTTATAAACTATAACTATAAAATCATTGGACAAAAAACTTCTTCAATACTTTTTACAATATACATCAAATACCAGCTTACTGAAAAACAAAATGTACTGAAATATAAATGATGTATTTACACATAATTAATAACATGTTCATTTACATTGTCAGATAAAATCAGTGTACATATAAGTTTGTATTGATATCTAACCAACCACCAATGTCACTTCAGATTAAAAAAATTCACATAAATTATTATTACAAATTACATTACGTATTTTATGTTGAATGTTTTTATTTGAAGATGATGTACATTGATTAAATTAATGACAGAGGGATAAAGGTGATCTATATGACTCCATGTTATAATACAGTATTATTTCCAGCATTAAAATAAAGATTTTAATACTTAATATATAAGAAGAATATCTTTAAAAGAAACTTAATGCAAACAAAAGCTTTAAGTCAGTTCAGTCTATTTGTCAAGATCAAACTACCACTGTATGTATATATATGGAAGATGGCTTAATGTTTTTATGTTTTGTTTGTCTATGTTTATCTTAAAAACCAATAAAAAAATTTTTTTAAAAAAAATCAAACTACCTGTCAGATCCATTATCTTCGGCTTGATGTCCCATTGAGTCTCTTAAAACCCAAAAAATCTGTCCCCACTACACCCAATGCCATCACCACTACCAGAGCCATTTTGGATTGAAGGGGAGCAACACTTAGAAATTAAAGACATTCTAGATTCTCGTAAACACCAAAGCAAATACCAGTATTTACTTGCATGAAAAGAATTCCTCCCTCCCAAACTGAATGGGTAAATCTTAAGCACATCAAAGTGATGAGGTTCATTAAACGCTTTCCTAACCAATATCCTGATAAACCAAAATAGCTTGCATATCTAACCATTCTGTCTTTTTCTTCTGTTTTGCAGAACTAATGTCCCTGTCATGGGAGAGACAAACATCTCAGATCCACCATCCTTATAACCATCCTTGGCACTTCCCGTCATCAAAGTATCAAGGAAGGGAGAGAAAAACAAATGGACAATAAAGTTGTATGGTTCTGTGGTGGGAATTCAGGAGAGGGGAATGACATTGAAGAGGAAGGACCAGGGGAGACATGATAGCGGTCTTCCAATATTTGAGGGGCTGCCACAGAGAGGAAGGGGTCAAGCTATTTTCTAAAGCTCCTGTAGGCCAGAGAAGGAATAATGGATGCAAACTGAACAAGAAGAGATTTAACCTGGAAATAAGGAGAAACTTTCTGACAGTGAGAACAATCAACCCATGGAACAGATGTTGCCCTCGGAAGTTGTGGGAGCGCCATCACTTGAGACTTTTAAGAAGAGATTGGACTGCCATCTGTCAGAAATGGTGTAGGGTCTCCCGCTTGGGCGGGGTGGTGGTGGACTAGATGACCTACAAGGTCCCTTCCAACTCTAGCTCAGTGTTTCCCAAAACATCTAACTGACTAAAGATTGATTTATTTATTTGATTTGCCAATTGTTTACAAGATAATAAGTATAAGTGTATACATAGTTGTGAATACATGAAATGGGTACATATAAGAAAAATAAAAGAAGAATAAGAGAAACAATAGGACAGGGACGGTAGGCATGTTGGTGCGCTTATGCACGCCCCCTACAGACCTCTTAGGAAAGGGGTGAGGTCAATAGTAGACAGTCTAAGGTTAAAGTTTTTTGGGGTTTGGGGAAGAGACTACAGAGTCGGGTAGAGTATTCCAGACATTGACCACTCTATTGCTGAAGTCGTATTTCCTGCAATCAAGTTTGGTGCGGTTTACTTTGAGTTTGTATCTATTGTGTGCTCTTGTGTTGTTATGGTTGAAGCTGAAGTATTCATTGACAGGTAGGACATTGCAATGTATGATTTTATATACCATGTTTAAGTCAGACCGAAGACGGCGTAATTCAAGGATGGATTGGTCATGGGGGAAGGGATGGTGAACCAGAGGAATTGGGAACTTTTAGATTATGGCTGGCTTTTCTGCAACCAACATCTCTTAGTAAAACCATCTTTGGTCAATACTATTAAATTAAAATATACCCTGCTAATTCAGAGAGATTTGTTTTTACTCCCTCCGTGCTGGACATTTCTGGACAAAATACAGCTTAAGTTGAAGTCCTTGTTTGTTGGGAGATGGTAACAGATTCAAAATCATTTTTGTGTGTTGCTACTTTGCAGTATCATATAAACACCATTAACAGCTGAATGCTGATATAGATGAATTTAAATTTATTGGGTGCCCAACTCAGCAACCCTGGAAAGTGTACAAAACCAGAAAAAAAACTTGAAAATGGTTAAAACATTTGTGTAGCCCAGTAAAAATAGTGATGATGATGATGACGACTGCAAAATTCCAAAGATTTGGTGGTTTTTTTAAAAATGGTCCACTTTGCACAGGGAATTGTTCCTTTCTCTGATTTCAAATGACATTTCCTACTTTGGGGGGTAGAATAGATATTCTTTTCTTTTTTTTCTTGTTGATAATTTCTGATCCCTGCTGTCGTTCTTCCCCTTAGTAGGTTCAGCAAATTTTAATTTTTCTGGGGAGATGGGGAGAAGAAGAAGAATCCTAAATGCCCCCATTATGTCTCTGTTCTGTTGGTGCCCATGCATTTTATCACGTGTAAAATGGCGACTTCTACAATTCAGACCAATCAAATAATTAAAAAGGCAGGTGTGCGAAATTTAAAAAAAAAAAAGAATGAACTATGTAAGTGATTCCATATCAGACTATTTTCACAATCAATGCAATCAGCATTCAAGAAATAATTTTGAAACCTCTTCTTTGGTCATTTTCTTCTGTACTGAATTCCATTTACAACAATAGATGCTTTATTTATTTAATTAATTAATTATATGCTGCCTGAGTCTCAATAATTCTGGGCAGTTCACAAAAAAAACAGTAGAACTATAAACGTATATATGATGATGATCCTGATTAAACCACTGCAAGCTGAAGATCTCTTTAGTTAAAGTTAGGGGGGCATAAAGTTACATTGTGGGTTAGTAAATAAGTATTTTTCAGCCTTCTCATCAAGGACTGAGACTGAGTGGCTGGCCCAACATTACCCAGAGGGAATCGCATGGCCAAATGAAGCAGAGTAGAAGCTGCACTGTCAGCTTATCAATCTATTATGATCAAGCCCATGCTGAATAAGCAGTAACAGTGTATTGCTGCTACCTAGTAAAACTGGTCTGGGGAAGTCACAGGAGAAAAAAGTCATTTGCAAATGTTCCAGTTATGTGTCCAACAACCATTAAAAAGTAATACCCCAAACTCTTAACTCCTTGCTGTCATCTATTGTAGTTTGGGTTTTTATAGCCCAGATGCATTAGTCCTAGGTATGAATAAGGTACAGGTTTTGTGCAGTGCAGTTTATTTTCCTGTTTTATTGAATTTGGGAACAGATTTATATCAGAACCATGCATTAGTATGTATTTGTGTAAAATGTGGCGGGGCCCCCACAAATGGGTGTTCTTAGTGCTAGAACTCCAGCTATTATAAGACCTTGTTTTCAAAGTATCACTTAGAAACAAGTTGTTAAACTCATTTCTGCTCTCTTGTTTCTCTGACATCACCCCACATCTTGTATTAACCAAATCTGTGCTATCTTCGTGATAGAACAGGATGTTGAAAATGGGCTCCCTTTTCTGAATTAGCAGGGTATATTTTAATTTAATAGTATTGACCAAAGACAATGAAAAGCAACATGATGCAGGGGGTCCAGAATAGCCTTACAATACATTCAGCATTGTCCTACAGCAGATGAACATGCGTATATGAAAGGAGTGGAGCCTATGTCTTGATGGTGTAGTACAGCTAATCCTCAATTTACAACCAATTGTTTAACAACCTTTCAAAATTATAACCATGCTGAAAAAGTGATGTACAACAAATTCTTGTACTTACAACTGTTGCAGTGCCCCCATCATATGTTATGTGTTAAAATTAAGACACTTGGCAACCAGCATGTATTTACAATGGTTGCAGCACTCCAGGGTCATGTGATCAATTTCCCAGGGGGTTCTGCCAAGCAAAGTCAATAAGAAAAGCCAGATTCAATCAACAACCATGGTGACCCACTTAAAAACAGCGTGTACATGTGCAATATAATACAAAATACAGGCTGGGCAAGACTTTGTATTATATTGCACATGTACACACTGTATTCAGCTTATATGCATGCACAAATACACCTTTGTTACAAGAAGAAAATACAAATGCTTCATATGATCACTGCTAATTAAAGAGTTGGGAGAATTCAAGAAGCTGTATCCTATCTCTTTTCCTACAGCAGGGGTGTCAAACTCGATTTCATTCAGGGCCATATCAGGGTTGTGTTTGACCTCGGGGCAGGGGTGGGGAGGCAGGCATGGCCACCTCAACATCACTCATCAAGGCTCCGTTTTTGGCTGAGACCGCCTCCTGCAGCCCTCTGCCAGCTTTCATGTTCTGTATTAACATACTTGAAATCCTGTAATCTGATTGGCCCACCAGGGCAGCTCGCTGATTGGCCCAAATACCTCATTTTGATTGGACAGTATCCCTACCCTACGATTGGCCCGCCTGGACGGCGGGAGATTCAAGGAGCCGTCATTGGCCACTAGCCACGAGCAGCCGTCAATAAAAGAGGCTGCCGCGGCTCTCCGGTTAAGCTGGAATTTAGGAACTAAATAAAGAGCTGAAAAGTCACACTGGTCTCGAGTCTCTTTTTCCCGTGACTTAACATTTCATATACGCTTGTTCATCAAAATGGAAGCCAGGCAAGCTGCATGCGGCCTCCCTGAGGTCCTTTTTCACTGGCAGAGGCACTGTAGGCCGATCCTTCACTGTTTGCAGGGTGGGCCCATGGGCGAGATCTAAACACCTCATGGGCCGCATCTGGCCCACGGGCCTTGAGTTTGACCCTGTCCTAGAGTATATTGTTTTCATGGTGCAAACAGCAACATTCCCATCTGATCAAAAGAGATCCAATCACTTAAAGAACTGCTCAACAAATAAAAACTCAGTGGCCAGCCAAAGTAGTTGCTAGCTGCATCTTGGAACTAATTCCAAGGATATTCTTGATACTTATGTGGGAGAACAGGCTGAGACCTGTGAATATTTCACCCCCACTCCTTATGCCGGGCGTCAGCACAACAGCAACAGCAGAGTATATAGACTAGAGACAATAACAAACCCTCACAATTTATCATAGATACCCAAACACAAAATGCATGAGCCTGTTCCCCACATGCATGCACATACTACCCATACATACTGAAATAGCTCCTTTTTTTTTTTGGCAAGGAAACAATATTTTAACAGATCCATGAATTATTCCCAGCTGTAAGAAGATTGTTTCTTTGGTAACTATGTATTTCTTCTCTGACTAAAGAGATTGTGAAACAGATCTTCCACAGTTGCTATGCTTTAAAAGCAGCTGCAAAGCACTGATAAAAACTGTCTGAATCATCAGGAGTCGGCTTTTTAAAATTAATTTTCTAACCTTTGTCCTTATGTAGTTTTCTTGATTAACCCCTACCTTCCTTTCCCATAAAGCTGTTATTTATATTAGTTGTGTGTTTTGATTTGAAAGACAAATGATAGTTTGTAAAGATAAAACTGAGGAAATGTTTGCAGAGGGCCATTAAGTACCATCTCAGTCCTGATTCGGCCTTATCATTAAGCAAAGTAAATGATACTTTGGATAGCAGAGATGAAGAAATTGTGCAGTCACAACGACCTGGGGACCCATCACAAATATCTTAGTTTGGGCAGCTTTCTTTGACTATCTGAGGATAGTTGTTTGACTATGTTTGCCGTTGTCATTGACCTGCAATAAATATTCTATTCAACCCATGACTGTTCATGTTAAAAGTCTGACAATGCCTACTAAGGCCTCAGTTCATTTGGAATTGAGGCACTGTTTGAAAGTCTGTGTGGTGTATATTGGATTAAGGGATTGGATTTGGATTAAATAAACTCTTTAATCACAGAACTCATTGGGCCACTTGTTCTCCCTTAGCCCAAACTTACTCATAGAATTGTTGTAGACAAAGACATCCATGGGGAAGTTAAAAAAAATATATCAAAATGGCAGTTGTGACCACCAACATGGATCAAAGTCCAGCCCCTTGTGCGGCATCCTATGCAAATACAAAAGAATGGGGCCTTAATTGAAACTGCCAGCTTAACACATATTAAATACCTTTGGCTATATAAATACCCTGTTTCTCCAACAATACGGCCTCCCCCAATAGGAAGTCCCAGCATGTTTTATAGGCATGAAATGAAATTAAGCCCTCTCCCCAAATTAAGGCCTATATTAAAACATGCGAAATGGGGGATGGTGGGGGCTTGCCGTTAGGAAGTACTTTTGTTGCACACCCGGATATGGTGCTGCCTGCGTTGACCCCGATACAAGTGCCCCACCAACGCCGAGGTCAACATCCAAGCCATCGCCGCCCACCCGCCCGAAGATGCAAGGGGGGAATTAAGTCACCTCGAAAAGACGGCCTAGCCATTTTTTTCGGGCTCAAAAAAAAAAAAAGACCCGGCCTTATTATATGAGAAACACGGTAACATTTGGAAAGATCCCCTGTATCCTGTATCCCCTTTGAGCTAACATAGAAAATGTGGAATAAAAATTCATCCATTATTTATTTACTGCTTTATCTCAGGTAGTAAATTGCACTGAACTGAGTTTCATATTGTGGATAGTTTAGAAGCTAGAATACTTTGACCACTATTCTATTTTTAAACATAATGAGCTTTACAGAGTTTCAAAATAGCATCTGCTTGTTAAAAACAACAACTGAGCCTTTTTTTTAAATTTAAAGCCAGGCAAGATTTAACTGTGCACGCTGAAATAAATTTATTCATTAATTTAGTCAATTTTTATAGCCACCTATCTCAGCAAAGCTGTCTGGCAGCTAACAATTATAAAAACTATAAAACAGTTATTTCAAAACAATAAAGCATCCATAAATAAATACATACTATAGCCAAGATAGTTAGACAACTGTCACTTAAGTCAAGAAATGGCCTTTAACATATTCCAAGCCTCAGGCTTTAGCACATAACCAAATTCTTAAACCTTGCAAAAGGCCAACAGGACTGAGGCCATTCTAATCTGATGGGAGAATACCGTATTCTGCAAAGCTATAGTAGAGAAAGGTCTTCTAGTTCCTGCCAGTTGATAGTCTTTAGATGCTGGGATCTGCTGGATCAAATTGGGTGAGTAGAGACTCTTAGAAAAAGACGATTCCTCAAGTTATGATCAATTATTTCCTATTGAGTTCATATTTGCCCTTTTTTTCCCACTGTGTTGTGTTTCTCCCAATAATCACAGGATTGTGGATTATGTAAACAGGCGCAAACATTGGTGACTAATATTGTAAAGTACCTAGTACATATCCAGTTCATTTCTTGAAAATAAAATAATTGCACATAGTTTTGTAAATATTACACATATTTATCTGTGGTTTTGTTCAGAAGGCTCTTAAGACATTTATGAGAAGTTTTCCCATTGGATCCAAAGATCCAAAACTGAAGAGAACCATTTTTCTTCTGTAACTTTCTTAGGTTAAAGTATTTTAGCCTTTGGGAATGGGCTGCATAGAAATGAGATGAATAAAATAAAGAATGTAGTCATGCTTTTTCCAAATTGAATAAACAGCTTATGATAAAACCCGTGTCCAAAAAAAGATTTCTTTCATCCAATTGGTGGACAACGCTAATAATGAAATATTTGAATTGTTACATGAAAGAATACAGTGTTCAGAGTGTTTATGCTAAACTATGAACTACGCTTGCATTTTGCTCCAAAACAGTCTTTTTGTGTTTGCTGGAAAGCTGGCTTTAATTCTATTTGCTCAGAATGGACTAGAATGAAGTTGAAAGCAGGCATTTTATTGCAGCTTTCCATTACTTCCCCAAAAGTCTTTAAAATGGGAGATAGTTCCTTGCTAAACTTTAAAGTCATGGTGAGTCATAGTTGCTATTGTACCATTGTATTCTGGAATCCATACAAGGTACAAATTATGTGTGTACGTTTGGATCAGATGCAGGAAGAGATTATCAACCTCCTTTCATGAATTCTAAACAACTCTGGTCTTCCAAAATTCTAAATTAGTGTCAGAATAATACTGTGAGCTCCGTATGGAACAAGAATAAATGTATTATTACTAGGGAAAAATGATCTTTTTGATTCAGCTCATAGTAGTCTTATTGATGGAAGTCCAAGAAAAAAAAAGGACCTTGCACAGGCATGAAATCAGTCATAAGCTTTTAAATTCTGGGTGTGTTCAATTTTTTTTACTACCAATTCTGTGGATGTGGCTTGGTGGGCATGACGTGACTTGGTGGGCGTGGCAGGGGAAGGTTACTGCAAAATCCCCATTCCCTCCCCACCCCACTAACCTGCTTTCCAGCTCCGTTCTCCTGTGCAGGGCAACCAAAGAAGACCCAGCCAATCAGCTGGGACTCGGCGGGGCAGTCAGAGGTGGTATTTGCCAGTTCTCCCAACTACTCAATATTTCCACTATCGGTTCTCCAGAACTGGTGAGAACCTGCTGAATACCAATCAATTCTGGTGTGTTCCATTTCTATGTTTTAAATGCACAGTGAAACAATGTAAAGTCGATATATTTGCTTCTAAACCACAACTATACCATAATGAAAGGACAATATGAAAAAAATGTGGAAAGTATTAAATTTAGGTGATCTTCACTGCATGATTGCTAATCTGCAATTGTATAGTAAGGGAACAGAGTAAACAGAATTTTAATTACATTTGCAGATACTACTTTACAAGAATATGTTGGGAACACAGGAAGCAAACAGGACAGGATTTAAAATTCTGTATAGAGGTGTGAGTTAAAAAAAGAAAGTGACTAAATATGTGTGTGAGAGATCAGGACAAGAGAACTTTTATCTGTCAAATTCTGCACCAACATTTTAAAAAAGATATAAGTCTACATTGTGCCTAGAAAAGCATATTTGATATAGTAGTTTCTCTGAAGCCATTGGAAAGCAGTAGTAAATGAAAATAACCCAACTCATTAGGCTTGCCAGAATTATACTATCAAGCAACAATGCTCACCTGGGTGAAAGAGTGGATAAATTTAAAGAATAAGAGACTAGTAGCGTTAGAGGGCCATGATTTACACCTTAGGATGGCATGCATTCTTGTGGTACAGAAAACATGTAGCACATCAGTATTTCCAAAGACATTATTCTGCACCAACATTTTTAAAAAGATATAAGTCTACATTGTGCCTAGAAAAGCATAGACAGGCTTTATTTGTGGTATGGTATAAAATTAAACAGTAGAATTACAGGAAGGTTCCGATCTGGTTATCCACCTTAAAAGTGTTGGTACATTCAAATCTCATTAATCAGGGAAAAAAATGTTACATACAAGGATATAATAAATGAAAAAGGGGAATTGAAATCGAAACAAGAACTAAAAGAACAAGGGGTAGAATTGGTGTGGTGGTCCTATTTACAAATCCAATCATGTTATCTGAAAGATATGATGGGGTATTAATAGAGAACCAAGGATGATAGATAAAATCTTACTGAGGACAGATGACAATTTGATAAAAAAAAAACTTATAAATTTCTATTGGATGGAGGAAGAGCAAGTTAAGGAAACCACACTGGTATGGGCCAAAAATTTTGGGTATAATATTGAATTGGAAAAATGGCAAGAATTCTGGGACAGAATAGGAAAATAACACTGACAATACTATACAAAGAAAATCTATATAAAATATTGTACAGGTACAAGGCTGGCAAAAATGTTTAATCACCAAATTGCTGGAAATGCAATCAAGAATCAGTCGCGTACTATTATATGTGGTGGTCATGTAAAAGAGCAAAGGAGTATTGGCAAAAATTCAGACATGATTGGAAGAGTTGATTGGACCAAAAGTAGAATTCAAACCAGAATTATTTTTATTAGGAATAACAACAGAGAGATATTGCAAAGAGATGACTTGTTTAATAATACATATTATAATGGCAGCAAGAATGGTTTTTGCCCCAAAATGGAAAAATAGAGAAATTCTCTTAGAATGTGAAGTGATAAAGAAAATATTGATTTGTGCAGAAATGGATAGATTGATGTTCGAATTGAAAACTAAAAGCGAGACAGAATATCATGAGATATGGAATAAATTTTTATCAATGGTTGGAACTGAAAGGAGGGTACCAGAATAAAAAATAACTAAGATTCATAGAATGGAGACTTGAGGTTATGTATGTAATCATAACTGAATAGAATAGATAAGACAAAAGTAAAAACTTAATAATACAGGTGAGATTATGACATCATTATAAATATATATATACTGAATAACCCTAACTGTATAAAGGTAGCAATGTATATATGATATTTATTTGATAATTTAGTATGTAAGGCAAGGATGATGCCAGGACAGTCACACTGTGTCCAATGTTCTAATGTGTAATTAATAAAATTTATAGGAAAAAAGAAAGAAAATAACTCAATTCATTCCTTCTTGGCATACAATTTTCAAAAGCACCCAAACTCAAGCTAAGTCACTAATTGGTGATACATAATACATATTCACAAGTGATATTTAAATAGTTTTTGAAACAATTGTTTGTTTGTGTGTGTTTGTGTGTGTGTGTGTGTTGATGTGATACGTGCCAGGCCATACACCTTTTAGATTTCAATTCAAGTCTTGTAGCAGCTTTAAAAGTCATTACACTGTATGAATACAACTTTTTAAAGTTTTAAAAAGACTTTTAGATGCAAAAGTGTATGAATGAGCAGCAGGCCACTGTGATTTATTAAACAAAGCATGTGTTTAACTATACTAGTATGATATCTGAGCACAGCTAATAAGTTCCACTGAGTTCAGTTGAGTTTGCTTTCTAGGCTGGGCTGTTTATTCTTGCAATGTTTGGGTTGCGTATGACGACACCGGTTTAAAAGCACAACTTCTACATATTTAGGAGAAACAGCCCAATAGTGTTTCACTGTCGCTTTATTTCATAGCTAGATATTATGCTTAACATAATTGCACAATTGTATGCAAATATATTAATCTTCTCCCCCAGTCCAATTTGGGTAATAATACGTTATATATCCTCACAACTGATTTCATTAGGAGTAAAAAAGCAGTTTGTTTCCATTGAATGTGGTCTTAACAGATGTTAGTTTGAACCTACCAACATAGTCCAATTTGTCTGCAGGGGCTCAATCTAATATTATTATGGTTGGTTTCATTGTTAGCCACATGTTTAAACTGGATTTGACATTTTTATTCCCTGTTGAGTCCTTCCAAGGGTACTGCTGCAGGATGTAAGCTGTCTTTTGAATATGACTGATGGTGATTTTGTCATCCAATGTTGTTCAAGTGGTACAAAAATGAATTGAGAAAGTAGTCAGTTCGTCCAATCTTGCAGCAGATATTTGGGTGATCCACTATTTCTTCAGTCTCCATTTGGTGTCTGTTGCTGTCTTCTAAATACTGTCTTTGTATGTATTTGTTCTTAAGGCTTGGTCTTATGCAGCCACAATTAGTCCCTGTATCTCCTTTCTCAACTTTCCACTCTTAGCCATTGCCAGGTCATTTTGTTCCCTGTTCTGCCTGCTATTTTTCTTTTTAGGTATTGGCCATGTTACGCTTTGTCTTGCCAAATCTCTTTTCTATTCTTCATTTGGTCTTTCTTACAGGCTACTTTGGTCAATTTAGTATTCAGTAAATCTTTATTTTATACTAGCTTCACTGCATCGTTTTGCCCATCCTTCAGATATTCTTCCAATGTCCTTTTTTCTTCTTCAATGGTCTGGCATACTTATATCATTTCATGGCCACTTGTGTTCCATGTTAAGTAGTCTGTCAACATCAGTGGGTGGAAGGAGGACATGATTTATTGTCATTATTTTTCTGATCTTCCTATCCAAGGCTTTTAGTTCTATTTGACTCCAGTCCACTATTCCAGATGTGTATCTGGAATTGCCCAGATATTAAATTGCTCTGATGATATTTCTTCACTGAATTTGAATGTTAATATTTTAATATCTTTTTCACTTTCATAATGTATTCACTTCTAATCCTTTTTTTAAACTTCAATATATGTTAATTACACAATATGTAATTAAAGTTTGGGATTTGCTACCATGGGATTGGAACTTGCTTGCCTGGTTTTAAAAAGGTTGCAAATATATGCCCTATTTGATTTTAGTTTTATTTGCTTCTTTCTATTTTTTTTCTTTTTGTACTAAATTGATGACAGCAAGTATTTAAAAAATAAGCAAACTTTGCAAATCAATCATAATGCTTCCCTATCTAGCTTTGCACATTTTTTTCTCTCTACAGCTATCCATGAACCTAACACAGTATTGAAATTCACTATCTTTCATGACATGTGACAACAGACATACAACCCTGGATAAGGCATTGCAGTGACATTTCCCAAAGTATTTGTAATAGCAAGGAAATGTAATGGTATTGATCAGTGGGGGATTCAAATTTTTTTACTACCGGTTCTGTGGGCGTGGCTTGTTGGGTGTGGCAGGTGAAGGATACTGTAAAATCTCCAATCAGAGGTGGCATTTGCCGGTTCTCCAAACTATTCAAAATGGTTCTCCAGATCTGGTTAGAACCTGCTGAATACCACCTCTGGTATTGATCAATTATCACCAATGCCTTTAGGCATAAAATTCAATGTTGTTCAAAACTACTGCATATTCCACCATTTTCTCATTAACTAGATATCTAGGGGATTTTGGGGGAATATGTATTGCTTGTGAATATTTTTATATTTATATCTTAAAAATCAATATATTCTACAGTATTTGTAATGTATATTACACAGTTATATTTATCTATGCAAGTGCTGAAAATGTTTGATCTTTGGACCATTGTGGTGATCAGAAATGGTGGGAAATATAGGAGCAACAAGTAGATGAGTACATCCAAAGTTATTTATTTCTTTGGAAGGATGCAAAAAATATCAAATGCGAATATTTCCTGTTTTGATTGCTCTTGAAAAATACCGAATGTTGATTGCTATGAGAGCCATAAGCATAGTGAGATGTTGCTGGAGAGGTGCTATTTCCACTATAATCCAAGAAACATTTGCTATTTTGAAGCCTTATCATTATGTAGACGTGCCTTGAAAGGGATATCAAGAACACTGTGTCCTGAATTCACCTCCATCCAATTAATTGTTCCAAAGTACAGGACATGGCACTGACCTTCCAACTTTCTCATTCTACAAAACAGGCAGTTTCATACCACCTAACTAGCCATTCCATATCCTTCTCTCCTCTTCAAGACAAATCAATTCCTTAAAGCAGGGGTCCCCAACAACCCGGCTGCGGTCCACTACCAGGTTGCGGCTTGTTTGAAACCAGGTCACACAAGTGATGGGCAAGTGTGCATGTGTGAAGCTCTACTTGCGCAATCAGAGGGCTCTTGCACTTGTGCGTGAAGCTCCACTTGCATGAGTGGAGGGCACTTGAGTGAAGGTCGCTTGTGCTCATGCACAAAACTCCCCTTGGAGGGTACTCGTGCGCCAAGCTCAATTTGCACAAATGGAGCTTCCAGCACAAGCATTCTCTACTTCCATGAGTGGAGTTTTGTGTGCGACAAGCATCTTCCACTCATGCACAAGGATCCATTTGCTGCCTTAAAGCACTAGTAAAACTATTAAAATCAATTAATAAAATAGTTAAATTTAGTTATTGGATTCTTAGCTACAAATGTATTTAAATTTAGGACCAAATGGATTCCAATTTTTTTCATTTATGATTGGTCACTCATTCCATTTAATACACATATACTTAATGCACATTTGTTTTTGTACCTTTTCTTGTTTTTAACACATGTACTGCTTAAGTCAGCAGTCCCCAACCTTTCCCCCTTAGTGGCCTGGCCCGACGCAGGAGGGACATGGAAGTTGCGGCAGGAACACAGGTACACCTACAGCTCCATTGGTGAGAGAAGCATGTGCCCACCTCTCACACAAATAGAGCTTTGCAAGTGAGCAGACGACACTTGCACTCACACACAAAGCTCCGCTCACACGAGCAGTGAACACTTATACTCATGTGCAAAGCTCCACTGGTGAGAGAGGAGGATGCTTGTGCTTGCACATGAAGCTTCATTCACGTGAGTAGAGAATACTTGTGTGCAAAGCTCCAATTGCATGAATGGAACTTCACATGCGAGCGCCCTCCTCTTGTGCAAGCAGAGCTACACACACACACATGCTTGCCCATTGCTCACATAGTGGGCCACAGTCCAGGAGTTGGGTTAAGTATCTCATTTCCATTGTATTCAGCATATTTTTATGTTTTTGTCTGCTGTACCTGGCTCTTACTTCCATATTAAAAAGTAGACAGGAAACCTCTTATGTAGTGTATTCAAATATAGACTTCTAATACTACATTCTTACTGGTTAGTTAACACAGCGTAACGATTGGTTAAGAACAACGGGTTCCGATTGGCCGCATAAGCAGCGGGAAGTTTAAACACATGCCATTGGTTGCGAACCGCGAGCAGCCGCTATAAAAAGGGCTGCCGCGGCTCGACTTCAGTTGAAGTTACTGGTTGCTAATAAAGAGCTGATTTCAACTCCGGTATTCGAGTCTGCTTTGTCCTGGCGATAGAACATCTTACATAGCTATTCTTGCTCCCTTCAACAAACATTAACTCCTTGCAACAGACCATATGTTACAACCTTTCCATCAGCATGTCAGATTTCACCCAGTCCAATGTGGAAATAAAAGACACCCAGCTCTTGATAAGTTAATTTTATTTCTAGGAAAATCTGAGATTGTACAAAGAAAGGTAGACTCTGGGGCTCAATCTTTATACAGTATATACAGGGCCAAGGTTCAACTCTGACATTTCTTTATCCTGTCCATTTGTCGTGTCAGGCTGAGGACCATTTATTCTTGGGTGGGAGAAACAATTGACAGTGATGCATTGTTTTTGCAATGGATCAGTCTGCTCTCAGGCCCTGTGCTTCTGACTTTGCCCTCACGGAACATTTTCATAAAATCTCTTCATTCATCTTCCCATCTTTGGTAAGCATTCTATTTTAAGGCAGTGTTTCTCAGCCATGGCAACTTAAAGATGTGTAGGTTCCCAGGATTCCAACCAATTTCCCTCTTCTAGAAGATGTGTAGCTTGTAACGATTCACTCCAATTACTTTCTCAGACACAAGTATTTTGATCCTTGATACATTAATTGTCAGATCCATATTTCTCATTACATTCCACTGTGAAACATTTGATTTCTAAGCACAGTGTCATTTTTATATGAAAGTATTAGTCCATGCATATTCACATCTCCAACAAACACGCCTCAAAATCAATATTTATACATAAACATATGTATAAATATATAAAATAACTATTCACATTCCCTGTGTTATTCCCTGTTAAATTTGTTGAAACATTTCCCATTACAAGAAGTTCATACTTACCAACCCCTCATTCAGGGACTGTTCAAAGTTACAATGGCACTAAAAATGAGGTTTAAGATGAGTTGCAGCCGTGACAGTGTTCCCACATTCACGTGATCACAATTCAGGTTACTTGGCAAGCGTTGCACATTTAACAGCAGTTACAGCATTCTGTGTTCACATGATCACTACTTGCAACTTTCCCTGCTGGCTTTTGACAAGCAGAGTCAACGGAGAAGCTGGCAGGAAGTTGCAAGTTGTAGAAACATGGTGTTGCACTTAACAGCTTGCTGTGATTTGCTTAATAACTGCAGCCAGAACTGACATAAGTCAGTGTGAACCTGTGATGCCATGCTTAAAGGCCATGTTGCTGCTCTGAATTGTGGTTCGTAAGAGAGGACTACCTATATTCCATTTACTCTCACGCAGCCTTACTTCCATCCTTCCCATATTTAACACAAACCATCAACTCCTTATTCATGCCAGGTAATCCATAATTCAAGCCCGTTCAGTTTATCATATATTTTCTCAAAATGAACAAAGATATAATACATGCTTTTTCTCACATCCATATGTTTCTCGTAATTTTTATTGCTAATATCTTTGATGGCTGAAGTATAGCAATTATTACAAATGGCAGGATCATCTAAAGCAGTGGCCCCCAACCTTTTTTGAGCCAGGGACCAGTTTCACGATTATTTATTCTTCCACGGACCGGTACCTGAGTAACGCGAGACTCCACCGCCATCGGGACGGCTCTTTGTTCGAAGCCGCCCCCCCCTCTTCGACGAAACTAAGGCACGAGCACCCAAACGCCGCTTTCCAACTGAAAACCCAGAAGCACTTTCCAACTGAAAACCTGGAAGCAACCGAAAACCCGGAAGCGCCGTCGAAACAAGATGGCGGCGCCCAAGTTTTGCGGCCCGGTAAAAAATGATCCACGGACTGGTAGGGGTCCGGGGACCGGTGGTTGGGGACCCCTGATCTAAAGTATGAGTAAAATTGAAGATCCCTCTGAATCCTCTGGGAGGATCCTATCTTTACCATTAACTAAGCAAAGACCAAGGCTTAGTTTAAGCACCATGGGACAATCACATCAGATGCTATGATAGGCAGATGGTAGCCATCAAAAGAACTCTCCGGAATTTCTTTGGCAGTTCTACTCCTTTAGAAAATCTGCTCTTCCTTTGTCTCCAGTTGAGGAAATAATTATATGTCGTCAGCAAACTTTTGTACCTGAGCTAAAACAATTTTGATGCTATTTTTAAAACAAGGTTTTGGAAGAGGAAAAAGAAAACAAAATTATTGATGGAGCACGGGCAAATGGGGGAATAATGCAGAAAAACAGATGAATGAAAGATAGGAAAAGTATCTTTATCCTTCTTTAAAACAAATAGGAATGGAGGAAGAATGAATGGGAAACCATTGAGCACTCTCTGTTTCTTACTACAGCTATATTCAGTCCTAAAAGTGACTTTGCATTGCTGTTTTTGAAAGAGGATGTTTATTTTTTTTTATCATTTTTTAAATGTAAAATATATTTACTTCTAATTTGTGATATTGGGGTGACAAAAATGATGGGGGAAAGCTATGTAAGAACAGTTTTGAGCAATATTGCTAATATTGCCTCACTACATACTCTGTTGTAGACTCATTTTCCAATCTTGCTGAGAGTAATATTCCAGATATAGTCTTTAACTTGCATACACAGCCAGGTCCCATTTGTGCTTAAATATAAATCTCACAATCAGAACCTTTAAAGTTTGTGTGATTGCTGTTTCATTGTTCATGCCATTGTTTAGAACAGTGTTTCTCAAAATTGGCAGCTTGGAGATGCGTGGATATGCTGGCTGAGAGTTGAAATCTATGTATCTTCAAGCTACCCACGTTGAGAAACAGAGTGTTAGAGCATTTGATGACTACAGATTATGTATTTTTAACAAACACGTCCATAATTTTCAATGATGCCAATGACACAGATGTCTAGCTTCTCTAACCTTCGGAACAAGTCTATTATTTATTTAGAGCTTCTTCATATATGAATAAGGATACGGTTAGGAAGTACAGCTAAATTCTTGGACATTTAATCTGTAACTGGCTTTTACACGCATGTAATCTTATTTGGATATTATTCATTTTGTAATGAATTGTACAACTTCTACCTATGTTGGTTCTCTAAAAAAGATTGGGGCGTTGAAAAAAACAGCTCTGCCTTTTTTCTTCAGAAAAAATGTCTACAAGGCCTCTACAGAGGGGACCAAAAAAAGGAAAGATGGCACCTGCCAGGGCACAATCAAAACTCTACCTCTTTTTTATATGGCCCGTATGTGCAATATTAAAAGAGTGGAATCTCTAGGAATAGCTGCCACTTTGACTTTTTTTAACTCCCTACAGATGTCACTTGAAGTATGCACTGCAGCTTTTCTTAGCACAAATCTACCGAATTATTTTAGGTTGCCATAGTGCACTTACATGCAATAGGGAGTAAGCATGAAATTAATGGCTCCTGCAGTATTAGACTATAATCGCAGAGATCAAAGTAACAAATCGAAAGAGTATATACAAATTCACAAATATACATTTCCGGTTCTTATTTCTTAACGATGTCGGACGGATAATAAAATAAGACTCTTTCTCTAAATTCACATTTTAAAAAAATGTTTTTTTTTATTGGTGATCTTGCTGAGCTGCCTTGTGAACTGAACTGTTGAACTCAATATGCTGTTTGCTGGCAGCCATACTGTAGTTATCAGATCCACCAGGTAAATGCGGTTGAAGGTGCCTGTATGGTGTTGCATCACTGTGAGAGGGAATTATTGGCTTTTACAAGTTGGCATGTAGCCAGCGGATCAGTCCACACTGAGACCTTTTCCCCATTGCTTCTTCCATCTCTGTTCTTTCAAGGTACCTCATCACTTTCTGAAGAATTTCTCCCACACTGTAGCCCTTTTGGGTTGCCTTCTGAGCCAGCTGTGGAAGATCAGCCAGTTCTCCTTCTCTGTCATTTAAGAATGTCAGGTTGGGCACATTGAAATGAGAAGCGACCATCCACTGGAGGACAGCTTGGAGTTCTTTGTTCAAAGAACCGTTTTCACCGTTCTGATTAGTTACTATAACTCCGTTTGAGCCACCTTGTCTCATATTAGATCTGACCAAAGCAGCTGTTCTTGGTCCTCCTAAAGTTTGAGACGAACCATTATATTGTTTATGTGATGTGTCTCCGCTGCCTAAATTTGAACTATTGCTTCCGGGCTCCAAAAGGCACAGTTTAGTCATAGATTTCACCAGCTGGTCAATATCTAGCATATTCATACGGTCCATGTTGCCATACATATCCAGTGGTCCACTGGGTAGTTTTGAGGTAGCCTTTATTCTCTGAGGCTTGCTTTCAGGAGGAGGGACTTGCCGAAGGCTCCTATTCATGTTGTTGCTATTGCTGTCTACATTAGAAACAGCTTCACGCATGACCTTCTGGATGGTTGATGTGAGGATGCTTGAAATATCTTCTTTTCTTGATTCTTGGTACTGACTTTCCTGCCACCCCGCTCCTCGTTTTGAAGGGCTAAAGTTAGGGGTAGGGACACCCATGGTCATCCCTGCCCTCTCGTAACTGGAATCCTGACGTTTGTAGCCAAGTGAAGGATTATTTGACATACAAGGTCCACCTTGCTTTGCTTTTTTCATTAGCTGCTGCTGAATCTTCATTAATGCACTGTCAATAATAAGTTTGGCACAGTCATCCATTGAAATGATTTGTTCTAAACTTTTGCTTCCACAAGGAGAAGGCTCCGCTTGTCGATTTCTCTTTTCCTGTCCATTATTACGGGTATACATTTTGCTGTTTTGAAGCTGAGCTTTTCTGGTGACCCTGCCAGACTCAAGATGTTGTCTCTTCTCTTAGCTTTCTAAGCTCTCCTGCTCATATCTAGGATATGCCCAGTGTAGACTAATCGTTTCTATGGTAGCAGTGACATCACAAAGCACCAGTGTATTATCCAGTAGCTCAGGCCTGATGACAATGCTCCCATAAATGATTTATTTTTAAAAATAACATTTCTTACTCCATAATTAGTACTTAATGTTGTTAATGAATGTCTATTATTTTCATGATAGTTGAAACATGGAAAATCATTACATTAAGCATATGAAGCTACTACTCCAAGGATCTAAATATAAACTTTCTGTCATGATTTGGAGCTTCCATCCCATCATACTCTTGTTAATAAAGTTTCAGATATCATCCTGCAATAGGTACAAATAAATGATGGCCATTAGATGTTGGACTATAACCTTTATATTCTTTGTCATTCCAGCTGGCATTAATCGGAGTAGTAGCTTCATACTGTGGATTTTGTTGTTGCGTAGTGGGGTGTCTGTTGTTGTTTTTTAAATGCTATCTTTGGGATTGTGGTTGATGCAGTTCTTTCGTTCTCAGTGATTGGTAGACTGGATCAATGTCAATATGTTTGTTTATTGACTTATTGGTGTAAAACCAGCTTTTGAGGAATGATCTTTTCTCTCCTTCATTTCTCCTAGTTACAACTGTGGTCCCGGTTAGATCAAATTTGTGTCTTGTTTTGTACTGTTTTGTAGATGCTCTATGAAATAAATATATCATCTGTATGCTCTCAAGAACAGCCCTCTAAATATACATATTCAATATAGAAGCAAAAGTACACAGACCAAAAATGGTTTAAAAGATACCTTTTATATCATATTCAATGTGATTTGTTAAAAAAAAAAAAAACATAATCACACATAATACCAAGTCATAATCTGTGGTTTACAATTCACAGTAGCTAGCTGGATTCATACAAAACTGAACATATAAATCACCCAGAAACTTCAATTGGTCCAGAATTCAGTGGTACGCATAATTTGGGGGATCTTGCATTTCATATCAATCACTGCTGTGTTAGCATTGAATTCCACTTTCTTTCCAGATGCAGTTCAAGATATTGGTTATCCCCATTAAAACTCTATATGGTAAGGGTCAGATTATTTGAGGGACCACCTCTCTCTGAGAATATCTACCCATTTCCATTAGATTGGATATGGTGGGCTAACTTCAGATCCAAGTGTTATTTGGCAAGAACTAGAACGTGAGCCTTTTCCGTAACTGTGTTTTAGAAAGTAAGGGAGATGGTCTTGCAAGAAATATATAAACACCATTACTCAGGTAAATAGGGCTGAAATATCCTTGAAGTCTTGAGAAGCAATATAACATTCAGAAGTGGCTCATTTCCCTGATTCGCTGATATATAATAGTGAGGAAGCAAAAGTATAATTAGACTTGTGAAGTTCAGTTGTTATACTCTACCCCAATGTATTGTTCAAGTTTTCCTGTGCAACTGATTTTCTGGTCAGGTTTACACAGTGGGGCTGACAACAAGTCTCTCTCTCTCTTTTAAAGAGAAGCTGAAGATCTCATTTTTTTAGTGAAGAAGATCTTCTACCTGAGGGTTCTCCACCATCTATAGAATACCTTGGTGCAGCTTTTTTGCAAAACCAACATGTGAATTTACAAATAATTTGTAAATAATGTGTAGCAAAATGCTACCACGCAATGAAGGCAACAGATGGAACAGAATTTACTTCAACCACCAGCAGCAGAGCAGCCTGCAGCACAGATGGTATTTCTGTGTTCTCATGGGAATTTATTTTTATGTAGAGTTTGCTGAAAGAAGTGGCAACCAAAGGGGCCATGCCTATCATTAAGGATAGTGACCCCAGGCTGGACAAATAACAAAATTTGAATGCAAAATTTAGAGGTTCCTGTATGATTCTATGAGAGGAGCAACCACTAACTGTACGATTTGCAAACTGAAAAAAATATGGGCATAAAGTGCAGGGACAGATAGTGGATCTTATTGGCCAGAAAATACTAAGTGGACTAAAGCACTTTTCAGCCCTATTTACCTGAGTAATGGTGTTTTTCAAACTGTTATAATTATCACTGTCCTAAAGCTGTGTTTGATATTTAATCTGCAAAGAACTCTAATGGAGATACAAATGTAAACAGTTCTTAGCAATGTAATATTAAGTTAAAGAACATATTCAAACTTAATTCTATTTAGAATATCTATTAGTATTAATATAATTAAACAGATGAAGAGAAGAATAATCTTTTCACATGTTTTATACTTGTTCATTCAAGATCTTATAATAAGTTTGAATTACCCGGTTATATTTATTCAATATAAAGAAGAAAAATGGTCAAAATATATCCCTATGGCTTTCACTGAAAGACGTTAATATATGCTGTCATGAACAAAATGAAGTATATGTGTTCCATCCTCATCTTCCATCCCAGCCTCTTGGCCTTTTATCTGGATTATTAATTTTCCATTTGATCCCAGAAGAGTATTAAACATTATTTGGGATCTCATTTATCCTACCTTGCAATGTATCTACTAACCAGGCCTTATACATTTGTCTTCATGGTAGAACATCAAAATGTTTCAGTCAACCCATGTTATGCTTCTGTGTCAATCTGTCAGCATTGAACTCTCAGTGCAGAAGTCACATGTCAAAGTTTCATGCTGATTCTATACCTACAATAGTATAAGAGATACAGTAGATAAAGCAATTTGAAAGTCTCCATATGTTTTGGCAGCTGAAACAATACACTTTATTTAAAGCTGAATTGTGACCCAACTGCTGCCGAAATCATCTTCTGATGGTTAGCTTTGTCAAGATTTGCTATTGTTAAGAGAACAGAAAGCTAACAGAACACCGGTTGAATAAACAAGAATGTATGTTTACATGATCTTCTGGCTTGCTTCAGATATTTCTTATATTTAGAATATAAAACTAGTTCTTACTTCTCAGAAAAGTCTCATGCACACAAAAAAAGTGCATTCCTTATTGTTATCCTACATCATAGGCTTTGTGACTCCAAATGAGAGTCCAAAGTTAAAATTCTATTTTTAAAGCAACATGACTTCTTAGTAATTTTCCATGTTCCAAAATATTTCTTTATTGGTAGCTAGTAATAATTTATAATACAATCAGAATACTTTGGGAAAAACTTTCCCAGGACAAAGAGCATGTTTCTGATAATGTAACCTATATGCAATTATTAGGAAACAGTTGTAAACCTAATTGCAGCAATCACTTCTATTGGACAGGAAAGTTTTGGTCCAGAAAGCTCATGTCTTTTTGAAAATAATGTATAGTAAAGTGCATTGTACAGAGGTTGCAATCTGAAATGGAAGATGTGCACAATGGGCACAGATCCATTATTTCTTTGACTAAAAACCTTCCTTTGCTAGTGTGGTTGAACAAAATCAGCAAGATAGAGGAAGGAACACCATTGAGTCACAAGCTCTGCCCATGTTGAAGGAACACTTTCAAAAAGAGGTGTGGTTTCCATCCAGCCATCATTTTGTTGATTTTGATCCTCCCTCTCTGGATATCATTGCTGCTATTCTCCTTGCAGGAAAACAGATGTGGATAAAAGCCATGCAGCCCAATCACACTAGAATTTTGACCTTGCTGAAGATCATATCATGTGTGCTTTTAGAATATAGGAATGATTTCATAACAGGTGTGTGAAACACAACAAAGGCCTTGTTGTCGTTGTCTCATAAACATTTACTATTGATTTCATTCTATGAAGGCAGTTGACAGTGCCTTCATTTCACCTTGATTTCAGCACCAACATCTACAAGAGTTCTTCCACATTCCAGATAATCTAACCTTCCCAGAATATGCATTTGAATAGAAGCTTTACATGCATGAGATTTATATTAAGAGAATCAATAACTAAGCAAACTAGAAACTTAGTGAATTCATGACAAAGGGATCCATTTTAACATTGCCTTGCATTTTCTGAGTAGCTGTTGAAGATCAAATACTGTATTTAGCCATTTACAGCATTTTGTATATTTTAAGATACAATTTAAAATACAAGTAAACGTTTGTGATTTTTTTGCAGAATTTATTACAGCTCATTTCCTCTAATAGTTTTAAAACCTGTACCTTATACCACAAGAAGTCAGCTTTTATTTCAGTGAAAACTGGATCCATGATATTTTGCATGGGAATAAAGTCCTTATATTGTATAAGAGATTATGTTTTTTGACTCAAAACAAATTGCCTAAAATATATACAGAGATTCCAAAAGCTATCTCCATTATTGTTATGACAAAAATACTGCACTTTGATAATATCAGGCATCTGTTTTAGTTCTTGATTTCTTGCATGCTTCATAAATGAATGTCCATACAATCTGCAGCTGCACACGGGATCCAGAAGACAATGGACTTGCCGGAAGTAGCAGCTTAATTTTTGCTTTGTCTACATTGTTTGGGGGGTGGGTTAATTTTTTTAACACAGGAAGCAGCAAATCATTCATATTACTAATGGAGAAAGACAAATTCTGGAAGCGATCCATTCATTCAGGGCAGTTGAGGGAAAAGCAATAAGGAGGACTTTTGTACAGGCCCGGAAACAAGGGCAGGACTTAATCGTGCTGAGTGCATGACGAAGACTAAGAAACATCAAAGACTTGACCCTGTGTACTACAAGAGCAGAGGGAGGTGGGGGAAAGGCTCTAGAAGAAAGCTGGAAGAATATCTTGGAGAATTGCATTGCTGGGAAACCACCAGTGTCTGCATCTGGTTGAACCAAGTAGCTCAATCGGTAGAACAAATTGTAAGCAAAACAGCCAGGAAAGTTCTTGATGGTTGAACTTGAAATGGAAGACCTCTGCAATGGGATTGTGGAAATAGTATTCTTTTCTGGCATTGTTATTGTGCTGATAACAAATATGTAAGGTCCAACTGGTGAAGTTTTGTAAATGTTGCAAATATGCAAGAAGTTTAGCAGCTTAATTTTTATACACATATATGTCAATCAGCAATTGAAGACAAAGAATCCCTAGGCCTCAAAGGAGGAAATACATGATGCTTGGTGGACAGCAACCAAACTGGAGATTTCAAAACATAATCTTCAGGGGAATTACCCTGAAAGCCTTCAACTCTTTAGCTCCTTATTGTTTGAACAAATGACTGTGATTAGGGAGTGAGATTTGGGGTCACATATCACAATCTAAAAAAATTATTTTTTTAGCTCAAAAAAAACAACACAGATCTGTGAACATCTAGAAACAAATAAAGCTATAACTAGTAGCCACCATGGCTTTGTTAAAAACAGATCACGTCAAACCAAACTTATCTCATTCTTTGACAAAGGGTCCAGATTAGTAGGCCAGCAAAATGCTGCGGCCATAGTATACATAGACTTTATCAAAGCATTCGACACAGTAGACCAGCACCTACTTCTTGGTAAATTAATAAAATGTGGGATAGATACAGTGGTAGGATTCAAAAAAATTTACTACCAGTTCTGTGGTCTTAGCTAGGGGGCATAGCCATGTGACTAGGTGGGCATGGCTTTTTTCCTTTTTTTTTTTTTCCTTTTTGCAGCCACCCTTCCGCCCCACTTTTTGGGCCTTCTGGGCCTCAGGCAAGCCTCCTGGAGGGCATTTTTGGAGTTTTCATGAGCTGTAAGCCATAATCATCTCAATTATGACACATCACGGCTTGAACCATCTTGCTTTGCATGGAATGAGTCTATCTCGTATATTAGGTTCACCTTTTAAGTTGCATTACTGAAATAAATGAACTTTTGCACGATATTCTAATTTTTTGAGTTTCACCTGTATTGGTCATAAGTGTGTGTGTGTATGTGTGGGTGTGTTTCATAACAAACACCATATAGCTTACTAGCATTTAACTATTTGTGACTCAAGTGTGAAAGCAGCAACAGTTCATATTTAACCACATTAATAGATGCTCTCTTAAAACCTCTGTCAAAACCAGAGGAATCATTTGTACTTAAAATAATCGGTGTTTAATACTGAAATCTTTGAGTTGAACATGCTGACTTCTACATGTATATCTCTAGATGTGACTGTAGATGATGTTGGACCTATTGGACGTCTGCATGCATGGTTGCCTAACTAGATAATGTTGCGTCACATACTTGCACTGCATCAGAAAGATTGGGAAAGCAGCACTTAATAAATCTCCCTCTCCAACATGGGGTTGATTTGATAGACCCAGGCATATTGTGGTTCTTTGGATCCTGATATGTAAAGCCATAAGAGTCCATGAGACTTTGCAAAGTATTTGCGTTTTATACTGCATGAAATTTTCAAAGAAGCTCTGAATCTGCCGTTTCCTGAAGCACAAGTGGAACTTATTTGAAACTGTTGCGCTGAAACTCAGCTAAATAGGCAGTTTGTTCAACTGAAATAAGTGGGAGTTACTTTCAGATAAATGTATGGAAGCTCTGAGCTGTTAACAAACAAGAGCAACCCTGCTGGATCAGTCCCAAAGATTCAGTACTCTTTATCCAAATTTTTTTGTGTGCTATTTGCTGTTTACAAGAACTCTAAAAGTAGGGAGTTGGCTGTATCCTTTCTCACTGAGTTGCAGTATTGTATTGGACTGAATTGGAATATGCCTTCTGTAAATTCCATACGGTTTTTGCAACTTTTCACTTCTGAAACATTGCACTTCAGCTCTTTCTCACGCTCTCCCTCCTATAATTACCACTGTCTTACTAACTGTAAAAATGCATGGAAGAAACAAACAAGCTTTATTCAGAAACCATTGTTTCCCTCAGCATATTGAGGCAAGTTTGCATGGCACCATTCTTCAAACGAAGGTTGCCTCAAAGGTGTTTTGTCCTCAAGCATACCTAAATATTACTGCTAAAGGCATGCTACATCTTGTTTCTGCCCTCTGTGGCTAATACTAAGAAAATTAACCCACAAAGCCCAACCCGTGCATATTTACTTTTCATAGAAGGCCCATGCACTTCTGCAAACGAATTCAAAACATCATTTGAACATTTGTGTTTCGTTGTGTGACAAATTCTTCTTTGTTTGGGTTCCTTCCTTTCTTATTCTTCATAAGAGAGATTCATGCTTTCGTCATGCAACACTTTCTTGGACTTCTTAATGACAGAGATAACAACCCTACTCTAACATTCTTGGCATGGCCTCTGGCATTAAAGGTGGTTTCTAATCATGAATCATACTTCAAAACTCTTAATCCTTGATGCTTAAATAAGGTTCATGCCACATATTGCTTGATATTTAAACATAACTAAAAGTTCTTTCTTTTCCAGAATCAAGGGATTTATCTGTTTCACTTCAGGTCAACAAGGCACCTTAGAAGAGACAAGAGCTGTATTGCTATCCTTGTGGCAACCGAAATACCATGAAAAATATTTCAGATATGATGAAGAAGAGTTTACCTCAGGGGTGGGATTCAACCGGTGTAATAACTGGTTCGGTGACCACGCGCTTTGTGCCTTTGTCTATCCTTGCTTATGCCACTGCATTCTGAACCATATGTGATTTTGAATGGTTTTCCGTGGCAACCCCATGCAAAGTGTATCACAATAATTCACTTGCAAGATATAAGACATGAGTGACTGAATGTATGGACTATCTTTTGCTCTAGGAATGGGCACAACTGGTACACCTATAGGATTTGTACAAAGGCTATTCTAGCCAGAACTACCGCTCTTCCTTGACTAGGATTCAAGGGTCTAAGACCCGTGATGGCAAACCTATGGCATGCGTGCCGGAAGCCCAGTTCAATTCCACTATGCATGCATGCACGCCTCCCACTAGCCAGCTGATTGTCTGATATCTGCCACGCATGTGCAGGGAAAGGGGTGCATGTGGGAGATGCATGTGTGTTATGTCTCACCTTTACAAAGGAGGTGAGAAGTCCAAATTCCAACTGAATACAAACAAGCAAGCAAATCCAGTAATTATAGAGTTAATTCCTTGAGCCGATAAAGTTCTTGGCAGTCTCACACACGCTGTCTGCCAAGTCCGACAAGAAAGCAGGAATATAAATCACACAAGCTGTCACAACACAGAATACTCCGGAGCTCCTCTGAATAAGTCACACGTTGTCCCGTACGAAAGTCTCAGAGCGAACACACCCACTTTTATTCCCTGTGGGGTGTGTCAGTCCCTCAGCTCAGTCTCTGATTCGTCCCTTCCTCCTGCGTTGCAGCTCACACTTTTGCCTGCGACGCTGCCTCGCATCAAGCCAGCATTCCTCTGCTTGATTCTCAGTCAGAGACTCTGATAGGCCCTCCTCCTTTTCTTGATTAGCCTCAGGTCTTCCCTCTCGGTTATCTGCCGACACCTGAGGCACAATCAGGGAGGAAGGCATTGCCGAAGAGGAAGGTCCTGGGGAGGAAGGCATTTCCAAATCCTCCTCTTCCCCATTGTCTGAGTCTTCATCCTCTAACAATGCAGGCTCAAACCTCAGAGCCACAACACATGTGCATGCACAGGGGGAAGTGGGGGGGTTGCGCGCGCATGCGCAAGGGGCAGGAAGTGCGGGAGGGGTCATTTGCACCTACACAGAGGGCAGGGGGAGTGTGGGGGTCATGCTTGCATGCGCAGAGATTCAGGGGTCATGCGTACACTGTATTATGGGTGCAGACATGCATGCGCATGCATGCCTGCACTTTTGGCATGCAACGATGAAAAGGTTAGACATCACTGGTCTTGGAAGATCCTTAGATTACACATTAGTCACAAATGGGGAATCACCATCCCATTCAGGTGCAAGGATGACAAATATCCAAAACCAGAAGATCCAAGTACTGTTAACCATTTTGTTTTGCCAGGATTGGGTTAAGCCTGTTCAAGGAAGGCCAGATCAGATGTATCACTATCATGATAACTCCCACAGGTAATCAACAAGTATGACCAGTGTCAAGTATGACCACTTTGCCTAACCTGATGCCTAACTGACAAAAATATCAGAATAATCTGTTTCCTCCAACTTGTAATTCTCAATAAATTTGGGATAGATCCTTTGTTGTTGTCCTCACATGAACTCAATGGAGATAGCCCAGATTCTATGCTTCCTAGGCCACAAGAATTGGGAATTTCATTCCCAACCCAGCAATAGAATCAAGTAGACAGGAATTTCACTGCCCAGCTGGTATGTCAGTACAACAGCAATAAATTTAAGTGAAAGTTCAAGATATGTTCTCACATTCCATTATCTGTGGCGCAGAATCTCTAAAAACCATCACACATTCCTACATGACAACTGCCACCCTTCCCCTCATACCCTGATATTGCAATTGTTGCCAAACACAAATCCAAGCCAGCACATTTCCACACACTGGCCCACTTGGACTCGATTATACAGGCAATGTCAGCCGACTCCTGCACAATCAAGTCACGGAGGAAGATGTATTCATTTATACCTCAGTCTGCCATTTAATAGCCTATTAGAGGCTAGGACATCAAGAATCCAGTAACCTAGCACTGGGTTTCAATGCAGAGGAGGGTCTGGCAAATGGGAATGATGTGTCAACATATCCATTCACCTTGTGAGTGTCTGCCCCTCACGTTCTTCTCATATCTTCACCTTCCCATCTCCAACAGCAGTTCTTGCCCACAGCTCCCCATACTCCAAATCTCAGCCTCCCAAGTCATGGGGCTAAATACACACACTCTCACTCCAGAGCTCCAGCAATCAGAAGGGTTAGGCTGAAAGGGGTACTACCAAATAAAGTCTTCATCTTGTTGATGATCCAAGCTCTGTAAAGGACCTTGGAGTACTCATCTCTAATGATCTAAGTGCTAGAGCCCACTGCAACTACATAGCCAAAAAGGCATTAAGAGTTGTTAACCTAATCCTACGTAGCTTTTTCTCTGGTAATATCACACTACTAACTAGAGCATACAAAACATTTGCTAGACCAATACTCGAATACAGCTCATCAGTCTGGAACCCACATTACGTATCTGATATTAGTACAGTTGAGAAAGTCCAGAAATATTTCACAAGAAGAGTTCTCCACTCCTCTACTCGTTGTAGAATACCTTATGCCACCAGACTTGAAATTCTAGACCTAGAAAACCTTGAATTACGCCGTCTTCGGACTGATCTAAGTATGGTATATAAAATCATACATTGCAATGTCCTACCTGTCAATGAATACTTCAGCTTCAACCATAACAACACAAGAGCACACAATAGATACAAACTCAAGGTTAACCGCACCAAACTTGATTGCAGGAAATACGACTTCAGCAACAGAGTGGTCAATGTCTGGAATACTCTACCTGACTCTGTAGTTTCTTCCCCAAACCCCAAAAACTTTAACCTTAGACTGTCTACTATTGACCTCACCCCTTTCCTAAGAGGTCTTTAGGGGGCGTGCATAAGCGCACCAACGTGCCTACCATCCCTGTCCTATTGTTTCTTTTATTTTTCTTATATGTACCCATTTCATGTATTCATAACTATGTATACACTTATACTTATTATCTTGTAAATAATTGACAAATCAAATAAAAAAATAATAAAATAAAATAAAGTAAATGTCCCTCAATTTTCACTCCTACAAATATCCAATTCATTCATCCAATCCTAAAGAAAAGCAGCTAGAAAAAAATAAAAGGTGAGGAAAAATAAATAATTAAAACAGTCTCCTTCCATATTTTTTTTCTTCAAAACTGCCATCTCCTTTTGCTGGCTGATTTTGTCACTTATCATATTGACCCATCCTCTACTCCAGGGTTTCTTAATTTTGGCCACTCAAAGTCTAGGAAATTCTGGGAATTTAAGTCTACAAATCTTCAAAGGCACAAGGTGAGAAACACTAATCTATTCACATCCATGATTAAGCTAACATTGAGATATGGGAGCACTGCATACATGATGCATACATGAGCACTGCATACATGATGCAGAACAATGGGTCCAGATTGGGTGGGAAAAATCATAATAAAAGTTCTTGCATACCTTTTGCAGAAGGTTTCTGCTTTGGGCAATAATAGAAACAGCAAATATTTCTAACTTCTAAAACAATTACTACCAACCTGCATTCCATCGAGGGCCTGTATACTGCATGAGTCAAAAAGAGGGTTGTGAAAATATTTACAGAGTCCTCACATCTTGGACATAAACTATTTCCTACCCTCAAAATGATGCTATAGAGCACTGCACAGCAGAACAACTAGACACAAGGACAGTTTTTTCCCGAACTCCCTCACTCTGCTAAACAAATAATTCCCTCAACACTGTCCAACTCTTTACAAAGTCTGCACTACTATTACTATTAATCTTCTCATCACTCCTTATCGCCCATCCCCTCCCACTTGTGACTGTATGACTGTAACTTTGTCGCTTGTATCCTTACGATTTATATTGACTGTTTCCTAGTATGATTTGATTGCTTATTGTACCCTATGACTATCATTAAGTGTTGTACCTTATGATTCTTGACGAATGTATCTTTTCTTTTATGTACGCTGAAAGCATTTGCACCAAGACAAATTCCTTGCGTGTCCAATCATACTTGGTCAATAAAGAAAAAAACAAAGAGGTAGTAATTGCAATGGAACAGATGTCAGGATTCCGGCAGTTACCCCAATTAAATCATGAGTCTCGAGCAAAACTTCCAAAACTTCAAAGGATTTATTGGGAGTTAACATTTCCGGCTGCCTGGGTGTAGCCGACTCTGAGTCACATAATTCATTGTCACCCTTGACCCTGGTTTTCCCCCACCCCCTGGTGTATCATAATTCATATTCTCCAATGAGACACATCCATAACCAAGAGTCATCAATCATGTTCTCCAGTTAGATTTTTGCGGGAGCAGAAACCTCAGTCACCTAGTTACTATCTCTGAAAAACTATGTATGGAATGCACTTTCGATTTCCGAGTTTCCGCACTACTCTTTCAAACTCCTTTCCCCCTCCCTTTCTTTTGGCAATTCTAACACGACCATAGAAATATTTTATGAATTGACAACAGGCTTAGAAAAGAAACAAATACAATTCCTGAACCAAATTGCCAGTCTCACTGCTTTACTTTTAACATCAAACTAACCTAATCCCAATGACAATGATTAATGACATGATATAATTGCTTACCTACTAGATACTAGAATTGTGGTTTAGAAAATCTTGCAGAGTTCAGAGTTGCAGCCTACATTGTCTTGTCATATTAATATGGCAACCCATTTATTTGTTTGCTTGAAGCATTTCTTTTGCTCTTCAGCAAACAGAATCCCAAAGCAGTTGATGCATAATTAATAAAAAACAAAATCCTTGTCTGCGGTCTAATCCAGTGATGACAAACCTTTTGGTCTTGGCATATCAAAAATTTGGAAAATCCCTAATTGGACTCTGCTGGCATGTCACAAGCACATTTGCCCGAACAAACGAAAAACAATTCTCTATCTCCTCCTAATCTACAGCAGCACTCAGTGACAGCGTGAAGTTAGGCCTCAGCATTGACTTCAGCCCTAGTGCCACCACTGCCACTCAAATAGGTCACCTCATGCTGTTCTCCAAGATGTGCAAGCCTTGGGGAACATGTGATCACTTCTGTGGACCACCATTCCCCAGGATTTGCTGCATACCACTTATCTACAGGTGGTGGTCTCTTTCTGTTGACAGGCCCCTGTGGCCTACCCAAGGCTGCTCTAGGCCAGTGGCCCCCAACCTTTTTTGTGCCACGGCCCGGTACCGGCATCAGAAAATGATCTGCGGCCCGGTACCGGCATCAGCACGCATGGCAAGGCGAGCCGAGCGACGAGCCAGCCCGCCTCTCCCCCGCTTCTCCCTGCCACCTTCAACTCCTCCTTTGTACCTTTGTCGATGGGCTTCGGGACGGCTTCGGGATGGTCGCTCGGCTCGCCTTGCCTTGGTGTGCTGAAAGAATCCTCGCGCCTTAGTTTTGTTCAAGCCGCCCCCTTCGATGAAACTAAGGCGAGGATTCCTTCAGGACCCAAACGCCGCTTTCAACCGGAAAAGCTCACCGGAAGCACTTTCTCATAAAAACAAGATGGCGGCGCCCAGCAAACCGGCGGCCCGGTAGAAAATGTTCCACGGACCGGTACCGGTCCGGGGCCCGGTGGTTGGGGACCCCTGCTCTAGGCCACAAAAAGCCTTTGCTCTGGAAGCAGCTTTGGAAAATGCTTTTCTGTGGCCGCTGAAGCCTCCAAAACTACGCAAAAGCAGGTGTCATCCTGTTGTGATTTTTCAAAGGCTCTGCAGGCCGTGTGACAGCATGGCCCTCATGCATGACTTCAAGAGCATAACCCCATTCTCAAACAGTCTCTGTAGGTTCTGAAAATCACCCAAGAACAGGTCAAGCTTTTGTTGTTGGATGCTGTTGAAAACTGGCATGTCACCCAAAACATGGTGCCGTATCTCCTTCGACATATGTGTCAAAGGTTCGCCATCACTGATCTAATCTCAATAAACCAGGAGTGCTTTTCTGTACTGAACGTGTATAATAATTTAGGGGCACTCAGACCTTTGAGGTTAGTCAGCACCTTTAACATCTTGAAAGCAGGTGGTGGACTGCCAAAGAGAAATGGAAGTTCCCATTCATAAACCGCCTAATTGGTACATGAAAAAATGTTTTGTCCAAGTAAGAGTATTATTCATGACTAAAAGACACCTCAGTTGTTGTGAGCTGGTCAAAAATATATGCATATAATACAGATTGCCATGGTTTCAAAAAGAAGGGTGTTTTGTTTTTTATTTTATTTTTTTGGTTGAAGAATCGATGACTCAGCAGGTGCCTAGCAGAACAATATGACCAGTTTCTGTTAGGGAAATCCTTCCTACAAAAACAAATGCAGTTCTAAACTTTTAACACTTTAGGAATATGCAGAATCCTTTTTATGTTTATGGAAGATAGCTTCTTTTGTGTATGAAATACAGAAGTCTGTGTCTTGCAGATTAAACAGGAATATCCTCTATTTATGGATCAAAAGATAAATGAACGAACTTTACCATTTTCGGTGCAGTTCCCATTGTTTAGCTTTTGACTACTGCTGACTTGTCTCCTTTTCACCCCATACAACCTACAAGTCAAATAAGGTTGTTAATGTTTTTCTTTTAATTGCTTATCTTGTTACTAAAGAAGCAAATTGGAATCAAGTGAGATCAAAGAGAAAGAAATACTGAGAACAATTGGTGAGAACAGAATTTGGTGCAATTGTAAAAATTGACACAAAATGAATTCATAATTGCCAGTCTTTCTTTCTAATACTCATTGGACACTTTAAGAAACTTCAAGAAACAGAAAAGAAGCTACTTGTTTTTTGTTCTTTCCTGGTGAAGCAAGAAAAAAATGTGCATGCACTATTTATTTAAAGTGGCAAATGATAACTGTCACCAAGAAAATCAAAGAAAAATAGCAGAAGCACAATTAAATTCTATATAGTAAAGAGGTCTTCTAAGATGCCTTAGGAGATGTAATTTATTTATACGAACCTATAATATTTAGAAGTTAAACTTTAGATTAACAAAGCAATCATTACCAAACCAGAAGGCTACAGAAATTGATAGATATCTACGCAAAGATGAGAAGTAACAAGAAGAAGAACAACAACAAAAAAGAATCTGCAAAGGTTGTTATCAATTATTCTAGCAAATCTGGAGAAAGAGACAGTGGCCAACAGATTGGAAGAGGTTAATCTACATACCAATGCCAGGGAAGACTTAACAAAGTATGGAAAGTATTGCATAATACACTTAATTTCACACAAGAGTACACAATGCTTAAGGTTCAGCCAATAAAGATTAGAGTCCTGCATAGAAAAGGAGATGCTAGATTCTTCAGATGGTCTTGCAAAAAGCTGAGACAGTATTGCACATGCACACTGGATAATTCAGAAAGTCAAAGAATACCAAAAGGAAATAAAAATGTGTTATTGACTACAGGTAGTCCTTCACTTATGACCACAATTAAGCACAACATTTCCATTTCCAAGCAAAATAGTTGTTAAGTGAGTCTTACTCAATGTTATCATCTATCTTACCACAGTTGGTAAGTGAATCACTGTAATTGTTAAGTTAGTAACACAGTTGTAAATCTAGCTTTCCCATTGACTTTGCTTGTCAGAAGGTGACAAAAGGGAATCATATGTCCCCAGGACACGGCTATCGTTGTAAATACATGCTAGTCGCCAAGCATCCAAATTTTGATCATGTTACGACAGGGATGCTACAATGGTTGTAAGTGTGAAAATAGTCATAAGTAACTTTTTTCCGTGCCAATGTAACTTTAAACGGTCACTAAATTGATTATGTTGACCACATCTATTATAGAATGTCCTTAAGAATATGGTAATCCAAGAAAATCTCATTGTCCTCATGTGAAATTATACACAGCAACAGGAAACCCTGAATCAAACAGAACATGGTGAAACAGACAGGTTTCAGATCAACAAAGGAATGAGACAAGATTGTATATTGTAATCTTAGTTATGCAACCTGTATGCTGAATATATATTGAGGGAGGCCAGTCTGGGAGAAGATGAGTGTGATTTTAAAATTGGAGGAAAAAACTTCAATCACATGTCCTATGCTGATGGCACAACTCAGTTAGCAAATGATTTGAAAACTTTCATAATGAAAATCATGAAGAGTATGAAAAGTGTGATTAAGAGTAAATGTAAAGAAGGCAAAACTAATGACAACAGATAAAAGCAAACAACATTGAACTATCAATGAAGATATTGAACTAATGGGTAGTTTGCAAGGGGTACGGTTCCTTTCTCGATTGGGCACAGCTTCTGAGGTTCCATTTGAGAAAAATTTGGAGAAAAAATTCCAAATTTAAAAAGCCAGAGGCTTGAACTCAGCTATAGAGAAGTTTGGCCTCTCTTGCATGCTTCTTTAAGTATAAATCATTTTGCATCAGTGTTTTTGAGATGTTTCCTTTTTCTGGCTTCACCTGTATCCAAAATACAAGCCTGGAAAAATCATTTACCTGAATTACCAGAGAATTCAATGAGAAAGTTACCAATGGTGGTGAGAAGTGATGGAAAGCAAAAGGGTTAATGCTCAGGGCAGTTGAATTAGTCTATTTACTCTGCAACTGCAGAATTTTCCAAATCAACCAGTTTTTGCATTCCATTTCAGACCTAGGCACAGGTCGTTTGCCAAGATAAATGCCATCTCTGTGCAGTGTCCTTTTTCTCACCTTTCTCTCTTCCCTTTCTTTCCCTTCCCTCTTCTCTTCTCTCCTTCCTTCTTTCTTCCCTTCCATTCTCATCTCTCTCCTCCTATCCCCTCCCTTCTCTTTCCATTTCTTCCCCCCTTCTTTCTTTTTTTGATTCACCTTTCCTTTTCCCTTTCCTTTCCTCCTTCTCAACCCCTTTCTTACGCTTTCCTCTTTCCTTTCTTTTACATATTTTTTTTCCTTTTCTTTCTATATATCTTATTTCCACTCTCTTTCTCTTACCCCATTTAAGGCAGGAAATCCAAGATTTAAGGGAGCAAAATCTGGACTTTGTGAATGGACAATAAACAGAAAGTGGCCCTGGCCCACCTCAGCCCGGTGCTTCCCCTGTGCATGCGCACAGGAGCAGAGGTGGTATTCAGCAGGTTCTGACCCAGTTCTGGAGAACAGGTAGCGGAAATTTTGAGTAGTTAGGAGAACCGGCAAATACCACCTCTGACTGGAGCTTTTACAGTATCCTTCCCCTGCCACGCCTACAGAACCTGTAGTAGAAAAGTTTGAATCCCACCACTGCACAGGAGGTGGTGTCGAGCTGGCCACACCTACCCAGCCGTGCCCACTTGGCGGCTGTGAATAATCGTCATAGTCTTACATGCAACTGGCCCTTTGAGGGCAACCATAATGCTGATGCAGCCCTCAATAACATTGAGTTTGACACCCCTGTTTTAGAGAGTCATTGAGGCCACATGGAGGTTTATCTGTGTCATCAGGGTCACCTGAGTGGTGCAAATGGGTGTGGAGCCTTTATGGGACTGTGGAAAGGACTGTGTTGTAGTACAGACTGGAGATAGGTGATGTTATATCCCTCCCTCTCTGTTGAGAGAGGGCTGTTCAATTTTGACTTAGACGGCCTCTTCGAGCCCTCTTTCAACTAGCAGTCCTCTATGTCCAAAATGTGGACTCTGCTGTCTTCAAAAGAGCGAGCGGCCTGTGTCTTTTAAATGCAGATGGACTGTTGACTCAAGTCCTGATGGTACACTGTGCCACGCGTCCATGAACCACTTTATGAAGCATCCATGAACCACTTTATGAAGCCTCCATGAACCACTTTATGAAGCGCCCACGAACCACTTTATGAAGCGCCCACGAACCACTTTATGAAGCGCCCACGAACCACTTTATGAAGCCATAACATTGAACCCCATGAACATTTATGAAGCGCCCATGAACCACTTTATGAAGCGCCATGAACCACTTTATGAAGCGTCCATGAACCACTTTATGAAGCGTCCCATGAACCACTTTATGAAGCATGAACCACTTTATGAAGCGCTAACCACTTTAGCTCCATGAACCACTTTATGAAGCGTCCATGAACCACTTTATGAAGCGTTTATGAACCACTTTATGAAGCATCCATGAACCACTTTATGAAGCGTTTATGAACCACTTTATGAAGCATCATGAACCACTTTATGAAGCCTCCATGAACCAGTTTATCACAAACGCGTGGCACAACACAGGAGAACAACTGGAAGAGAAGAGAAGCGAAGCTGTCTTCAAAGCAAAACCAGAAAGTCCAGCTGCCTCTTGAAAAAGCACTTTGGGGACATAGATAGGACTCTTCGGATAAAGTTAAATCGAACGAAAGCTGGCTTGTCAGAACTTAGACGCTGCCTTTGCGAGCATGCGCGGCTACCAAGCGGGGTACGTCTGCCACTTCCACCGGGCTCTGCCGCTCCTGTTCGCGGCAGCAGCAGCAGCAGAACCCGCGCGCGGAGGGCGTCGCTTGTGGAGGGGGCGGTGGTTGCTTTGAGGCGTGGTCTGGGCTTGCCCTCGCCTTGTCCGGCAGCGCCCTAGTGCAGGAGCCCCTGAGGGCAAAGGGAAGGGCACCGAGAGGTGGGGGGTGCGTCCCCGGCCGCAGCCCAGGAATTGCTCCGCCAGACCCGAAGGCTGCCCAGGCGAGCGACCATGGGGCTGGAGAAAGAGAAAGCGGACACCAAAATCTTCATGGACGAAGGCGGCTTCAATCGGGACGGGAGTCCCGCGCCGTCCGAGACCGACAGACGGCTGGAGAAAGCGCCCGACCGGGACCCGCACGGGCTTAACAGCCACCTGAAGGTGAGGGGGGGGGGCGCCCTGCTTCCCGCGCAAACTCTTGGCCTCCCTCCTTTCCCCCCTCCCATTTTGAATGCCGCCTTCGAGTCCCCTTGGAGGAAGTGGAGCGTTTTCTCTTGCTGCCATTTAAGGCGAATTTAGCGCGTGGGATTCCCCACCCTCTCTCCACCCACCCACCCGATTCCAGCCTTGGGCGAATTCCTCCCTGGTCTGCCATTTGGGGTGCCGGTTTCCTCGCTCTTCAGGGAGAAAGGCAAGGAAAGCCCCCTGTATTTGGGCTCGGAGATAGTTTCTGAGTTCTCGAGTGTAGCCCCCCCACACACACACCCTTCTCAAGCCTTCCACGCTAAATCAGCCAGATTCTTCCAGAACAATTAACAAAAGCAACAACCAACAAAAGCAACAACAGGTTGTTACTGTTGCCTGTTTGTTGCCTGGCGCGCTTTCCCCTCCCCGTGAAGTCCCCGCTCTGCAATTTCAGAAGAGAAGCTGTTGCTTTGCCACGACTCATTGCTCGTTTTCTCCCCTCTCTTCCAGCTGGGCTTTGAGGACGTGATTGCGGAGCCTGCCTCCACGCACTCTTTCGACAAAGTCTGGGTCTGCAGCCACGCTCTCTTTGAGCTCAGCAAGTACCTGATCTATAAGCTCCTGACCTTTGTCTTTGCCATTCCCTTGGCCCTGGTGGCAGGGCTGCTTTTCGCTGTGCTCAGTTGCCTACACATCTGGTAAGAAAGAATTCCTACGGAAATGTGAATCGTTTGCACCCTGTGAAGGTGCCAAATGCAACCAGTCCTCTCTTGGGATCCCCAATATTGCAAATAGTAATGTTTTTAGGCTTTGCAGTTTAATTGCATTCAGTTGACTGCAAATATATATATATATATATATATATATATATATATATATATATATATATATATATATATATATATATATATATATATATATATATATATATATATATATATATATATACACATACACACACACACACACACACACACATATATATATATACACACACACATACATACATACACACACACACACACACACACACATACTGAGTGGATATGCTTAATATGTCTAATGAATGCCAATTAGATGGGTTGCAAAGAGTAATGTTAGAGTGATTTTAGGCCTTGCAGTCTAATTGCATTCCGTTTACTGCAAAAAATATATATATACTGAGTGGATATGCTTAATATGTCTAATGAATGCCAATGAGATGGAGTTTAGCATCACTAAAGGGTGCCATCTTACCCTGTGCCCAGTTGGCTGCAGATTGGAAGGCCAAAAAGAAGAAGAGAAAATTGGAATGGGGGGCTGGGGAGAAAGGTTGCATCTATTTCCTGGCTGGTTGGTTTCCTTTTCTCTTTAAAACAAAGACATCTTTTTATCTTCCTCTGCTTACAATGAGAATATATTTAGAACAGGTCTCATGTCATTCTCTGGCCAGACATATGGAAGAATGGCAAGATTGCTTAATTCCCTACCCCATATCCTTTGGGAAGATTTTTTTGAGAATGGGATTTCCCAACCTCCAAATTTTAACGGATCCAACAAATAAAAATCTGCAGTAGCCCTAAACAGGGGACATGATCCTATATTGAATTTTTTTTTTCTCCAGCAAAATGGTTGGTGCTCTTTTTCTCACGATGGTGTGGTTCTCGGATCAGTTCTGTAGTATCTTAGATGTTGCTTCAGGACCAGTGCAGCTTTGATTTGCAAAATCCTTTAAAGTAATTATTTATGAAATGACTGTGGTTTAACTTAGGTCAAGTTCATATACATGCCTGTGCCCTTTTTTTTGCTTTTCCTTGCAATGGTTGATGCCTGAATGTGCATATGTGCTGTATTATGAAACACTGTATTTGAGATATCATTGAGGGAAGCGTTCATGGTGGATCTTTGCACATCTTTCAACTATAGCCATTAGGTGAAAAACACACATGAGGAGCAGAAATTGTTTTTAAACAAAACTGAGGCACTCTTTCCCAGAAAGCTTAATTAAACCCTGACTCCCAAGGACCCCTTATTTATTTATTAATGTACCTACATATTTACTTAATATGTGTAGAACACCCACTCCCTTAAGGAATGGACACCATTATTCACATATGTTTCCAGAGTAAAGAGATATCTTGCCATAATCCATAAAATAAGCTGATTGTGGCATCAGTTTGTTAACTGTGAGCCTCCAACTTTTCAGTCTGTATGTATGTGAAAGATGCAGAAAGTGTATGCATGTTATTTGATGCAAGATGCACAACAGTGACAACACTATCAAAAGGAATTATTGAGATGTCCTTTTAACGAGTGTTGAATCCCTGTACTTCAACCATGATTGTAAATTATCTCACTGAAAATATATCTCCTTATAAGGCATTACTATGGCACAAATATAGGAAAGCGGTTTTCTACATTGTGAGCATTTGTGAACATAAACCCTTCCAAGACTGCATTCAAGATACTAACTATTTCAGAAGGGATGTGTTCAATAAACCAGAAAGTGGAAATATTTCATTAATGAGGTTTTTAACATCCAGAAAAGACTATCTCTAGGCTTATTTAAGGCTTTTTGTGCTATCATTTAAATGTAATTCATGTATAGATTGTAAGCTTTCAAGCAAGCTGATTTGCTATGGTTGATAATTTCAAAAATTCTATGACCACTGAAGAAAGGTGATACTTGGCACATTTTTTATAAGTTATTGGTCAAGTGTGAGTCTATCCCATGGTTATCAAGTTCTTGATTATAGTTCTTGGAATTGCATTATCTCTCTTTGTTTCATGGAACCTAGACAGAACTGCCTTATTCTAATTGAAACAGTGGTGTAATTAGCATTTCTTAGCCTGGAATCTGTTGGACTTTCTTCATGATTTTCAGTCAGCATAGTTCAAATTCTTATTGACCAGCAAAAATCTACATGTCATTTTGAAATAGATTTTTTTAAAGATGGCTTTCAGAGGCAATTTTTCAATAAATGTTAAGAAATATCCAACATTACCTGTTCCCCAAAATTGACCTGCATTGCTGCAGACTATACATGGTCAGCCTTGAAGATTTGGTCAAAGTGATAAAAAGACAGAATGCGGTCATGTGATTGTATTTTGGGCACTTGGCAACTAGTCCACATTTATGGTCAATTACACATCCCACAGTTATATGATTATGATTTATGGAGATTTTTTTCCCCAAAAAAGCTGGCATTTACTTCTAGTTTCTGAGGGAAAATGTCCACTTAATGATCATGGTGCTCATTTAACAAGTGCAATATTCACTTAACAACAGCCCCCAAAGGTCATAAAATAGGGCACAATCCCATAGTGACTTGCTTAATGACTTACTACTATAATTCAAGGCTTAATTACTCTCTCTCTCTCTTTCTCTCTCTCTCTCACACACACACACAGAGGGAGGGAGGGAGAGATGACATACTGACAAATCTCAAAAGTGATGCTATTATTATGGAGGCCATTTGGAGTGAAAAATTCATAAGTCGGATATTACCACTGAGAAGCTCTTTCTGTAATGAAACAGTAAGCTCGTCTTCCTTCACATACATGGTCCCAATCTAGCTCATATTTTCATATTAAAAAAAAATCAGAGAATCCAAAGCATGTTTCATAACTGAATTCCCCTGGGAAGTTGCAACGGCTGTGTCAAGTAAGTGCTTTTATAGCCCCTACCCATAGAAACAGGGCATTTAAGGTCATTTTACTGTTTTACTAGGACCTTTTAGGACTCCCCAAAGGGTGATTTCCCATTCCAGGAATGCTTGCCCAAAAATCTGAAGGCTGAGTCAGGTGAATGGACATGTGAGACCATTGTTCTGTCTTCCTGTGGAATCCCTTTGGTTAAGGAGTGTGCAACTGTTGCTTGTTTTGAGGGCAGGGTAGCGAATTCTTCTCAAATGCTCCCAATGTCCTTTGGGAAAGAGCCAAAGTAACTCCAGTTTGTGGATTACATTCACCAATGCACAACAGACATAAACACACACCTTGCTTCATGCAGTTTCATAAGCGATTGCAATTCCAGTGCCATGTTTTGTTCCTTCACCTTCAAAACAAGAGGTTTTATTATTTACCAGTTTTAAGGCGATAGCTGTTGGAGGTTGAATTACCACCATGGGTAGAGAAGCACTTTTGCAACCATCCGTCAGAAAGCATTGCCAACGTGCCAACAGAGAGGAGTTGTTACACTGTTAGCCTGCCAAAAGTTTAAAGAAGAACTTGACCTCGCATTCCTTCTGCACCCAGAACGCACCCTGAATGGAGAAACAATTACACACCCACATTGGAGAACAGAGAGCTTCACCTCTCCATGAACTGAATTAAGAGCATGCACAAAAAAATAACTTCATCAGGCTTGGAGGATAATTGAAAGATTTTTTTTTTTAAAAAAATCATAATCATGAGAATACAGTAATTTGTTCTTTAAAAGCTATGGTTTCTATTTTAATTTAATGTGGACCTTTAACTTATTGTACTCTTTTGTAGGTTTTGTTATACTTGTGGCCATAGTTACATTATCTGTTAGGCATAAAAGAATAACTTGAACCTGTGCCAATGCCAACCACTTTGAATGAGCTGTTTGCAAGCATGATCTAGCAAAGCTGCCACTCTGCATTCTTCTGTTGCCTAGATAGTTCTTTCTCCTTCGTTTAGTTGCAGAGTTCAATTTAGGAAGAAATGTCAAGAAGTACATTGCAAGTCCTGTATGAATATTTACATATTCTTTAAAATAGATCCTTGTGGTATACGCTTGGCCTTGGCAGTAATGAATCTATTGATTCATTATCAATGTCTCCAGTAAAAGATGCCAAATTCTGTCTGTAATTATATGGATAAGATGGAAACCTAAACTACTGAAATGAAAACAAGAATGTTAATGCATGCAATTCACTGCAGATTTATTATTTTATTATTGTTTCCTGGGAGGATTGAAAGAAATTTCCTAGATCCTCCTCACTTTTATGGGTTTGGCTATTGTAACCATGCCAAAGATAAATCAAACTTGTGATTAGTTGCTTGCCTGTTTGGCCCTCGGGCCCCAATTTGTGGATGCAAAATCGTGGACGTTTTGACAGAAATTTAAAGGGGAAAAACAGGAATCTTAAGACTTGCAGAAATACCCACTGTACCCCCTTGAAAAAATACCTTCAAAATGCAGATTGAACTTTCCTATTTGTTTTCTGAAAAGGATGAAGAAATCATTCTATAGTTCTAGCAGAAAGAAGGAAGAAAGGAGGACAGTTTTTTTTCAGCTTGGCGGAAATTATTAGAGAACACAAGATAGAATATTAGCAATATGCTTATAAAATGCTGTAAAATTTGTTAATCTTTATTATACCAAAGTGTATATGTGAATAAAATTTATTTTGTCTATAAACATAATCAGATTGTCAGTACTTTATCAGACCTATTTAATGTGATTGAAACGTAATAATGTTGGAGTAAATATTATCTAGATTAAGGTGGATGTACTCTCTCACTTGGGGTTTATACTGTCTTTTGAGTTTTAATCATTTTAATTCTGATTTTTCTATTTTAAAATGTATGTTTTTATACATGTATTGTTCTTTACCAATTATTGTACGACACCCAAAGTCACTTTTCATGAGATGGGTAGCTATATAAATTTAATAAATAAATAAAGGGATATTAATTGCACCAAATTGCAACACAGGTGCTTCTAACCCAATTGAAACATTTTGTAGGCACCTGTAACCTACAGTAAGACCAATTCTACCTTGCTGCTTATGTACTAAAATTATCTCTTATTCAGGACGTTTCAGATTTACTCACCTTCATTACAAAGGTAACAAAGTTTAAGAAATGATTGCTAACACGTCTCTCCTTTTTTTGCCTAGGGTTGTGATGCCGTTCATAAAGTCTATCCTTTTGATCTTGCCACCCGTGCAAGCTGTGTGGAAGAGCTTGACAGATGTTTTCATTGCACCAGTGTGTCACAGCATGGGACGGTGCTTTTCAGCAATCAACATACATCTGGACCAAGAGTGAACAATTTGGATCCAATGCTATTTTAGTCTTAAGTGCTATTAAAGTCTCCTTATTGGTATAATATAGGGACACTTAAGCATTCATTCCAAAGCTACTGCTGTTTAAAGGGAATGACATTTCCGCCCTTCAGCTGGGTTGCACATTTATGGGGGGCGCAAACTTTGCTTTGGGGACAGGGAAGACATACCAATATTGTAACTAAAAGATAACAAGTGATATTTAACAATGTTAAGGTAATGGTACTTCTAATGCTTGGTTTCCATAAATGTGTTGTGGATAACTAAGGAGGTCATCTTGCGGTGTATCAATCAAATTTTCATCTATTGTATTACTCAAAATCTCCTGGAAATCATTCTACCAATAGATTTGACATATTTATTGATGTTAGGCTATACAACTCTTAGAAATAAGAACAGAATGTAAAGGATTACTTTTCAAGAGTTTTCTTATTTGAATTCTGCTGGTCAGCATTTCTAGCCACACAAACAGCTAGGTCTGTTCGTATATAGATTCTATAATCTATCAGCTTCTTGAACTGTGTAACCTCTTAGGATACAGGTAGTCCTTGACTTACAACTACAATTGAGCCCAACATTTCTGTTACTAAGTGAAACATTGGTTAATTTTGCCTTTCTTGCCATAGTTGTTAAATGAATCACTGCAGTTGTTAAATTAGTGACATGGTTGTTAAGTGAATCTGGCTTCCCCACAAACGGTCACAAACTGTGATCACATGACCCCAGACACTGTAACTTTCATAAATATGAGTCAGTTGCCAAGCGTCTCAATTTGGATCACATGACCACAAAGATGCTGCAACGGTCATAAGAATGAAAAATGATCATGTCACTTTTTTCAGTGCCACTGTAACACTGAAGAGTCACTAAATGAACCATTGTCAGTCGAGGACTACCTGTAATTCATATTTCAAGCACTGACAGTTTCCCAAACCCATGGATTTCCAACACAATAAGACTTAAAACCTGGTAGAATCCATGCACTTTCACCTTCCGTGAATACTAAAGGTGAAATTTCGATGGTTGCTTAGAGAGCAGCAGGTCAGAAATATTTATAGTACAACACAAGCAAAAACAGTTTACGTGGGCACAGCCATTTGAGAAACTTAATACAATATTGCCTGCAAGTCATTGGGGACCCTTTCCCCTGTTTTTAATGCTTAAAAATATTTTGGAACATATATACAGCTGTGCAAATTTCAAAATAACAGAAGAATTCATGCAATCGTGTTTTTTTTCTTTGCATGAATGTGTATAGGAAAGATCTTGCAGAACTTCTGAATTAGAATAAATAACCAGGTATATGCCTCATGGGAGGAGGGAGGTTATAAGGGGATATCTTTTAAGAGGATTTGAGCGTTTCCAAAATTCTGTAAAAAGTTGTGAATTCAAAAGAGTTGTATAGCAAGTAGACAGAAAGCTTAACAGATAAAGGATACTGGCTGAATACTTTTTGTACAGCTCTGTGGATATTCCTAAGTACGGTATCAGAAGAAAAACAAAACCTTCCCAAATCCACTGTTTAAAATGAGATGTTGATCTGAGAGGAGAGATTATGCTATATTTAATTAAACTTTTTTTTTTTGTATATATTGTGTTTTGTATGTAAATGACAAAGTAAAAGGTTATCTTGAAGTATTCTTCTGATCTTGCCAAATGGTTATTCTAAAAACATGGACTACTTCAGCCAGTGGTCTGCTCTAGAGATCTGCCTTGCATGGAAAGACAATTTCACGCATGCAAGATAGAAAGAGCAGGCCGTCCAATGAGGTTGAATTCTATACAAAGAACCAAGCGTGGCACTTAACTGTGCCTGGAAACTAAGCATCTCACATAGAACTAAAAAATTTGTAGATACTCCTTTCTACACTAGGATGTGCAGATACTTAATCTACAAGCAGTGCTCTTACTTTGTGCAATATTTATATACATTTTAAACACAGAGATGTTCAATTAGCTGTATTAATCAAAGAGCCTTTGATTAAGTTATATAAAACTTCCATTGCAATGTACAGGCTCAATTCAAAACACACACAAGACTCGTGTAATTTACCTTTAATGCTTCAAACAACCTAGGCAACAATTCTATAGTATTTATTTTAAAGACTTTTATTAAAGTGGTTGATACAACATTCAATTTTTTCTGTCTTTATGGTGGAATATAAATATTGTACTTCTCATAATAAATATATTACTGGTATAGAGCTAGAAGGATGTTCTCTTGCAAAGAACATTTATTTAGTTAAAATTTATTATAGTCATAGACAAACATTGCAGAAATAGGTATGTCAATTCAATTGCCAAGTGGATTCACTTTTAACAAAGTTAAAAAGCGATATAATGCCCATGACCACCCTTACTGAAGTATCAATGGAATGCTGGGCATCTGCCAAGATCCTTTTTACATCTGACTTAAAAGAAAACAAGAAAGTGAATGGTTGGGAGAAAAAGACAAAATTTACAAAGTTTCATTTTAATGTATGCCAATTAGTATACAGTTAGTATACAGTTAGTATACAGTTACAAAGTTATTCTAAGTCTAAGACAGCGAAATATAGTAGGATAGGCCAGTCCATGCTGCGCTTAGCATATATATAATACTCGGATACTGCTATTGTGTCACCCCTAATTCTTCTTTTCTCTAGACTGGCCTTACCCAATTCCAAAACATTATTCACGTGTTTTTTTGTCCAGGCCTTTAATCATCTTAGTTGCTCTTCTTTGCACTTTTTCCAAAGTCTCAACCGCAGTTTTGTAATGAGGTGACCAAAACTAGATGCAGTATACTACAGGTGTAGCCTTAATACTAAGGCTTTATAGAGCGGTACTAATACTTTATGCGGTTTTGATCCTATGCTTCTGTTTATACAACCAAGGATTTTATTAGCTTTTTTGGCTACTGCTACACACTATTGTCTAAGTGGTCATCCATTAGGGCTCCAAGATCCCTCTCATATTTACTGTTGTTTGAGCCAGTAAACTCTGTACTTGTTCCTTTGGTTTTTCCTGCCTAGGTGTAAAACTTTGCTTTTCTCCACATTAAATTTCATGTTAATGGATAGGGCCCATTGTTCAAGTCTGTCAAGATCTTTTTGGATCCTGAGCTTGTCTTCTGGGCTGTTTGCTATTCCTGCCAGTTTAGTGTCATCTGCTAATTGGATGAGTTCTCCTTTTATAGTATAGTATAATATAGCATAGCATAGCATAGCATACATAGCATAGCATAGCATAGTTATAGCATAGTGTGTGTGTGTGTGTATATATATGTATATGTATGTGTATATATATATATGTATGTATGTATGTATGGCATTCAGCTTTGTTCGGGTATTTTCCCACGTCATAGTAGTGCTTTTAAAGTTGTAGCAACGTTTCAGCAGAATCTCATCTGCCATCATCAGGCTTTTGTATAGTGTATATACAAAATATATTAAAAATATAAATATATTAAATATATTAAAAATATAAAAAATAGTGTACTATACAAAAGCCTGATGATGGCAGATGAGATTCTGCTGAAACGTTGCTACAACTTTAAAAGCACCACTACTATGACGCGGAAAATACCTGAACAAAGCTGAATGCCATACATGTAAGTACCAGCGAAAACTTAAGATATATATATATATATATATATATATATATATATATATATATATATATATATATATATATATATATACACACACACACACACACACACACACACACATTAAGTGATTTACCCTTGCCTTTCATGGCACATCAAATTGGTGCTTGAGCAAGAATAATTGGGCAAAAGGGCTATGGTTCTAGAAAAAAGCAATTTGTGTGGGTATCACAAAGCAGTGTATCACAAGATCAGTGTTATTCATACACTGAAAAAAAAAAACAACCCGTAGAGAATGTTTTAAAAGGCTTTGGAAAATCAATCAGATTGGGTGTGACCTCCAGGTCTAATATAGATGTGAAATGTGGAGTAATTTGTATTTTCAAAGTCCTTTTAATGAGATTATAAAGGTCTCATTAACTGCAATAGAATATTTTATTTATATATTCAACAAAGCAGACACCAAGTGAAGTTAAATTTTTAACACAGGACATTTATATCCTATCCATCCTCTCTGTGTGTTCGAATAATGCATATCACCTTCTTTGGTTTCTGGGATAATAATTTGGGAAATGATGACAAGTCTTCAGAATCATCCCTTTCTGTCAAACTGTCGCAGACTCACTGTCATGATACAAAATGAGACATCATCCCTTCAAGGAAACTGGAAAAAAAAATATTAAAAAAATATCAAATGTTGGTATCGTTTCTACTTACAGCCCTCTGAATGTTGCTGGACTACAATTCCATCAACCTCAGCTAGCATAGACTACAGTGGGGAATTATGGGAGATGAAGTTCAGCAATATCTTATACATTCTTCCAATCCTTTGGGGCACTAAAACATGACTGAGAGTGACGCTTTCCTACAGCATGGTGGCAATGGAAAGAGATCAGGAGAAATATGGGCACCTGGTAGGTACAAAATATGTCAGTGTGATTGTTGCTCTTTCAACAACTATTGACAGGTTGCACAGGCTGGGAATCATTTAGCTGGAGCAGAAGGACACTTTTGACTTAGCCAATGTTGCCGGCCCCTTCCTGTCCATCGTTTTACTGATGCACTTGGCAACATGCCACGCAAGGAATCTGATAATGTAGCTTCTTTCCAAATCTTTCATGCAATCAGTTGACTTGACGGAGTTTCTGATTTCTCAGTAAGGTACCCTTTAACAATATCAAGTGAAAGTGAAGTTTATTTCTGGGTTTATTTTATTTGCTCCTAATAGAATAACTGGATTAGCTAGGAAAGCACCCTGCAGCAAACAGAATGGAAAATGGAAATGGAGTGCCACTATTCCCTTCATACGTTTGTTTTTTCCCCTTATTTGAACCTCTTCATTTAATTACTAGCCGGATCCAGTATTTTCTGTGTTCTAATTTAGCATTAATTTATTAGCCATACCCGGCTGCTGAAAGAATGGTATTCACCAGAGAAAAGCTTGGAGGGAGGAATCTGTAAGTGATTTTGTTAAGTCTTTTTCTAGGGAATTCTTTGACTTCCAGTCTACCTTACTCTTCTGATATTACTTGGTGGTCTCCCATCCAACGTAACCAGTGCTAATTCTGCTCTATCTCCAAAGCCCAGACAGGGTAATCTAGAATCTATTGTATGTTGCAGCTTTATCTAGAAAATCAAGTGCTATTTGGACTTCTATTAAGATCCTGACCCCCAAAATGCTTGCCACACCCTGTCTACAGGATTCCTAGACCCACATCACTGTTAACGGGACTATCTTCTAAGTGAATGGTGATGTAGAAATGTGATAAGCAAATGAACAAATATGGCATCTCATGACTCTCTTGTGTTATCTAGTAGACAAAACCATTCTGTTAACTGCATGACTCTTGATGCCACAGCAGTTAAGAGTGCAGTACTATAGGCTACTTCTGCTGACTGTTGGCTGCCTGCAATTTGGCAGTTCAAATCTCACCAGGCTCAAGGTTGACTCAGATTTCCATCCTTCCAAGGTGGGTAAAAGGAGGACCCAAATTCTTGGGGCAGTATTCTGACTCTGTAAACCACTTAGAGAGGGCTGTAAAACACTGTGAAGCAGTATATAAGTCTAAGTGCTATTGCTATCTCACAACTCTGTGCAACATACAGCAAAGGACCCCCAGAGACGGACTTAGTATATTGTAGCAATTGTTTGCCTGGATCTAAAGAAGCTGACACACAGTTTATTGAAGACAATCCATACTCTTAGTCGTATTTTATTCTCTTTTCAAGGATGTATTATTTATTATTTATCTTATTTTTCCTTCAGCAAATAATTGGTAGAAAAGAATGGAGGCATTTTCATAAAGGTGGCTTTACAGGCTGTCAGTTCAAAGGCATTCTAGCCATTATATTTGAACACAAATTGAAATTTGCTCCAGTGAGCATTCTGTTGAACAGGGATACATGGAAGCTACATTCATATTATGGTACCTGCTCTACTCCATAAATAAGGCAGCTGAAAGGTATCATTTATTTCAGAAGGGAATTTGCTCTGCTTTCTAGATATAAAAATGTTGGTTAATGCAACTATAACTGCAACTGCTCTTCTAGATCTTAGTGATGTATTTCGTTTATCACAAATCATTTCAAATATCTGCATTCCTTTTATACCCATATTTCACAACTGACTTTAAATATGCATATTTGACCACTTTACCAGACATCACAATTCCTCCTAGCATGTCCTGGAATTCATCAAACCAAATATAAACTGTGCCAGCATGAAACTGTCTCTTGCAATCCTGCATGGTGATTAGAAAAAAACCAACAACCCCCACCAAACAGAAAACAGTTACATAGGATTTTAAAGTTCTGACAAATATTAACGTTTACTGAATTTTTATGCCTAATGCAAATAATAAATAATTAGACGAGGGAGGGAGGGAGGGAGGGAGGGAGGGAGGGAGGGAAGGAAGGAAGGAAGGAAGGAAGGAAGGAAGGAAGGAAGGAAGGAAGGAAGGAAGGAAGGAAGGAAGGAAGGAAGGAAAGGAAGGAAGGAAGGAAGGAAGTTTTGAAGCTCAGAAATTCAATGAATTGAGATTAGGATAAATGAAGGTTTGCCTGCCATCACATTTTTCCCGGTGACCCATCAAGCTCTTCAGGGAAAGCACTTTTTTCAGATATTCCCTATAAACTAAGGATCAAGTAGCTTTTAAGGAGGAAAAAAAGACATTTAAATATTGTTTTCATAAAGAGCTTGTCTGACAGCAACTTTCCGGAGCCCAATCTTGGCCATTTCATCCTCCTAGCTCTTGGTTTTTACTATGGTAAATTATTTCATATAGCTCTTTTAACAAACTTTGCTGTTCCTGGATTGTATGTTGGTCTTTTTAGCCCATGGGGAAAGGGCTTGAAATGTTTATGGTAAAAGATTTTTCGGTATTTATTACTATTTGCATCTGATGTGTGGCAAAATTCTCCCACTTAGGAGCCTAGAAGAGATCAAGTTATCATAAATAAAGGTGCTGTCCTCTGGACAATTCCAATAACTTTTGGGGCTAAAAACTCTTCAAGTATGAACCTGCCTTTAGGAGTTATTTAAAGATTACCAGAATGGCTCCGCAAACCCAGTTTTACTCCCTACTCCCATGATTTATGCAGCCTTATCCTTTGGGGTGGGGGGGTGGGAGGGATGAGCATAGCAGGGCTGGGTTCAGTTGAGGTGGGGCTACTGTGGAAATACCATAATTCACAATCCTTCTGTATCCACTCACTGGATTGATTCAATCTTGACACAAAGAAAACCGCACAGTGAATCTGAAATACCAGCACTGGAACATAGGAAAGGGAGCGGTCTCCTTAAGAATGCGGGTTCTGGAACACATTGCACGAATGAAATAGAGATGCAAAATCATTAGACAGATCTAATGTTAGTCTTATTCCCAGCAGGCCGCTGAAATCAACTTTGTGCATGTGTGTGTTGTTTTGTGTGGTTTCTATTCAGTTTCGACTCCTGGTGACTACGAGTGTCGTTTTCTTGGCGACGACGTTTTCAGACATTGCCTTTTTCCTGGGGTTTGAAAGAGAAGGGACTGGCCCCCAAATCCCCCAGCTAGCTTCTCCACGCAGGACTAGAATTCACAGCCTTCCATTTTTAGCCCGGTGCCTTTCAGACCCTGCACCGATTTGACTCTCATTACAGCCAGTGGAATGACTGAATCCGGAGCAGCTTCTTTATCCTAAGCAAGATCAAATTCATTGCCCAGTGTATAAACTGGACAGCCAGATGTTTGATTAAAAATCCCAGGATTTTGCTGGAGGGTTGGATCCAGTGCCCCAGCTGTCCTGTTCTAAGTCTCTACGCTGCCTCTCTGCCTACTTCGCTTTCTTGAAGCTCCTTCCGTACACTTTTTGTTTTGCTGCCAGCAACCACACCCTGGATTCCACAGCTTTCAATAGGAGCAAAACAATTTTGGAGCCTCTCTCTTCTCTTCTGCACCATGAATGCCCTTTAAAATACCTGTGCGTTACCAGCCAACCCCATATGCCCTTTAAACGACCGTTTCCAATACCAAATGCAATCCAGGTGGTAAAAAAAAACCTTTGTAGGCAACACATTTGCTGCTTCTGCTGTTTATGGTACCCATCCATCGCTTACATTTAATAAAACACCATGAAGAAGAAACCAGCTCTTTAATATAATCGTATGAATACTGTACTAATTATGGAAGCGGTGTGTGTGTGTGTGTGGGGGGGGTGTTTGAGGGAAGGGGGGGGGGAGAAGGAGAGAAAACCAAGCAAATAAAAACATTCTGAAATGGAGCAGCCTGGAACGAAAAGTCCCCATGTGGCTGGCACTGAGGGAAGCCCAAGTTTCCAAAGCTGGAAGGTTTTTCCTGCAGAAGCTTCATAATGACCTTCAAGTTTTGATCCGGCTCAAATGGCCAACTCTTTCCCCTCCCTCCCTCTCCCTTCCTCCCTCCCTCTCCCTCTCTCTCCCTTCCTCCTCCCTCTCCCTCCCTCCTCTCTCTCTCCCTTCCTCCTCCCCCTCCCTTCCTCCCTCCCTCTCCCTCCCTTCCTTCTCCCTCTCCCTCCCTCCCTCTCTCTCCTCTCTCCCTCCCTCCCCTCTCTCTTTCCCTCCCTCCCTCTCCCTCTCCCTCCCTTCCTTCTCCCTCTCCCTCCCTCCCTCTCCCTCCCTCTCTCCCTCCCTCCCCTCTCTCTTTCCCTCCCTCCCTCTCCCTCTCTCTCCCTTCCTCCTCCCTCTCCCTCCATCCCTCTCTCTCTCCCTTCCTCCTCCCTCCCTCCTTCTCTCTCTTTACCTCCCTCCTTCCCTCTCCCTCTCCCTCTCTCTTTCCCTCCCTCCCTCTCCCTCCCTCCTTCTCTCTCTCTCCCTTCCTCTCCTCTCCCTCCCTCCCTCTCTCCCTCCCTCTCCCTCCTCCCTCTCCCTCCCTCCTTCTCTCTCTTTCCCTCCCTCCCTCTCTCTTCCTTTCCCTCCTTCCCTCCTCCCTCTCCCTCCCTCCTTCTCTCTCTTTCCCTCCCTCTCCCTCTCTCTCCCTTCCTCCCTCCCTCTCCCTCCCTCCCTCCCCTCTCCCTCTCCCTCTCTCTCCCTTCCTCCCTCCCTCTCCCTCCCTCCCTCCCCCTCTCTCTCCCTCCCTCCCTCCCTCCCTCTCTCTCTCTCTCCTCCCTCCCTCCTTCTCTCTCTCTCTCTCTCTCAGCAACCAGCAATTGCAAACAAGGCAACCGGTGTTCGTTTGCTTTTTTTCCTTTTGCTTCCCCCCTCCACCACCACCCCCCGCGCGCTCTTTTAGCGGGGAGCAGCCGGACGGAACAAGTAGGTCTTAGCGCCAGCGCGGGGACACCGGGGCAACTTTCAGGGTTGCTGGGACTGGACTAAAAAAAAAAAAGCGCATCCCGCCCCCGGTTTCAACTGTGGGGGGAGGGGAGGAGATCAAAGGGGCGTGAGGGGGTCTCTCGGACGCGGTGTGGGTGTCCCTGGCGTGGGGGGGGGCTTCCCCCGCCCCGCGCGTGTCCCCCGCATCCTTCGGGGCTGTGTCCCCCCAAGACCTCGATCAACTCAGAGGGAGCAGCAGAAGGAAAGCCTGGCCGGCGGCCAACCCGGCCGCTTGGAGAGACCTCCCACTTGGGCAGCCGCCTCTGCGGGTGCGGGTGCGGGTGCGGGGTGGGTGGGGATCGTCGGGTGCTGCCAGCGTCCGGTCCCCACCTTCTTCTTCTTCTTCTTCGGACCCTGCGCTGATTTATCCCTCCGAAAAGTTCCTTGCAGCGCCTCAAGCCGGCATGTCTGGGAGCAAATACGGAGAGTCCGAGGTAGGAGCTGCTTTGCATTTTTTTATTTTTTTATTTTTTTTATTTTATTATTTTATTATTTTTTTATTTTTTGTTTTTAAACCTGCTTGACATTCCTGGCAGCCGGATTTACCTTTGCTCCAGCCGTCTGGCTCGCCTCTTATCTCTCGTCCTCTCCCACCTCGGAGCCTCTTCTCGAGAGGAGGGGAGGCAATCCGGATTTTCCCGGGCAAAGGGGGGGGGAGGGAAAGGAGGTTCTTCTCTCGGTGGGGGCCCGTAACTCGATCTCCTTGGGTCGGGCCCTTCTCTTTCCTCTCCACTTCCCCCCACCCTCCAGCCCGAGCTGGGTTGCTCAGTTTCTTTCGGCCCTTGCAAGCAGTCGGAAAGAGAGCGCGCCAGTTTACGGGCGTCTCTCCAGCCGGAGGCCAGCAGGCAAACAGCTCTCGGCGCGTAAGTGCGGGGCGCGGGGGGGGTCTTTGCCCCTCTGCCAAATATCTTCGGGTGCAGGACCCCAGTCACACACACACACACACACACACACACGTACTTCCAGCTTGCGGGGCGCGGGGGGAGGCTTTGCCCCTCTGCCAAATATCTTCGGGTGCAGGACCCCAGACACACACACACACACACACACACACACACACACACGTACTTCCAGCTTGCGGGCCACGGGGGGGCTTTGCCCCTCAGCCAAATCTCGGGTGCAGGACCCCAGCCACTCACTCACTCACTCACACACACACGCACATCCAGCTTGCGGGGCGCGGGGTGGGAAGGCTTTGCCCTCTGCAAAATCTATTCGGGTGCAGGACCCAGTCACTCACTCACTCACACACACACGTACATCCAGCTTGCGGGGCGCGGGGGAGGCTTTGCCCCTCTGCCAAATCTATTCGGGTGCAGGACCCGTCACTCACTCACTCACACACACACGCGCACACACACGTACATCCAGCTTGCGGGGCGCGAGGGGGAGGCTTTGCCCCTCTGCCAAATATCTTCGGGTGCAGGACCCGTCACCAGTCACACACACACACACACACGCACGCACATCCAGCTTGCGGGGCGCGGGGGGAAGGCTTTGCCCCTCTGCAAAATCTCTCGGGTGCAGGACCCAATCACACACATACACACACACACACACACACACACACGCACGTCCAGTTTGCGGGGCGCGGGGGGGCTTTGCCCCTCTGCCAAATCTCTTCGGGTGCAGGACCCCAGTCACACACACACACACACACGCAGCTTTGCGTTGTGGTTATCCACCAAGGCGGGAGAGAGGCTTGCTGGAGAACGCCTTCCCAAGCCCAGCGGCCACACACCTTCGTCGAAGCGGGGTTAGGGTGGAGCAGATCAGAAGGGCGTTTGCCCCGTTCATTTCAGGAGCATCTCCCCAAATTAGGTTTACAAAGCCGGGTTTCCTTTTTTTTTCCCTCCCCGGGCACCCTCAAAAGCAGGCAGCCTTTCCGACGCGGTCCAGTCTAGATGCCAGTGACCACCAGTTGCTGGCTGGATGCTGGGTATTCAAAAAGAGTGCCAGGCCTTTTGACGCGGTCCAAGTTGGAGAAAGCTTGAAAAAAAAGTTCACTTTCCCTTGGGGCTTTACTTCAAACTAAATCGTTCCAAGTCTCTCGTTCTTCATCACCCCCCCCCCCGCGATTTTAAAATAGCAATGAACAAAGTTATAGCTGTCGCCCCTCTTCGTCCCCAACCTGCCTGCGGGGGTGGGGGGTGGGGGGTGGGGTGGGAAACGGACCAAACTGTCCGAAGTTGCACTTCGAAGGATTGCTGCGTGGCCTCCTTCCCACCCCCACCCCCCTTCCTTGGGGATGCTCAACTGAGGCGGGCGAAGAGCTTCTATGCCAACCTCAGATCCTTGCCCGGAATAGCCCCGAGGAGCCATTTTTTGGGGTCGCATCTTTTTTTTAATCTTAAGAACGAAATAAAAGGAAGGCTTTAGGCGATAGGCACCCGCGTTCCCTCATAGAGAGCAAACTGTTAGGATTTAATGGAAGTCTGTTACCGAACTGTTTTTTTGACACTGGACTTTTTGATATTTGGATTATCCCTGGATTGAAAACTTGACTGATTTTAACTTGTGAATGACTTTTGGATTGCTTATTTTGGACTTTGCTGAAACCTTTTCTGGAAGTAAAAAACCTACATTTACTGTGTGCTCTGTGTGTATTATTCCAACACTCCTTTCTATACGTCTCCCTGTATGCGCTCATTCTCCTACCGGGGAATTACCTCAAAACACAAACTCTATTCAAAGGGGGAGCTCATTGCAACGCGCGAAACAATCTCGTGGGCACTGAAGTCAAGAAACTTCCGTAAAACCCAAAAGGATCTGGGGGAAGTTTTGGTCTGGTTTCCCCCTCACACGGAGGGGGTGAGTAATTCTGGCGGCCATTTCGGCGCCCGGAGCTGGAAGCGCCCGGAATTCAAGGGCGAGGTAGCCGCTCCCTGCCCCGCGGAGCTGGCCTCGCCCTGCTCCTGCTTGTAGAGGGCTGCTCCCTCCCCCTGGCGGCGGGAGGCGGAACTGCAGGCTGAGGCCGGGTTCGTGTTGGAGGTAACTTTTTCAAAAAGCCCAGCCTTGAAGGGACGGTGACTTGGATGAAGTTTGCCCTTGGGGCTTGGATCTGCTCAGCAGCTCTGAAGCGTCGGGAGAATCTTTTTTCCTTCCTCCCCCTTTTTTTTTTGCTCCCCCGCAGGGACGGACTGATCGTTTTCCCACCCATCTTCCCCCCCCACCCCGCTTCCCTCTCTAGGATTTTCTCGACACGGGGCCTCTCCGGGACCAAGGCAACATCTACAAGCCCAACAACAAGGTCATGGCTGACGAACTGAGCGAGAAGGAATTCCAGGACGTCCATACCAAGGAAATCGACTTGGTTAACCGGGACCCAAAGCATCTCAACGACGAAGTGGTGAAGGTAAGTGTCGCGGGTCCATTGCTACGCTTCCCCCATCCACCCCCGTGTGTCGGAACGGACTGAGGGGACTTGGCAAAGCCACGTCAAGGTGCGCAGGGATTTCATCCCCAGGGAAAACTTAACTCCTGACAAAATTTCTTTCTTAAGTTCGGGCTTTTCATACAGGGCTAGACGTTTGCATAATGTAGCTCAGTCCTCGTTTGTTTTTTTTGAAGGGAGGTGGGTAAAATGTGATGCACGAACCAGCGGAGAGAGAGAGAGATGCAGGATGTACAGCTTTTTATCTTGGCTAAAGCCATTTCGATGGCCGAATGGATCTATGAACAGGTTTAGAACGAGAAAAGCACTCTACTTACTGCACCCGTGAAGCTTTTTCATGTTTTAACCTTCCCTAATGGATTCTTATCTTGGAGTATATGATTACCTTTTAAGAAAATGTGACTTCTTTCGGAAATAACCAGCCGGAAAAGCTGCAGGCAGCTGAATGTGGGTCTCTCTCTCTCTCTCTTTTTTCCCCCCAGCAAGTAAATATTTGAATAACTTGTTGATCACCTGCAAAATGGAAACTGTGCTGGTGACAAGAATGCTAAAACTGTGGAAAAAGTAGAAGTATCACAAAATATATAAAAAAGAACAGTAGATCTTGTAGAAAGGTGTTTTGGCTTTGGAGTTTTGGAACAGGCCATCCTCCATAAAGTTTTGAATGTTCTACATGTGTGTGTGTGTGTGTGTGTGTGTTTATATATATATATATATATATATATATATATATATATATATATATATATATATATATATATATATATATATATGTACGTGTGTATGTATGTGTGTATGTATATCTGTATATGTATATATCTGTATATGTATATATATATATATATATATGTATATATATATATATATATATATATATATATATATATGTATGTATTTGTTTTCTTAAGTTTTCTGGTACTTACATGTATGGGTGCTGGTACACGTCATGTGTTGTAGCACGTTCAGCAGACTCATGCCATCACAGAAGCCTGATGATGGCAGATGAGGTATTTTACATGAGACCCAACCAAGCCAAATATATCATGTGTATATATATATATATGTGTGTGTGTGTGTGTGTGTGTGTGTATATATATATATAAAGTTGTAGCAACGTTTCGGCAGAATCTCATCTGCCATCATCAGGCTTCTGTACTGTGTTCGTCTGTGAGTCAGACTTTTACAGTTGTTTCAGTTTTAAATTTGGGGCTAGCCTACTGCTGTGCCAGAATGGTTTTTTCTTCATCCTGATTGGTTGGGAGTCTTGGTCTGTGTTTATTGGTCTTGGAGTTTGCTGTTTTCTGCTTGACTGGTGTTTCTAATATCTTCTGTCTGTTTTGTGGCTTTTTTTTGTCTTGATTGGCTGGCAACATTGTGTTTCCTGTATTGGAGGCTTTTAGTGCGGCTTGGCTCCGAGTAAACGGACGGCTATCATTTATTAGGAAGCTAGGTTTCATCTGGGTGCCTGGTTGGGGTGTGTTTGAGCTGGAGGTATCAGGGGGAGTCTGTTTGTGCCCAGATGTTTGCCTGGCTTGTGGTGTGGAGATTTTTTTGTTTGAGAGTGCAGGTTTCCAGATAATTGACAGTCTGGTGGAGTCATCTCTTCTATTCATGCTTTCAGGTCTTTTTTCAATTTCTATGGCTTCTCTGATAATTCTGTGGCTATCACTATCCCACATTTAAAACTGAAACAACTGTAAAAGTCTGACTCACAGACAAACACAATACAGAAGCCTGATGATGGCAGATGAGATTCTGCCAAAACATTGTTACAACTTTAAAAGCACAACTACAATGACGTGGGAAAATACCCGAACAAAGCTGAATACCATACATGTAAGTACCCGCGAAAACTTAAGAAAACATTATATATAATGTTTAATATAAACATATATATATATGTTTTCTTAAGTTTTTGCGGGTATTTATATGTATGGTATTCAGCTTTGTTCATCAGGCTTCTGATGATGGCAGATGAGATTCTGCCAAAATGTTGCTACAACTTTAAAAGCACAACTATAAGTTTTGGAGGTTGTGGGATTAAGAGGAAACATGCATTTAAATATTTTCTCATTAAACATAACACTGTTCCCAAAAATCTGCCTTCAGAAGATTGGAAGAGTTACAAAAGTGGGGAGGAGGGGAGAACCATTCATCATTAATTGGTAAGCTAAACAAATGGAAAAGAGTAGGTCTAAAATGTTTAATTTCTTTTTAATTTCTTATTTAATTCTAAAATGATGGAACTGGGCAAATTGTTTTTTTCAATGGATAGGCATTTTCAACAACTGCAAATATGAAATGCCGCTTTAGAAACTTATTCCAATTTTTCTGTGTCACGGAAGGAAATGCCAGCTCTAAGATGATGTTTATTAAAGGGGTAAAAGGAGGGAAAGCAGGGATGTTGAGAAATGTATGTAGGCTTTTATTTATTTATGAAATTTTGGTACTGTCCATCATGCTTGCATTAATGAAATAAATCGAAATCATATAAAAGCCACAGACAAAAACAAAGTTAAAAACAAGAGAAAAAAACAGGAAAAACGAACGGTTGCAAAATTGAAAGGGACACTTTGAGATGTGTACTGGAGGCTACACATAAAGTAAACAGGACCTGCCAAGACAAAAACAAAATTTGAATCAAGTTAATTCTCAGGATATATCTCACTTCTTCACCCTTTCCATCGGGTGGCAACTTGTGGAGATGGTCTAGAAGTCTCATATAAGTTTTGGGGGGTTGCTTATGGCCTCACATTGAAAGCTGTGGTATAGCAGTGGTGATATTTTGTTCTGAACCATTGCCCAAGTACAAGTACATTTAGAATGTAATTGCATGAAGATTGGCCTTAAATCTCACCAGTTCTGGATGCACAGTACTAAACTCCGATTCAGAGTTTTTCAAAGGGCTTCAAAGTTGTTGTTTTTAAACTTCATTCAAATGCAATTAGCAACAACCATATGAAATTTTCTTGAAGCATAAAGAAAGGGTGGGACTTGTATTCCCATGGGGAAAAAATGCCATGGCCTCCATTTTGTGTTTGTTGATGATTAAGAGGTTCTGCAGTTTGGAAAAAAAAATTGGAAACCCATACTCTAAATCATTAAAGGGTGGTCCAGATTTCTGTAACTGGAAAAAAAAAAGGAATTGAAAATTTATATGATGTGGATTCACAGTTGATGAAAAGAAAGAAATTATTTTATTCAATTTTCTAGCTTCAAGCCTCAGTATTCCTGCCTATGTATGCACTGTGGATTCACAGATCACAGATAGGCTAGGGTGGGGTAACAGAATTAGAATTTGTGGAAATACAGAAAAGGGTAAAACCAGTGGTGAGATTCAAATTTTTTTACTACCAGTTCTATGGGCGTGGCTCGGTGGGCGCGGCAGGGGAAGGATACTATAAAATCTCCAGTCAGAATTGGTATTTGCCAGTTCTGTGAACTATTCAAAATTTCCACTACCGGTTCTCCAGAACTGGTCAGAACCTGCTGAATACCACCTTTGGGTAAAACCAAACTAAAATAGTGGAGGGGGGTAAAAACAACAAGAAAAGCAGAGTTTCCCAAAAGGTGGTTCCATACTAATACCCATTAAAAGTGACAACAGTAAACATTTGCACTCAGTAAAGTGAGTCAGAGGAATGGTGTCATTGCAACAGATGCATGGTCTGTGGAGGAAGCAACCAATATGGTAAGGATGGGAGGAAGATAGAGAAGAAGAATAAGGTTATTCTTCCTCACTTTTTCTCCTCTGATACCTGAAGCAGCCAATGTACCAGAGGTAGTATTCAGCAGGTTCTGACCAGTTCTGGAGAACCGGTAGCAGAAATATTGAGTAGTTCGGAAAACTGGCAAACACCACCTCTGACTGGAGATTTTACAGTACCCTTCCCCTGCCACGCCCACCAACCACAGAACCGGTAGTAAAAAAATTGGAATCTCACCACTGCAATGTACCATATGCCTACAATAAAGTCCAGGTCAGCCCTGGGACCATGCATTAGAGAAGGCTGGAAAGGGTCTGGCTGGATATCTATACTGTCACATTGTGCTGCAGGTCCCGTCTGGCCTGCACTACTTCCATTATGTTGATTTGGATTTCATGCAAGATGATTTACAAAAAAACCATTTTGAGCTTCATCAGTCCAGACTGCACCTGTAGACACCTTTTGTCTGTTAAAAAATGTCCCCCCCCCCAAAAAAAAGAAAAATTACAAGAAATGATGGGGTTGAAGAACTTTTAAACATCTTTTATTGCCTTGTTAGTCAGACTTGGTCCATTCCAACAAATGGAATGGCCAATGGAAATTACTGGGGGGGGGGGGATTATCAAAGAGAATTCTGGATATTTGCATTTGAAGATATGACTATTGAGGGTGAAGGGAATATAATTGAAATCTTGGGAGCCTGTCCTTCTGAAGTGTACTTGGCTTAATACTGAGACATGCAACAACTGAAAGTTGCACTTGGCTTTTCAGTGGAATGCCAGAGACTGTATGCTGTAGGACCAAAGGGGGGAAAAGCTAGAATAAAGGTGGTTTGATTTCTATTTAATGTAATTAATTTAAACCCATCGAAACTAATTAGATAAAGTTAAAGTGATTCCTCTTAGTATATTGTATCATTTTAATCTTTTTTCTATATTAGAAATTACGATTTGGTGGCAAATTTGGGAAGAACTTGGACGTCTCAGTTAAGGGTGTACAGCACTATCAGGCCTGAAACTTCTAAGATAGAGAAATCCATGTTACACAGCAGTGTTGCCTAGTGGAAGTTTTGTAAAGGGGGAAAAACTGAGTTTAACACTATTGTTAGAATATTGGAGTAGGCAAGATTTTTCTAGTATTAGGTTGATATACATGAGAAAGCTTTTTGAATACTGTCCAGAGTCACTTTTTTGTGTGAAATGGACAGCTATGTAAAATTTGACAAATAAAATAAAGTGTTTTTAAGGCCAGCAAGCAACTGAATTTATGCTTATGGAATTTAAATTTCCAAGTTTCTATGAAGGACTTTTATGAAATTGAAGGGGACTCAAGTTGATTCTGGTTAGTTGTGTTTTAGTTAGCTTTATAAAATTGTAGATAATTTGTAGTAGAACAAGAGTATATAGATACTGACATCTGTGAGGAAGTCAAAAAATCAGATGGTGGTTATGACTACATGACTGAAGCTCCACCACATTTGACATGCATGTCACATCAACACATATACCAAAAGCCTCAGGACTTTGATTGCACAGTTGTGACTTCCATCTTGACTTGTTTAACTCATCCCTGCAAACCCTCCTGGTGCCTGGGGTATATATGGAGCATCCATTACAATTGAATAAACAGATGATATGTATTTGGGATATATGACTAGAGCTTTCAAAGTAGATTTTTTTCAACTGAGGTTTGAAATCTAGTATGTTCACATTTCATAAGCTTGAAGTAGTTCTTAAGCTAGTTCATTTCCTGAAAGGAAATTATATCATTCACAGTGTTTTGCTTACAATGTTTTTCTTACAATGTTTTGCTTGCATTATTGACATTTCTTTCGTCTCAGAGCTAATTCAGGTGTTTCCTTCTATAGCACAAGTGGTTCAGTGAACTGGTTAGGAACATATATTACTTAGGAGATTGTATAATTGGATGTTTCTGCCTGTTATATGTTTTCTAATGCCAGAACTCCCCTGAGATTCTCTCAAGAATTTCCTTTTAGTTGGTTGCCAAATGAGGAATCATCACTGTCTACTATAATCTGTATTCTATAATGGTACACTAAAATGATTATTGCCAAATTTCTCCTCTGGGTTTCCATTAGTTCTTAATCTTTATGAAAAGGATAGGAAACTTTCACTTTCTCCATCAAATAATCAGCATTAGGATTGGCCAAATGGCCTTCTAATCTAGACCCTTTCACCAGTCACTACCATCTAGGTAGTACCTCTTATAAACCCAACAATCATCCAGCAGAATTCCCCCAAGTCAAATATTCTGATTTCAGCTGTTGCAAATCAAAACTCAGAGATAGACTTGAATTTGAGACTGTATTCTAATTTACTTTTAGGTCGCACCTAAGCACAACTAAATCTGTTAGGTAGAACTAAACACAACTAAAGCACATCCCACTGAATTGGATTTGGGTATTTCACCATAAGGCGACATTGTCCCACGGTACATAAAATTAAGATATCTTGCAGAACAATGCATGAGAAACTAGCTTAATACTTGCAACATAACTTTGTTTTTAACTTGGGAAGAGAAAATAGGCTTGGGAAGAAGGGAGTGTTTGGGGAATTCAGAGAACATACATACTTCTTAGCTTGTTCTTCAGAACAGCTGAAGGTCGCAAAGCAAGAACATCTTATAAGGCTTCGTGATATTAAAAAAGGCAGGATGGAATCTACATTGCTGTCTAGCAACATATCCAAACAGAAAAAGAAGGATACTACTGGGAATAAAAGGCAGCTTACAAGAAAAATAAGGGCAACAATGCATATTTCAGGGAAAATGTTTGCAAACTTTCCTCTAGAGAGAAATCAACGTGTCAGTAACATCTAGTGTCCTAAATAAAATGGGAATGCTATATTGCTACAAACAGGTTCAAATTATGGACCCATTAAATACAAAAAGGTTTTTTTTCCTCCCATGTCCATGTACTCCCATGCTACTGGTGAGGTATTTCAAAAGTATAGTCTCATTTGCTGCTTTAAAAAAAAAAACTATCATGTTGGGGGATAGAGGTTTGCAGTATTTTCTTTTGAAGATAATTGTTCTTTCAGTCAGATAAAACAGCAAGCACCTCCAAGAATAGTTTAGAGCCAGATCCAAGTTTTACAAGTATAAACTGGGTGATGTTATATAAAGCTTATTTCAGACTGCAGTGATTAGGGGACAGATCTAATTTATAGTAAAGTTTTGCATCCAAATTTTTGTTGCTTCTGTTAGGAAGATATATATTTTTTTATTGTTAAACAGCTGAAGATCAGAAATCCTTGCTGATTTAGAACAGATCACTAAAGATCTACAGATGGTTACTGACTTACTTTCTGCCCATAGTGATCTTGAAGTAAATGTTACTTTTGAATTGCAATTGTTTGGAACACTGATAAATACTTTCGGTCCCTGTGTGAAGGACAGAAACAAAGTTACTTACCTAAGTCCAGAATAATAGTAGGGCAAATTTGCTTTATTTTCAAATGTATTTCAGTTTCTCAATTTAGCCACAGCTATGGTGTTTTCTTGTTGTCTCCTATCCTAACAGCAGTGCCATCTTTAAACATTTACCCTGTAATAGCTTAAATCATGCTGTCACTGACCAGGCCCAATCCTGCTTAACTTTCAAGCCCAGACAAAGTTAGTTGGGTGTGGCCTATAGCCAAGTAGCTGAACGTGTGTAATTTGCTGCAAATACAACCATTTATCTAGGAATCAGCTTCCTTGAAATGACTAAGTTCCAGTTTTAAATAAGCATGCATGGGATCGCTAATTATACTAAATGATAATAAAATACATAATTTTTAAAAATAAAGTTCTAGCAATTGTCACATATTTCATTGACTTGAAAGGCACAATTCCTTTTTTGTGAGAAGTTTCTACCTATATACTTGTATCTTTTTTTTTTTTGCAACTATACTGGTTTTAAATAAACATGCATCTTTAAGGCACAGGGTAGACCCTTATTTGTCTTCTTGTGATGTTCTTTATTTCCTTCAATGTTTGGTCCCCCACAGCCATTTTAGGGCTTCTTCATGTTATGATATGACAGATGTGATAATCATTCAGTATGGCCCATCCAAAAAATATGCATTTTGTTTTCATCCCAGTTACAGGGGGAGCTTTTGAAGGTATTCCTGTCAATTCATTCTTCATATTTCTTTCATAGGCATCCATTATAAGCCGCAAAGTTGTTTCACATAATGACACCCACATTATAATGTCATGATGAGAAATGATGCAAGTCCATTCATTTATTTGTGTCCTACCTTTATTATTTTTATAAGGAACTCAAGGCAAAAAACATATCTCATTCTCCTTTCTCCTCCTATTTTCCTAACAACAACAACCTGTGAAGTGTGTTGGGCTAAAAGAGTGTGTGTCTGGCCCAAGGTCCAACAGCTGGCTTTCATGGCTAAGGCAGGATTAGAACTCACAATCTCCTGGTTTATAGCCTCCCCCCCGCCACTCTTTCTCTCTCTTTCCCTCCCTCTCCTTTGCAAAATGGCATCAGCATGCTTGTAATATTATTTGCTGTCCCTGCTCTCCTACCAGAAGATGCCTCATTTCCTTTATTCAGCAAGTGATAGCTTAGCTCAAGGGTGTCAAACTCACGTCATCACAGCAGCATCACGTGATGTATTGGGACTTTTCCCCCCTTTGCTAAACTGGGAGTGGGCGTGGCCAGCGCAAGATGCATTTGGTTCACGGGGCAGGACTTTGACAGCCCTGGCTTAGCTCATGCTGTAACTTACGAACTGGAGTTGAATAAGAACGTAGAGCAAAAGTGGTGACAATATTTGGCTTAGTGTTCATTTATTCCTAGGAATCATAAAATTGGAAAAGACTGCAAAGATCACTTAGTTCTCCCTTTTGCAGCCCACAGAACCAATTAGATCTTCCTTGAGATGTGGCTATCAAGACTCTTCCTAAAAATCTCTCTAGAGATGGAAAATCCACAACTTAAATAACGTTATTTTCTTTCTTATCCTTAAATGAAATTTTAGAAAGCATAATTCATACCTATTATTTCTGGTCCTAGTTTCTGCGGCAACAGAAAATACAAGGGGTTTTATTTCATGGAAGCACCTTTGGAGTCTTTATCACTATAAAATGATTGTTAAGATCTGTATTTAAAATCTGTTATTTTGAAGGTTGCTCCCCATCTCATGAGGCCAACCCTGTTCGATCTCCTACAACAACACTCTAGAGCAAAACCATATCAGCCCACAGTCATTTTGTAGAGGAGATAGGCAGCATAGAAATGTAATCAATAAAAATAAAATAAATAACAAAGAAACAAGTTTGGTCTAGCAAGGAGGCAATTTGGTCTGGCCATTAAGGCTCTAGCCTATAAAACAGGAGACCGATTTGTTGTCCTGCTTGAAACATGACAGCCAGCTGGGTGGTTTTAGGCCTGCCGCTGTCTCTCACTCCACCTCACAGGGATGTTGTCACAGAAGAAAATAGGAGGAGAACACATTATTGACACTGACCATGGGTAGCAGGCAGATAGGTGTGGGACAGTGGTGGGATTCAAAAACTTTTACCACTGGTTCTGTGGGCGTGGCTTGGTGGCCGCGCTTTGTGCGTGTGCACACAAAAAGCACGCATTTTGCACAGGCGCAGAGGCATTCCAACTAATCTCCTGCAAGTCTGCACTCTCCCAGTTGCTTCAACAAGCTGCCGCACAGCACTCTACTGTGCCACACCGCTTTTGTTAGATTGTGCCAGCGATGTAAATAATTTCCCTAATCTTTTTTGTTAAAGTATATATTCATGTTGTTTTTTTAATATGCACTACGAGAAAGCTTTTGGAATACTGTCCAGGGTCACTTTTTTGTGTGTGAAATGGACAGCTATGTAAAATTTGACAAATAAAATAAAGTGTTTTTAAGGCCAGCAAGCAACTGAATTTATGCTTCTGGGATTTAAATTTCCAAGTTTCTATGAAGGACTTTTATGAAATTGAAGGGGACTCAAGTTGATTCTGGTTAGTTGTGTTTTAGTTAGCTTTATAAAATTGTAGATAATTTGTAGTAGAACCAAGAGTATAGAGATACTGACATCTGTGAGGAAGTCAAAAAATCAGATGGTAGTTATGACTACATGACTGAAGCTCCACCACGTTTGACATGCATGTCATATCAACACATATATCAAAAGCCTCAGGACTTTGATTGCACAGTTGTGACTTCCATCTTGACTTTTTAAACTCATCCCTGCAAACCCTCCTGGTGCCTGGGGTATATATGGAGCATCCATTACAATTGAATAAACAGATTTTGGGATATATCTCGGTCGCTTCAGCAGCTGCCGCACAGCGCTCTACTGTGCCGCGCAAAGCAGCTGTGCTTCAAAAGCAGAAGATACAGGTGACATGGGGCCCAGGTGGGCGTGCCCACAGCAGGGGCAGCTGTTGGCATCCAAAATGCCAGCAGAACCGGTAGAATACCACTACTGGGGTGGGACTTCTATTTTATTATTCTCACCATGCTATATCCCTGTTTTAAAAATATGTCCTGCAAACATAATGTTCTCTTGGTGCTTATGAGTCAATGTTTTCTCAAAGGGGCCTGGTGGGGTTGCCAGGTCTTTTTCCATGCAAATAAGTTGGTTAAAGTGGAAAATTATTTCCAGGTTTCATTGAATACATACAGGCCAGTGGTGGGATTAATTTTTTTTTTACTACCAGTTCTGTGGGACTGGCTTGGTGGGCTTGGCAGAGGAAGGATACTGTAAAATCTCCAGTCAGAGGTAGTATTTGCCGGTTCTCCGAACTACTCAATATTTCCACTACCAATTCTCCAGAACTGGTCAGAACCTGCTGATACAGGCCAGGAAAATAAGAAATCGAGTAATGAAGAATACATTGGATAGTGCTAATAGATACACACTCTTCAGAGTCACATTTTTGCATGTATTTTATGGAATCCCTGGTTTATTCCAGTTATTTGGTTTATTTTATATTCTGTGCAATGTAGCCATTGTTTAGGATCTTTGCATTGTGTTTCCCTAATGCCAACATTTACATAGAAACACAGCCAAACACGGACAGATGATTAAGCAAAGGCCAAGGAATCTGCCCTATAAGCAATTCTTTGCATGGCTTCATTATTGTTTCACAAAGTGCCTCATAATGTTATGTATTTGTTCATTATTTGGGGGTGTCGGTGTGTCAGTGCCAAGTGCATAAACTTTATACCAAAGGGGACAGAGACATTTACAAGGCAGAAAGTAACAGCCACACAGGGGGAAGTCTCAGGAGGAATTAAATTTCATATTGCTGGATAAATGTTGCTGGTTTGCATGGACAATGTTGAGTTGCTGACACTGCCTAACCTCCTTGGCTCTCCTTGGTGGAAAAACACAAGAATAATCCATGCAAAATAAAACAAGCAATTCTTCAGATGATGTCAGTATTGTTTCCAACATTGTTTTACAATCTGTGAAAAACAGTGGGTTTTTATAATTTTATTATTTGCATCCTCTGTCTAAATAGTCCAGATTTTGGATATGAAGTTTTGTTATGGTAAACCAGCAATAAGAAACTTAAAAGCAAGTCAGAAGATGCTCTGAGCTAGTTTATGGTAAAATCACTGACTTGGGCTAAGAATTGTATTAATCTGAGCTATAAATCCAGGCATCCATTCAGTGATAATGGGGTTAGAATTTTCTGTTTCACTTGGTTGCTATCTAGCAATTATCTGGATTCTTACAGACCTCATGAAACCTGAATTGGGAAAGTTTCACTGACCAGAAGCCACAGTTAGCATTTCTGGGGCAAAAGTCAATGGGATAATAATTCAAAATGAGTGAGTCTTATTATCTTCTTTTTTTTTTCCTGTTTGGAAGACTTTTTAAATTCTTTTTAAAATTGTGCTCCTGGATTTATGCCATCATTTTTGTTCCCAATATCAAAATAGTAGAAACCATAGTGTAAATCAGTGTTTTTCACCTGTCAATTTAAAGAATTGTGGACTTCAAAATTGTCTAGGATTTCTGGGAGTTGGTCCACATTTCTTAAAGTTGTTAAGATTGAGAAACACTAAGCATAGATAATTGGCAGTGGAGTGTGGGGTTTGAGGTTGTAAAGAGAAGCTCCCGCTGCATTCAGACCTTAAATCTTGGATTTCCATATGTGCACTAAGCTGCAATTTAATAAGAAACAATTTGATTTCTACAGTATTTTGCATTTAGCAATATGTCAAAGCAAATTGGCATTTTTAATCCTGCTTTTAATCCTGCGTAAATATAATTGGAGAAAGCAGCTTGGAAAAATAAAAAGGCAATGAATTAAATCATTTTCCCCCCCAATATTCTCTCTTCTTTATTGCTTTTTCCATATTACCAATATATGTTATCTAATTCACATTTAAAGATGGCTCTTTGAAAAAGTTGGATAACTAAAAGAAGGACATTTCTCAGCCTTAGCAAATTTAAGAAATGTGGACTTCAACTTGTAAAATTCCCCAGCTGGCTGGAGAATTCTGGGAGTTAAAGTTCACACATTTTACAGTTGCTTTGAGACACACTGCTGTAGAAGAGAGGCTTATCACAACTAGACTGTAATAACCAGGGCTGGGATTCTACCAGTTTGGACCGGTTCTATAGAACTGGTTGTTATGATTCTGCGCAGTTCGAAGAACCAGCAAATCATGCCACTGGCTGGACCTGCCGTCCTCCCTCTGCCTTGCCCCACCCAGTCACTCCTTACCTCGCATGCATGCCATCCCACTTGCCTGCATTGTGCCTTCACCTAATTTTTGGTAAGTTCCTATTTTTTCTCCCCCCCCCCAATGATCAGCTGTTTCAACTATCAGCTGTGCCGTGCAATTTAGATTAGCTAGAAAGCAGGAAATTGTTAGATTTCTTGCTTTCTAACTAATATAAACCGCTGTTGTACTGCTTCGCCTTCACCCAGGAGACTTCCCTGAGGCCCAGTCAGGGGTGGCATTCAGGGGGTTGAGTGGGGGGAAAGAAGTGGCCTGAGAGCAGAGCTGAACCCCTTCAGTAGGACTGAAGCTTCTATTTTTCAGTGCAGACTCAGGCAGCAGATTGCAGAAAGGTAGATCTATAAGTGAACCTGTGATTCTGCAATCAACTCAATCTCCCTGCCTGCTTTGCCTGATTTTGGGTAAAAGTTGCTCTTTTTTAAATAAAATATTCAATATTTACATACATGGTGTGTTGCGAGTTGATTTTTTGAATTTGCTTGCTAGCAAATTTTATGAGTTTGCTTGCAAGCAAATTTTATGTGACAGACTCGGGCAGCAGATTGCAGAAAGGTAGATCTGTGATTCTGTGAGCAACTCAATCTGCCTGCCTGCTTTGCCTGATTTTGGGTAAAAGTTGCTCTTCTTTTTTATAAAAAAAATTCAATGTTTACATAAAAAAAATCAATATTTACATTAAAAAATTCAATATTTACATAAATGTTTACAAGCTATATAAATGTTATATTAAATTTACAAGTTATATAAATGTTTACAAGCTATGCCCAACCAGTCACATGACCACCAAGCCACACCCACAAATTAGGCCATGCCCACAGAACTGGTTGTGAAGAAATTTGAATCCCACCCCTGGTAATAACTCAGTATAGCCCCAGTGTAATCCAGGGTCAAAGACAGCTACTTGTCAATAATCAGAAATTTGAGATAGAGGGTAGGAAAGGCTGTTAATTTTAAGCAATTTTTGGAAACCCTGGAATGATCTGGCTGACGGGTTGGAAAGCAGGTATTTGATCAGTCACTGTACAAATAGCTCACTGCTGAGAAGTTTTCCTTTGCTGTTCAAAGCTCTGAGAGAATTTGAAAGCTTGCTCAGTTATAAGACGATGGTTAGTACTCCCATAAACAAGTCTATTGACAGTGCATTTTCCTTATAAAGCAGCATAGCCACTTCGCTTTTTATGTATCTTACACAACCATAATATACAGTCCCTAGAGCTCACAGAACCGCTTTAGAATTGGGGAGAATGAGTATTTGTTTATTTTTGTCTGAACTTTTTAGCATCCAATGCCAGCACGAATAGTTGAAAGCTGCTGTTTAAAATTTTAAAAAAAAAATCTAAAACAGACATGGTCTAATAAGAAACATGGGAAAACAAGCTTAAAATTGTAGTATGAGATATATAAAGAGTACACAACAGGGAGAGAGAGAAAGAGAAGGTTAGTTGCTGGAAGAACCTCATGACACAGAGTCCAGAAGCTGTGTGCTCTCTCACATGCCTAAAACAGTTGTGAAGTTTATGCACATAATTCTGTACGTTAGGGTGGATGAATTCAGCCTTTTTTCCCAATGCTTTTTTGTTTCTTCCCCATGTGCAGCGTTTCTTTACACCCACTCGTGGCCTTTCTCTGAATCGGTAAATATTGCCACAGATGCAGCAACGGATTATTGTTTTCAGCCTGCTTGAGCACAGCCAGTTATATTATGCTGCCTCCTGAAAGGGTGCGGCAGAGAGAGAAAAGGGCCTTGTATATGTGTGTGTGTGTGTCCCCTTTGCCAACTCCTACTCTTGTTGTCTATAACTTCTTTCATTTTAGTTGCTTTTTAAACTAACGTTATAATCCTGTGCATGCTTACTGGGAAATAAATGCCTTGCCAATTGGTTAATATTAACTTCCAAAGAAGACCAGGATCTGGCTATTAGACCCTTCGCACATTGTTTTCATCAGAAGCAATCAAGCCATCAAAACATGCGAAGAATGGCTTGGTACTACCAAGCAAAGATCAGCAACATTAAGCCATTGCACAAGTGCAGTTTTGTTATTCAGGTCATTCACTTTAGCAACTCTTTCAGCAGCCTGGTATTAACTCTCATCAGGATTAGACATAGCCCAGATACTTAGTTTGGAGATTAACAAACTCTTGCCAGCCCCACCTAGGTATGTTGGCTTCTGGAATCGGTATTAGTTATACTTCAGTGCTGATCAGAAAGGAGGCGTTTTAAGAGAATAACTTCTGAAGATGAGTAAAGTCAGGCTGAATGGTTCAACTGAAGGCATTGCTCACTTTAAAAAATAATGCCCCAAAACACAGTTTCAAATGTATTGGGAATGTACAGCTGATTTATTATTGCTTATTGGAATTACCCTTTGCATTTAACTGATGGGCATTTCCTCAAGATAATTTCTTGGAAAATAATAAATTAGTTGGATTGCTATAGCTCTGGCTTTCTATATGGGCTGATAAAACTAATCTGCTGCACCAAGGGCCCCACTCAGTTTCAAACTCCTTTGCAATTGCACCATAAATCCAGCCTGCTTTTCCTTCCCTTTGCCGTCATTTACCGCAGACCACAAAAACTTTCGGGCTCCTGCCGCCACTGACTGAATGATAGTCAAATCAAGCTAAACCTTAATTACGTTCATAGGTGACGTAAAATAACCAGTTAGGCAGGCATGGATGTGGCGGGCAGTGTTTCCAATGAAAAGCAGCCCACTGGAGAAACATGCTGGAATGTGCATTCCATCCGACAGAGCAGCACCGGATGGGGGAAACAAAGCTTCCCATAATAATAGAGCAAGCTATTTATTTATTTATTTATTTATTTGATTTGCCAATTGTTTACAAGATAATAAGTATAAGTGTATACATAGTTGTGAATACATGAAATGGGTACATATAAGAAAAATAAAAGAAGAATAAGAGAAACAATAGGACAGGGACGGTAGGCACGTTGGTGCGCTTATGCACGCCCCCTACAGACCTCTTAGGAAAGGGGTGAGGTCAATAGTAGACAGTCTAAGGTTAAAGTTTTTGGGGTTTGGGGAAGAAACTACAGAGTCGGGTAGAGTATTCCAGACATTGACCACTCTATTGCTGAAGTCGTATTTCCTGCAATCAAGTTTGGTGCGGTTAACTTTGAGTTTGTATCTATTGTGTGCTCTTTACTTGCTGTTTGCATTGTGGCAGTGTTAGAACACTGCTGCGCTATCATTGATGAGGCATATCTTGCAGCAAATAAGGTATAATCCTATATGTGAAAGACACACTTCCCTACCTGGCCTCCCCCTTTAGTCGCGATTTGTATCCTAACACCTTGATTTTAATGATAGAATTCAGAGATCTATCCATTGTATATAACTCTAAACCAACAACACTGAAGTACAGGTCGTCCTCGGCATATAACCATAATTGAGCCCCAAATTTCTGTTGCTAAGCAAGACAAGTTATTAAGTGAATTTTGCCCCGTTTGCAACCTTTCTTGCCGTAGTTGTTGCATGAAATAGTTCAGCTGTTAACTTAGTAACCTGGTTTGTAAGCGAATCTCTCCTCCCAGTTGACTTTGCTAGTAACAAGGTTGCAAAAGATTATCACATGTTCCCCCGCCCCCCAAGACACGGCAACCTTCATAAATATCAGCCAGCTGCCAAGAATCTCAATTTTGATCATGTGACCATGGGATGCTGCCATAGTCATAAGTGTGAAAAATGGCCATAAGTCACTTTTTTTCAGTGCTGTTGTAACTTCAAACAGCCCCTAAATGAACTCTTGTATGTCGAGGACTACCTTGATGCAATTATTATAGTATTAATTAGATTTATATCCCATCATTGTTTTGTATGACTCAAGGTGGCATATATAATGCTCTTCCTCCTATTTTTTACCCCCAACAGCCCTATGGGTTCAACTGGGCTGAGAGTGAGTGATTGCCACAAAGTCACCCAGCTGGCTTTCATGCCTAAGAGACAGAGGTGGTATTCAGCAGGTTCTGACCAGTTCTGGAGAACCGGTAGCGGAAATTTTGAATAGTTTGGAGAACCAGCAAATACCACCTCTGGCTGGCCCCGCCCCCATCTATTCTCCGCCTCCCACTGAGTCCCAGCTGATTGGCTGGGTCTTCTTTGGTTGCCCTGCACAGGAGAATGGAGCTGGAAAGCAGGTTAATGGGGTGGGGAGGGAATGGAAATTTTACAGTATCCTTCCCCTGCCACGCCCACCAAGCCACAGCCACAGAACCGGTAGTAAAAAAAAAATTGAATCCCACCACTGCTACGAGAGGAACACCATTCACTGTCACCTGGTTTCTAGTCCAGCAGCATTATTACTACACCAGAACCACTCTTTCCATATATCAATAGCATTTTTTAAAGAAGCCCAAATGTTTTAGAAGGAAAAATAAGAAAAAATAGGAGTAAGGGATAAGTATAGATATGAGAGTAGGAAGTGGCATGAGGTAGGAGTGCTTGATTATTTTCTTGATGGTCATTTTTTCTTTACTAAGGGTGCAGTCTTGTGCCTGTATTTAAGAACTAACTCCATTGAATTTTATAAGACTCCCTTGAACAAACACGCAAAGATATTTCACTGGAGACTGGCAATCTGCAGATTTTGTGGAATAAGATATCATGTAAACACGGAACACAGAAAAGTAGCAAGGAAGATAGGAAGCAAAGACATCCATTCATTTGGCTTGAGGGAGTCTAGCATGAAACTCATACTGTGAAATTATTAGAATAGATGTTTCAAAATGCGAGAGTCAGCTCTCTAATCCTATCCATGCATAGGAAGCATACATTGGACAACTGGAATTGCACATTAGGACAGTGCCAGCTGCCTTCCACATTAATAGATGTTATGAATTCAGTGGAACATAGCCATTTCATATACTGTATTTCTTTCCATATGCCCAATAAACATGAATAGTTTACCCTATCCTCTGCCTCAGCATCTCTGACAGACTTACAGTTAAATAGTGGCAAGAGAAAAGAGAGTTGTGCAACTCTATGCACTTCTGTTTCTCTGGGATATCAGTAATCTCCCACAATCCGATTCTGGATTGTGTAGATGAACATATATTCAGCTGAGCCTGTACTTTTATTCAACCCTGGGAGTGAAGGAATAGGTAAATTCGCATATCCTTTCTCTACATGCTATTTGGCATCTTGCAGAAATACAGGCTCACCAACCTCATTTAAGCTGACCTAGACAGGGTCTATGGAACGTGTGTAGGGCAGACCAAATAGGTGTGATAGAACATCAAAGAATAGCCATTCCAGATAAGTGGCTGTCCAGTTGTGGGGAGTACCCACAACTTCTGAAGGCAAGCTGTTCCATTGGTTGATTGCTGTTATCATTAGGTAATTCCTCCTTAGTTCTAGGTTGCTTCTCTCCTTGCTTAGTTTCCATCCATTGTTTCTCATCTTCCTTCTGGTGCTTTGGAAAATAGTTTGACCTCCTCATCTGTGTAGGAGCTCCTCAAATATTGGGACACTGCTATCATGTCACCCCTAGTCCTTATTAGTCTAATGAAACTGAGACCGATTGGTCTAATGAAAAGTCCTTCTTTTCATTAGCCTTTCACTAATGAACTTTTAATGACTAACTTTTCACTAGTCTTTTTTTTTTAAATTAAACTGATCTCAAAACGCATAGATTATGAGTATATATTCCACTCTCTTTTAATTTACAGATATAAATAGGTATTCTTCAAAGCAGTAGGGAAATCCTACATGAAGTGAACACATGTATGATCCAAGGGGATTTTGTTACCATTTCTACACATTATTTTCTGATGTCAGAGGGGGAAAAAAAGATAAGAATAGTAATTTAAAAGTTACAGGACAGTACGCCAAGTTTGCTCTTCAGTTTGCTCTTCCTTTCAGGACATTTCTTTTCACAGCTTTAAATTGTGACTTTGCTCGAGTAAAGGCCAATTTCATTGTAGAATTGTAGGTTGTAGAATTACATGGGTTTGGTAAGAATTACATAAGAGATGAAAATGATCCAAAGCTTTATTTATATCTGATGCACTTGCTTCATTTTTAACAAAGTGGGGCTGATAAGGTCAGCTCCTCAAAGAGGAAAGAGAAAGTTTCCATCACACCTAAGCATGAAAATTGCTGCATTCTTTAGTAAGCCTGTGTCCTACACATAAGCAAAGATTTTTAAAGAACACAAGTTTTGTTTTTTTCTTTTTTCTCTCTATGCAAACTCTATGGCAAAAGTACACATTTGCAGCAGGCTCTGGATGATGCATCCTTGAAAGGAGAGCATTTAGACAATTTTGGCTGATCACACACACAAACCCCAAAAACTTTAACCTTAGACTGTCTACTATTGACCTCACCCCTTTCCTAAGAGGTCTGTAGGGGGCGTGCATAAGTGCACCAACGTGCCTACCGTCCCTGTCCTATTGTTTCTCTTATTCTTCTTATATTTTTCTTATATGTACCCATTTCATGTATTCACAACTATGTATACACTTATACTTATTATCTTGTAAACAATTGGCAAATCAAATAAATAAAATAAATAAATAAAAAAAAGAACAGAGATGGATAGACCTGTCCTTACAAATTTCAGGGCTTTGGTCTAAACTGCAAAGTCCAACAAACTATACTGGAAAAAAAAGCAGTGTCACTAAGAAACCAGGTGGACATGTTCATGAAGTCACCAAGCATCAGACTCAGTTGGAAGGAAATTTATTTGTTTCACTTTATTTACAGAAGAAAATAAGAGAAAGCAAGCATTGCCATACAGCTCCTGGATCAAACACTGTTGCACCTAAGATCTTGTAATGTGTTTGTGACTGCTGTGTTTGCTTCTGATTTAACACTGCCCATCAGCTGAACCTAGCATTGTTTGTAAAAAAAAAATGAGTTTAAAAGGACTGGAAAATGATTGGTGATGTAGTAAGATGTCTGTAAAACATTTTTGGGTGGTGTTGATGTCTATTTATGGTGGTACTCTAACTTTCATTTTAACAGTAAATCATTACTCAGCAAAGAAATGTCCACATAATGAAAACTAGAGAGCAAAAATTGGATGTAGGATAATTCACCTTCTCTGCTGTGACCTACTTAATTCCTTTTTATCTTAGTGTGATGTGCATACAATACTTCAGCCTATAAGGCTAAATGGTATTTTATGCAAATTGTATCACTCAAACCTTGATTTTAAAATCCTACTCATCAGTGTAAAACAGGTGGGATTCAAATTTTTTTTTTACTTCCGGTTCTGTAGGATTGGCTTGGTGGGTGTGGCAGGGGAAGGACACTGTAAAATCTCCAGCCAGAGGTGGTTCTTGCCGGTTCTCCGAACTACTCAAAATTTCCACTACCGGTTCTCCAGAACTGGTCAGAACCTGCTGAATACCACCTCTGTGTAAATGTGTCTCTACAATTAGTATCAGATGAGCAAAACCATTGCCAGGAGCAACTATGACTGGGATCAAGAATATTTAGATATGGCTGCTCAGTGTGTTGAGCTCCTAGAACAGTGTTTTTTCTCAAGACCATGATGATTTTAAGACTTCAACTCCCAGAATTCCCCAGCCAGCTTTTCATGTCTCCCTATTGGTTAATATGATGTCAACTGGATCCATCCACTCAGAAAGAGTACACAAGGGTTCCTTGTGCAAGAAAATTTTCATGGCCTCAGTGTGTTCTTTCTATCTTAATCCCTTGAATCTGTTCCTGGCGCTGCTTCAGCTTCCTGATTACTGAGAATTGTCTGTACAGCTTCACATCCACTTCTAAAAGATAAAGGAATTCAAACAGACTCTTGTCTTTTTTGTTAGCCACTGAACTATAGAGTAGTATTGCTGACTTGGTAGAACTTGGAGATAGGGAGAGGAGAAAGATGTTTGTGTGTGTGTGTGTGTGTGTGTGTGTGTGTGTGTGTGTGCTCGCGCATGCATATCTACTTGCATACATATGCACACAGAAATAGGTATGTGAGAGGTATTGTGCAGAGATTTACAAGGCTCCGTAATATTTGCCTGCCCCAAATTATTTTCATCAGGTAGTTTAGCGCTAAACCTTTTGGATACAATCAGACCCACATGTTTGTCCTAAACATTATCTCTTGCAGGTCATGTGGACAGTGACTTATCATGGTTTTCCTCTTCAAATGCAATGTTTCTTTGATAAGTGGAGTGAATGTCCGGACGTCTGTGGGTTACATGTATATTCCAAAGGAAGTGGAAAAGTGCTGGTCAGATAACTTCGCTAGCTCCGCATTCCTCTGTAGCTTTTTGAAAATTGTTTTTACAAGTTAGGTCCAACTTTCAAGGTTCTCCAAATATTTTAATGTCCTCATCACCATCAATCATCACCATCATCATCTCAGAGTTTATGGACGAATGTAGTGTCCATTTGCCCATTTGAACCTGGCAAAATTAATTGTTTGGCCTCATTATATATTTGGTGTTTTTTCTCTCCTTCCCAAATGTAGATTTGTAGGAGTTACTCATGACCATGTTATGACCAATGTCTATTTGACCCTTTTTAATTGTTAAACAAGGAAATAGGGCTATATGAGAATATGACTACGCTAACAATCTTTCTCTATTGTGATAAACCTTATTGTTTTCAGCTGTATAGTTGGAACATTAAGCATTCAAAGATACTGGCCTTGACATGACCAATTTCTGTGATTTCCAAAAACAAGTTTGTGTCAAGTTTTCAGATAGATTCTCATCCATATACAAAAATAAATATTTAAACAATATAGACCAGGGGTGTCAAACTGGCAGCCCACAGGCTGGATGTGTCATGCGTAGGCCACACCTATCCCAAATCCGCAAAGGGAAAAAACATTGGAAAACATCACATGATGGTAATGTGACACAGCGAGTTTGACAGCTGTGATGTAGACAATCGTGTAAGTAAATAGTTGGATGCTCATTTATGAACAATATCAGTTCTCTGAACATGAATTCTTAATCCACAGCACTGCTTATTGAGTACTTTAATAATGTCAATATAACATTAGATAACCTTTGTATTTTCTCAAAGACAAGTCCCAAAAGGCAAATGGTGTTATTCCAAGATAAGTAGATATAGGATTGGAGGCATAAGACTGATTAACTTCTCTTAGTCAAATACAGATACAGATAATCAGAGTTGGAAGGGACCTTTAGGTCATCTAGTCCAATCCCCCGCCCAAGCGGGAGACCCTACACCATTTCTGACAAATAACAGTCCAATCTCTTCTTGAAAGTCTCAAACGATGGCGCTCCCACAACTTCCGAGGGCAACGTCTGTTCCATTGGTTGATTGTTCTCACTGTCAGAAAGTTTCTCCTTGTTTCCAGGTTAAATCTCTCCTTGTCCAGTTTCCATCCATTATTCCTTGTCTGGCCTACAGGCGCTTTAGAAAATAGCTTGACCCCTTCCTCCTCTCTGTGGCAGCCCCTCAAATATTGGAAGACCGCTATCATGTCTCCCCTGGTCCTTCTCTTTACTAAACTAGCCAAGCGCAGTTCCTGCAACCGTTCATTGTAGGTTTTAGCCTCCAGTCCCCTAATCATCCTGGTTGCTCTTCTCTGTACTTTTTCTAGAGTCTCAACATCTTTTTTATAATGTGGTGACCAAAACTGGATGCGGTACTCTAGGTGTGGTCTTACTAAGGCTTTATAGAGTGGTATTAGTACTTCCCTTGATCTTGACTGTATCCCTCTGTTAATACAACTTAGGATTCCATTAGCTTTTTTGGCTGCTTCTGCACACTGCTGGCTCATATTTAGCTGGTTGTCCACTAAGACTCCAAGATCCCTCTCACAGTTACTGCTATTGAGCCTGGTTTCACCCAGTCTATATGTGTACTTTTGGTTTTTCTTGCCTAAGTGTAGGACTTTACTTTTCTCTATATTGAATTTCATTTTATTAGCTATGGCCCAGTGTTCTAGTCTGTCAAGATCCATCTGGATCTTGAGCCTATCTTCTTGGGTGTTAGCTATTCCTGCTAGCTTAGTATCATCTGCAAATTTGGTAAGTTCCCCTTCTATTCCCTCATCTAAGTCGTTAATGAAGATATTGAAGAGTACTGGGCCTAAGACGGAACCTTGTGGCACCCCACTGCTTACTTCCCTCCATAGAGACTTAAACCCATTAAGGACTATTCGTTGAGTACGGTTTGCCAGCCAGTTGCGAGTCCTTCTAGTGGTGGTGCTATCTATTCCACTTTTTTCTAGCTTACCAAGAAATAGGTTGTGGCCTACTTTATCGAATGCCTTGCTGAAATCTAAATATATTATGTCCACAGTATTTTGCTGGTCTACTAATTTAGTCAAATTTACTAGGGACTAAGATAATTATAAGTTATCAAGTCAATGTGATTTTTTTTGAGACCACATAGTCCTTCTGCACAATTTCTTGATTCCCAATCTGCCCAGTGGTGGAATTCAATTTTTTTTACTACCGGTTCTGTGGGCGTGGCTTATTTGGTGGGTGTGGCTTGGTGGTCATGTGACTGGGTGGGCGTGGCCAACCCGACATCACTCATGTCAAGGGGCGTTTCGCCCAGTCCCTCCCTTCCCAAACACTCCTTGTTACCCCCCGCCTCAATGTATCTATAGTTCTGTAAAAAAATTCACCTTTTTTCTACTTTATTATCTGCATCCACATACTATAGATGTACTTTTATGGATCACTGAAAGGAGGAAATGGCTCACATGCTTTGCCCAAGGGTGTGATAGGCAGGTCACAAAACAGGGTTTTGAGGGGTTGCCACAAAGAAGGGGGGGCAATGTATTTTCCAAAGCAGCAGAAGGCAAAACAAGAAGCAATGGATCGAAACTGAACAAAGAAGAAGCAACCTAAAACTAAGGAGAAATTTACTGACAGTGAAAACAATTAACCAGTGGAACTGCTTGTCTCCAGAAGTTCTGGATGCTCCAACACTGGAGGTTTTCAAGAAGAGACTAGACAGCCATTTCTCTGAAATGGTATATAGGGCAGGCAACCTTGGCAACTTTAAGACTTGTAGACTTCAACTCCCAAAATTCTGGGAGGAATTCTGGGAGTTGAAGTCCAGAAGTCTTAAAGATGCTAAGGTTGGAGACCCCTGGTATAGGGTCCCTCCAAAGATTATTCTGACACCTTTGCCTGGCCCTCCACTCAGACTTGGCGTCCTCAGTTTTCCTGCCTGAGCAGAGGGATGGACTAGAAGACCCTTCTCCCTTCCTCTCTCATTCCCTCTTTTTCTCTTTCTCTCTCTTTCCCTCTCTCTCTCAAAGCCTCTTCCCTATCTTCCCCCCTCTCTCCCCCACTCTGTGTGTGTGTGTGTGTGTGTGTCTCCCTCAAAGCCGCGGCTGGGCTTTCCTTGGTGCTCTTCGCTACTTTCATTTCTTCTTTTTGGAATGCAGACCAGCTGAACAAGGATCGCCAGCCACGCTGGAAGCATCCCTTCGGGTGACCCATCTCCCCCCTCCTTCTCCTCCTTGGGTGTGCATGCCAGTTGCAAGGGGGGGGAGATAGGTTGCCGAAGAGGCGCTTCCAGCAGTGGCTGGCAATCCTTGTTCAGCCAGTCTGGATTCCAAAAAAAAAGAAATGAAAGTAGCGAAGAGCACCAAGGAAAGCCCAGCTGTGGCTTTGAGGGAGAGAGAGAGAGAGAGAGGAGAGAGAGGGGAAGATAGGAACCTGGCTGCTCCGCTATCCCCTGCTGTCACCCTTACCTTCTCAGGCCAGGTGAGGGAGGGGAGGGTGAGGGCAGGAGGACCAGCCGCTTCAGGCAAGGTGAAGAGGCGTTGACCAAGCTCGGGAGAGTAGAAGCCTGGGAATGGTGGCTCCCAGCTCAGCCGGCCCGAGGGGCTGCTGCAGGCATATCAGGATAAAGGTGGCGAGAAGCCCCAGGACATCCGCCCACCCACCTGCTGGCTGGCTGGGCCGGGCTGGGCTGGAAGAGGTGCGTCAGTCGGGAGAAAGCAGAAAATGTGCTCTGGGAGGGCAGGCAGGCAGGCGGATGTCCCGGGGCTGTTGCACATGCGTATTGCATGTGTAGAAGCTGCAGCCCTGGAACATCCACCTGAGCTGCGCCATGGCCACCACGTGGTAGGGAAAGCTAGGAGAGCGACCAGGACAAGCGGGCGACTAGGCGACCCGGTTCGGGGGCGTGGCCAGCCAGGGGTCGCTACCAGTTCTGCGACCCACACCAAATCACCGCTACTGGTTCTCCCGAATAGGTGCAAAGCGGTTGAATAGCACCTCTGAATCTGCCCCTTCAGGTTTTCCAAAGGCTTCCCCATTGCCACTATAACCAAGTCCACCCTATTCTCTTTCCCTTCCCATTTCCTAGCTATATGGACTTCACAGGGGAGCTAAAATTTTGCATAATATGTTCAAAAGATTATAATTTCAGCCAGATCATTTGGGCTTTAATTGAGATCTATAGAATGATTTGTTTTATGATCCATTTATTCATTTTATGTCTATTTATGGTATTGTCAAGTTTCTCTCCAATCTTTTTTCTATTGAGCTTCTTTAATGTTCAACTTTGTTTTCTATAGGGTTCTACGAGGAAAATAATTGTCAGCCCTAGTCTGATCTTGGTATGTATGTGTGTGGGTGTGGGCATGGGTGTGCACACATGCACGCACGCACACACTCACACATACACACACAAAGATCAAAATATATCCTTCTATGACTGGAGCCTTGATGAGATGAAGGGGTTTGTGTGGGTAAATGAAATAATGGGCTATGTTGTCAGACATGTATATGTCCAAAAGGGTTTCCAAAGGTGAGCCATGATAGATACCCCAGACTAACACCGATCTCATCTACCAACCTGCACTGGACCAGTGTGGCAAATTATAGTCTATTTCTTCCGCATGCCAATACAACATCAAAAACGACCCTCATTCTCCAGAGGCCCTGGGTCAATTGCCCACAGCAGCGGGAAGACCTGCCTGAAGGCAAAGGGTGCTACGAATCATCCGGTTAAATCAGGCTGCCTTTGGACTTTGGACATAGGAACGCTCAACATTTGAACAATGAAAACAGATGCTTAAGTAAAAAGATGGTTGAACTCAACGATATGCATTGGGATTATGTGAAACACAATGAAAAGGCATAAATTGAGTTGAACTTGATAGAGCTAGATATCTACTCTACATTAGAGGTATCAAAATGTACAATGTGGTACAGTTGGTTTTCTCATTAACCAAAAGCTGAAAGACTCTTTAGTAAAATTTGAAAGTATATTAGAAAGAGTAGCCCAATGCATCGTTCAATTGAACAGATAATACAAGCTTCAAATCATCCAAGCTTATGTGCTAACAATAAACTATAGTGATGATGAGGTCAAAAAAAGTTTTAAGATGATGTGGTCCGCCTTCAGGACAAAGAAAATTGCCAATACAAAATATTAATGGGTGACTTTAATTTATATTATTTATTGTTTTATTTATTGAATGTATATTGCCACCTATTCTCCCATGGCGACTTGAGGCAGCTTACAGAACGTAAAACCATATTTAAAATAAAAAACAATAAAAACTAACAAAAAGAATCAAATAAATTAATAAAGTACAAAAGAACAAAATCTGGAAAAAAATAAAAATAAAAAATCACGCCCCAACTCCCATCCCCCACCCCGACGACAGCAGATCACTTGAGCCATTTGATGGGCTCCATCCCGCTATGGGTTTCCCAGGCCTGCTGGCAGAACCAGGTCTTCAGTGCCTTCCGGAAGAGTATTAGCGAGGGGGCCATTCTAATCTCTGGGGGGAATGATGTTCCAGAGAGAGGGAGCCACCATGGAGAAGGACCTTCTTCTGGGCCTCACCAGGTGTATCACCCTCAGGGATGGGACCCGTAACATTCCCTGCCTCCCTGCTCTGATGGGTTGGGTATATATGACCGGCAAGAGATGTTCCCTCAGATAAACCCAGTCCCAAGCCATGAAGGGCTTTAAAGGCGACAACCAGCATCTTGAATTGCACCCGAAAGCAAATCAGCAACCAATGCAGCTTCCGCAGAAGAAGTGAAACATGCACACTGGGGTCTGCACAAAACCCTGCGGGCTACTGCATTTTGTGCCAACTGAAGCTTCCAGATGTTCTTCAAGGGAAGAATGATTAAAGAATTCTTTAATGCAAGAATAGGAAAATCAATACCTGGAGAAAAAGTGACTGGCCCGTATGGAAGTGGTGAATGAGATAATAGAAGTGACTAACTAATAGATTTTGCGGAAGGATGCGTGAACTCATTTTACAAGAAAAAATGCTAGCAGTAAATGGACATGGAAGAGTCCATTTGGGTACACAAGTGAAATGGACAACATCAAGTCAAATGATAAAACTATATTCTGCAATTGTACTGTCATCAATCGTTTTAACATTGGAAGTGAGCATAGAATGGTACAAGCTAAAGTGAAAATAGACTGATAGATAGACTGTGTATAAAAGTGATAAAGACATCACAAAAAAACAAAAATAAAGAATGAATCTATATCACGTGTGTGTGAGTGTGTGTGTGTGTTAGTGTCAGGGCTGAAACAAATCTGCACTCATTTAAATCCACTCTCTAGCTGCATCTCAGAGAAAAGTAAATTGATTTATTAGGAGTGGCCATGTTGGCGTAAGCTGGATGCAGTTGATACTAAATCACATCATACATTTCCCCCTTGACCCTGGTCTTTCCCCCACCCCCTGGATGTGACTTCTCCAATGGGACACATCCATCTCCAAGAGCCATCCATCATGCTCTCCAATAACTTTCTTATGCTCCGACAACTTTGGGCTGCCGGGGTGATTATCTAGGCACTTAAGGAATGCCTTGTTTCCCCCCCACTCCCTTTTTCTGGCAGCTAAAACAACCAAAGGAGTCTCTTTTTAGTTGACAGTTAGCATATGAATATTTTTTCCAAGGCCTTCAGTGCTACCTTGTAAGTGCTAGTCTGTGATGTATTTCTTGACTGCCAGTTTCTTCCATGTTAATCGGTCTTAAAGGCAGAAGCTATCTAATAAATACTTCATTCTCAAATCTAAGGCTAGGCTGTTTGCTGTACCAGTTGTCGTTAATGGACTCTTTTTTTGTAATAAATTTAGTCACTATGGTATAATCCATGACTTTTATTACGAAAGCTTGGAGATTACCTGTATTTTCCACTATCAGCATGATATCATCCAGAAAGTAAAGGTTACTGATGTTTCTTCCTCCATGCTATCTTCTTCCATTCTAGCCTCCCACAGTGTATATTCAGCATATAGGTTGAAGAAATAAGAAAGGGTATATAGCATTTTATCTGGAGATAGTCTGCTTCATCATGTTCTGTCCAGGCTACAACTTTCTATCTTATGTATAGGTTTCACACAAGGACAGCAAGAAATTACAGGATTCCCATTTTCAAAGGCCTTTCTATAATCAGTGAAGCACATTTTGACTTCTTTTTTCAAACTTTCTCAGTTATCTACGATGCATCAGCAATAATGTTCTTTGTTTTCTGTCTTTCTCTAAAGCCAGGTTAAATATTTAGCAGCTATCTTTCCACATAGGGTTCAATGTGTGTTGGCTGGTTCTAAATATTATTTGGCTAGCTAGCATATGAAATTAAGATTACTGTGCGATAGTTTGCACCCTAATGAACCTTCTTTCTTTGTCATTGGTATATAGATTTCATTCTGTAGGGCATTGCATCATTCTTCAGATTTGCTGATTCGTCTTCTGTTATTTGCCATATTATTGTAGATACTCCATTCATTCCTATAGACTTCTGACTTGGTAATCTCAGAGTGCTGATGTAATTTCATTTTCTAATACAGGGTCAAACTCAATTTCATGGAGGGCTGCATCAGGGTTGTGTTTGACCTCGGGGTGTGTGGCTGGGGAGGCGTGGTCAGCTCGACATCACTTGTGCTGGGGGCACCTGTGATGGCCCAGGCGGGGCTGGGGGCACCCATTGTCTCTAGTAGTGGAAGGTGAGACCAGAAAGAGCACCAAATCCTTGTCCTCCAGAGGAGCTTTCCCATCTGCTGATGGCCAAGTGCTAAGGCAGGACTTCCCTTCCCTTCCTTCCTTTTCTTCTTTTTCCTTCCTTACTCTCTTCTCGTCTTTTCTTCTTTTTCTTTATCTGTCGTCTTTCCTTTTCTCCTTTCCTGCCCCTTCTTGGATGCTCAAATGCAAAAGGGGAAACATTTCTCCTTTTGTTTTGTTTGCTTTTAGTTTGTTTTGATAGCCATCTGCCAGCAAAAACGGAGCCTGAGGCGGGGCACGTGCGGCCCTCCCAAGCTCCATTTTCGCTGGCAGAGGCACCGCAGGCCAGTCCGCTGTTTTCACGGCTGCCCTGTGGGCCAGAATTAAGCACCCCATGGGCTGGATCTGGCTCACGGGCCCTGAGTTTTGACACCCCTGTTCTAGTACAAAGCTTCTTGTAACTATGGAATGTCTTGTAAGTTTTATTCTGAATGTTGACATCTCTACTGTATGGAAATTCAATATAACCCATCTTTCTTGGAACTTTTTGAATCTTTTGTTATCTATCCACTGGCATCTTTTACCTACCAATCTGAGGTTGGAACCTCCTTCTGAATTTAGACATCTTTTGGGAGAATGTACTTGTTTTTTGTTGTGTCCCTGACTAGCTAAGTCTTCAACCTGGTCCGCATTTTGAGTGGGACCACCTGACTGTTCCCATTGGTTGGTGCCGTTTGACAGCAGACTATATAAGGAGCTGTCAAACGGCATCAACTGGGGCTTTTGGGGCTCCGGCTCCAGCCAGCCGGCTGCCAGCCCAGCTGGGCAGCCACGTTAATCTGTTACTGCTTCAAATAAAGAAACGTTATTCTTCAGCTCCTGTGTCTGCCTGGTGTGTCCGTCCGACCAATACAACACTGGCGACGAGGGTGGGATGTCAGAAGAGACACCCAGGCAAGAAGCTAAGTCACTGAAGAAAGAGCTGAAGCCACAGAATGTCTGGAGCCGCAGACAGTCTCTGCGCGCGCCAAATTTAAAGAGCCTCCTCAGCTGAGAAAAAAAAGTCTCCCTGAGCTGAGGAGAAAGTCTCCCTGAGCTGAGGAGAAAGTCACTGCCTGACAGGCCCTGTTGCATGCGCCCTTTTGAAGGCGCGAAGCTGAAAGTCTCCTGACTGAAGAGAAAGGCACTCTAGCCTCCCGTGCGAAAGGCACCCCGTTGGCGCTACCAAAAGCGCAGAAGTCTGAAAGCCTCCCCAGCCGAGGAACAGACGTCGCCATCAAGGCCCGTGAAGGCCGGTGAAACCCCCGTTGGCGCTATCAAGAGCGCAGAAGTCTGAAAGCCTCCCCAGCCGAGGAACAGACGTCGCCATCAAGGCCCGTGAAGGCCGGCGAAACCCCCGTAGAGCAGGCATAGAGCCGTCTCCTGTGCCAAGGGCACCCCGTTGGCGCTACAAGAGCGCAAAAGCCTACAACTCCTAGCCGAGGGATAGACGTCGCCTCAAGGCCCGTAAAGACTGGCGCGGCCTCTGCTGCCCCCCCCTCCGACTCGGCCGCCGTTACCGTCGCTGCCGCCGCCGCGGTTTCCCGAGCTGTCGCCTCTGCCGCCTCACTTCGCCGCCGCCACCGACAGCCACTCCCGCCAAGGACGCCGAGCGCCTCCGCTGCAGCCGCTCCCGCCGAGGACGCCGAGCGCCTCTTCTGCCGCCGCCGCAGCCTCCACTTCTTCTGCCGCCACCGCGGCCTCCGCAGCCGCAGCCTCGCTCCGCCGCCGCCGCGCGGCCTCCGTTCTTCTGCCGCCGCGGCCTTCGCTGCCGCGGCCTCCACTGTGCGGCCTCCGCAGCCGCCGCCTCGCTCCGCCGCTGCCGTGCGGCCTCCGCCGCCGCCACCGCGGCCTCTTCCGCTCCGCCGCGGCCTCCGCTGCAGCTGTTTCCTGTTCTGGCCACCGCCGCCGTTTCAGCCGCTGCCGCCTCGCTCCGCCGCGGCGGCCTCTGCTGCAGCTGCCTCTTCAGCCGCGACGGCCTCCTCCTCCGCTGCCGCACGGCCTCTTCGGCCTCCGCCGCCGCGCGCCTCCGCTGCAGTCGCCTCCCGTCCCGGCCGCCGGCCGCCGCCGCCGCTGACAGCCCGAGCGCCTCCTCGACTCCCACCGGCTGCCGAGCGACGGGCCACTGCCGGTGCAGCTCTTCACCATTGTGGACTGGGTGCAGCCATTGGCTCTGCAGGTCTGCAGCCCCTTCGTGATTTTGAGCATGGCTGGTGTTTGTTTCTATGATTCACTGAGCTGTTTGAGACTTTTCTTCATTCTCTCACTTTTGTTAATGAAAATTCTCTCTGCACCCCCTCCTTCCCATTGACTCTGGGGGATGGGATCCGGTATTTAGGGGGTGGTGGGTGTCAGGCGTTGAACAAGGAGGTGCGCACCCACCATTAAAGTCCTTCCATGCACCCACCTCCAGGGTCTCTCCCACCGGGGCTTGTCTCCCTTGACAGTAGCACTACACTCCCCAGGGGGGGCGAAAGCTAGGTAGGTGGGAGGTTGGATGTTTGTGTCCCAAGGGGGCCAGGAGAGCACAACGAGCCTCCAGCCTTAGGGTTCAGGCACCTCTGCCCTACCCCATGCAGGCAGTCACCAGACATGTTATTCACCCTCTTATCTGGTTCCCCTTCTCAGGCTCCTGCCTTGTGACAGGTGGGGTGCCATTTTTTTGTAAGCCTAGTGGATAGGTGTGCAAAGCAGCTACTAGTTCAATTTCCTTGTTATACCATTGTATTCCCAAAAGGCTGGGCAGCGCATGCCCTTAGCTAGGGGAAAGGGGTGTTGTGTCCCTGACTAGCTAAGTCTTCAACCTGGTCCGCATTTTGAGCGGGACCACCTGACTGTTCCCATTGGTTGGTGCCGTTTGACAGCAGACTATATAAGGAGCTGTCAAACGGCATCAACTGGGGCTTTTGGGGCTCCGGCTCCAGCCAGCTGGCTGCCAGCCCAGCTGGGCAGCCACGTTAATCTGTTACTGCTTCAAATAAAGAAACGTTATTCTTCAGCTCCTGTGTCTGCCTGGTGTGTCCGTCCGACCAATACAACATTTTTCCACATAAGTTTCTATCTTTTGATGCCTTTACAGAAATTGTAATACTACTTCTTGTCTCTTTTAGCAGTTCTCTGATGTCTGTGTTAAATTCCTTTGTCTTTCTTGGCTTTTAACTTCTCTTCTCTTGGCAATGTCCTCTGTTTATTCCGACATCCAGTTTAATTCCTTCTGTTTGATTTCTTCTGAGTCACTTTTCATATTTATCCTTAGCAGCCTGTTTAATTTCATTGTACAGGTCCTCTGGGTTCTCAGAGCGATTCCCGATGTTGTCCTTGAAAATGGGGGGACAGGGGAAATATGCCCAAGATCATATTGTAAAAACTGGTTGACTTTGTTCTTCTATTTTAGCTTGGCATCGGACTTGCTCATGACCATTTTGCAATCTCTTCCACACTCAAATCTGTCCACAACCGAGCTCTTCGTTTTGTTATACTCAACAGCAGTGGTGGGATTCAATTTTTTTTTTACTACAGGATCTGTGGGCGTGGCTTGGTAGGCATGGCAGGGGAAGGATACTGTAAAATCTCCAGTCAGAGATGGTATTTGCCGGTTCTCCTAACTACTCAAAATTTCTGCTACCAATTCTCCAGAACTGGTCAGAACCTGCTGAATAACCACCTCTGACTCACAGAATATTCAGTTTTGTTTCTATGTACTTCATCTGATGATGTCATTGTATATAAGTATATTGGTAAGGAGAGAGCAAAAAAATATGCTTGGTAATATTCCACCCCACTTTTGTAGAAGCCAGTTCCAAGAATACATCAAAGGTGCTTTCTAGAAAATACTTCTTTTGAAATAAATATTTTAATGCTTTGGAAATAGCTCTTAAATTTGATTGCTATTATTTCTTTTTGCCCTCCATTTAGATGCATACACTCTACAATGAGAAGTACCCATGTCTTCTTGTCCAAATATTAGGGATTTACTCAAATTTCTCTTATAGTGCTTTATAACCTAAATTGCAATCACATAACCATGGGATGGTGTAACATTGATAAAAGCAAGTGCTGGACTTTTTTTTAGCACCATTCAAATAGTCATTAAATAAATGACTGTAAGTCAAGAACTACCTCCAGGATACCAATGTTCTTCTGGCACACTTACCTCAGGCAAAATAAAGCAGATATCTCAGTCAATGTATTGGTTGTATCAGAAAATGACAACAAAATATGTTTTAATATGTTGTAAGGGAAGTGTTTGTGGATTGACTGTCTCTCTGTGCTAGTACGGTATCATAAAAATATCCCAATAAAGAGGAACACAGACAAACTACAAACAATAATTCTAACTTTAAGATTCAAAGTTTTTTTTTCATGAGCAATTTAAAACACGAATAGCCAGCATAGCACAACTTACAGTAATAACCCATTGCAATGAGGTCCAGAGACAATAGCTAGATCCAACAAGGAATAGCTACAGCCAGTGGCACTGAACTCATCCCAAGACATTCTTTTTATACTTTTCTGCATTCATTTCACAACTTACTTCCTTGTTCTTTCTTACTGACAGTCTCCACATGTACCTGTGTACATCTCAAACCTCTATCCCCCATCTTCTTTCAGTTCCTTATTTCTCGTGGTTTTGTCCTTCTATATCCAAATATATTTATAAAGCTACAAACTTTGCAAAATCATGTTTCACAATTAGCAACAGTTCAGCAGGATTACAAATAGTTCTGGTACATTTTGAAATCATTCTATCTAAAACTTTGGTTCATGTCTCTTTATTCTGGGGCCTGCTATCATCCAAAGGCCTTATTGAATTTGACAGATAGCCTATATTTTTGTTTCCCACAACAGATTTCACATCCTAGCCTTTGGGGTCTTCCCCATTACCTAGTCATTGGATATTTTGGCTGCTACTACTGAATGCCAAGATAGCCTACCATAAATTCTCCTTCATCCAGCCCTTAACCATGGATGAGAGGGCTGACTTGATGCACATCATCAAGACCTAGTCGAACACAGAGAGGATTTCACTTTAAGAAATGAGCCATCTTTGTTTTGAATGTGTCACCACGCATTCCCAGAAAGGGTGGGCTATGACTATATTCTTAGTTTTCAGAGGCATTGCTCTTCAAAGAACTAGATGCGAGACTCTGTGAAGTTAGTTGAAGGATGAGATCAGATGGGTTAGCAGCTATTGTATCAGCTTACCTGCTGCAAAGCGTCTTCCCTTCTTGGAACGCTTCGTGGTGTGTGGCTGGTTGGTAGTGGAATTCCAGTTTGTCTTCTCTAGAGGCAGTGGTGGCTCAGGAATTCATGGCTACCATGGCAACCATGGACCTGATGTTTTAGAGTTGGAAGATATTATCATTAGTCATGGTCAGATCACCTTCTAATAGTTTGGGAATTTTCTATAACTGCTCCCTGCCCCACAGGGAAGAATGGTGGCTAAGACCGGTGCTCAGAGTTCTAGTCACTGGAGCACTCCCCCCCCCCCCAGTCACATGATCAGGGTGCTCGGCAACCCGTTTGTTCTTACAAGTTGCCAAGCACCTCATGGTCATGTGATTGCCAATTGGAACCTTCTCTGTTGGTTATAATGGCATGTTTGGAGTGATCTCAAGAGATGTTGCCTTGGGAATAATCAGATAATAAGGAATACACTTTCCTCGACCCTCCTTTGTACACCCCTACCCACCCCCTGATTCTGTTTCCCATCCATAGCAGCCATGTGCTTGCTTGTAGATCTGGGACTTTGGTTGTGGGAAGCCAGCAGGAAGTTGCCTCCCTAACAACTACAGGATTCAGAGAATGAAGGTAACCAGGAATACAGGAATTGCCATGAATGAGGTTACAGTTCGTGACCACCTCACTTAATGACAGAAATTACAGCCCCAATTGCCTGTAACTTGCGGTCTACCTAAAATTAACTAGGCGATGGCCCCCAAATGGATACTACATGCTGCAAATTATTTCTTGTTTTATGTTTTTATGGCTTTTACTCTCGGTTTTTGAATGCAGGAATCTTTGCTGAGTTGACAGTCTACAAATGCTGGTGATAAGCTGCACGCTCGCTCACAAATAAACTGTCCATCATGTGATATTCCATGAGGGATAATAATCTCATTTATTTAACAGTGTGCACTGCAGTGTGATCGCTAAAATGGTATACTGCCAATCAAAATGCCTTGTTAATTGATTTTCTTCAAGGAGAGGTGATGATCTTCGTGACAAAATTGTGCCTAGTCACAGATATTCTTCTAACCATCTACTTTGGTGATATGCACTGCCACCAGTATAGTATATATTTAAGTAGAAAAAATGTTTTTATATAAAATCCTTGTTTTCTACACACAGTTCTTGGCTGAGAATCTAAACTTCAATTTTCGCGCAAGAATGCCTGTGTTTGAAACTGTCCTCATTAAAATACCAGAATTCACTGCATTTCTTTTTTAAAAAAGGTAAATCATGTCCTGAATAGAACACTAGCTTTTAGTATTTTTATAGCAAAAACGAACAAAAGACCCTGTAAAAATAACATGCCCAAATTGAATAGTAGGAAACAAAGAAGCATTGAGATCAGGATGTGGGTTGCAACTGAAAAAGAGAAGCTGTTGCAATTTAAAATCTTTTGCCCCAAACAAATGGTTTTTACAAAACTTATTGTCTCTACTCAAAACGTATTTTCTTTACTTCCTATAGTGTACTATAATATCTTTAGCATTTTAAATGTCAAGTTCGCTTCACAACTTGCCTTGATCATTTATATAGTTGTGTAATTTATACAGGTTGCATATAATTTATATATGTATTATAGGAATCTGCCCATTTATGAGTTTGACCAGGGCGTATAATTAATTAATTAATTAATTGATATTGGCAAATCTGGTAAGTTGAATTGGTCAAACTACTAGAAAAAAAACACTGCATTTCTGTGATGAGGTTGTTAAAACAGCCTCTTCAATCTCATCATCTTCTAGTGATTATTGCACTCCAATTTCATCATCATCATGCTGGCTGTGGAACAGATGATCTAATTTATTTTTAATCTTATTTATTTATTTATTTATATCCTGCTTTTATTATTTTTACAAACGACTCAGCAGCGAACATATCCTATATACCTTCCTCCTATTTTTCCCACAACAAAAACTCTGTGAGGTGGAGTTGGGCTGAGAGAGTGGACTTCTTATCTGATATCTTAACCACTAAATCAAACTAGAAGACTCCAAATTAAAGAGTTTATCACTGTAAACAAGGGAGGTGATGGTTTAAATCAGGGGTGTCCAACCTTGGCAACTTTAAGACTTGTGGACTTCAACTCCCAGAATTCCTCAGCCAGCTGGCTGAGGAATTCTGGGAGTTGAAGTCCACAAGTCTTAAAGTTGCCAAGGTTGGACACCCCTGGTTTAAATCCTTATTCAACTGTAGGATTTTCTGTGTAATCTTCGGCTATTTATGAATTGAGATAAAACTGAAGACTAAAAATACAATGTGGTTGTTTGATTTTTGCTTAGTGTATTTAGTAGCCCCGTTAATTTCCTCTGGTAAAATGAGTTGTGTTGGCACAATGTGTGAACAAAGCCTTTCTCTTCATTTCTCCTCAATGCATTGTTGAAATAGTGAAACGTAGGAAAGAACAACATAGGCTACTTTGGAATTTTCAGAGGGAAAAAGAATTAAATATATATAAAAAAGTAAGTCTATAAAAACCTAATAACCAAATTAAGAGTATATTTATAGAATAGTTATAATAGAATTACCTCAGATTTAGCATTGCATCCCTTAAACCTAATGCTATTCTGTTGAGATAAATTAAAGATGAGTGAGATTTCCAGTTCAAAATGTGCTGTTCAAGTCTTGGAAGTTTTACCCAGCTGTTTAGATCAGAAATGATTTATTCTGCTAAGTGTTTGGATAATATTGAAGTAAAGTATGTATCTGCTGACAGTGTTCTCCCATTTATTTAAAATTTGTTATCCCCAAAGACTTTATTTTTGGTCTGCAGAAAAAAGTCTTTCAAAAAATATCCTAATGATAGAAACAATTAAGCAGCAGCTCAGAATATTATTGACAGTTTCATTATAAATTTGTCTCCTTTCTGGTCATGTGATCCAAAGTGGAGCATATGTAAGTGCCTTATGCTTCCCAAGGTATGTATGTATGTATGTATGTATGTATGTATGTATGTATGTATGTATTTGTTTTCTTAAGTTTTATGTGGTACTTACATGTATGGTATTCAGCTTTGTTCGGGTATTTTACCATGTCATTGTAGTTGTGCTTTTAAAGTTGTAGCAGCGTTTGGCAGAATCCATCTGCCATCATCAGGCTTCTGTATTGTGTTCGTCTCCTTTTACAGACTTTTACAGTAAAAGTCTGACTCATACAGACATACACACACACACACACACACACAACACAAGCCTGATGATGGCAGATGGATCTGTTTTCTAAGTTTTCACGGCTATGTAGTATTCAGTTTGTTAAAGCACATCTACAGTGTGCTTTAGGAAACGTCGAACACTGAACAATACTGAGCAGATAATAAAGATAGATAGATAGATAGATAGATAGATAGAATAGATAGATAGATAGAGTAGAAAGATAGATATAGATATAGATATAGATATAGATATAGATATAGATACATACATGCATAGATATAACTCAAAAGAAAAGCAGACACATACAAAAAGAAATGCAATATATTATTCTATTAAATAGAAGAAAGGATAGGCCACTTCCCTCTACCACAACATTATTGACTGATTATGCTATCCTGTTGGTGCTGACTCTTAGCAACCACATAGATATTATCCATAAAAATGCGTACACAATATATCTCAAAGATATGTACCCAATATATCGTATATAATATATAGTAATCACTACATTAAAAGACTTAAATTGTAAATTTCTTTGTGAAGTCTTTTTTAACTAAAGAAGTCTTGAGTTTCCCTACACAAATGTTTTTCATAATGCAAGCCTAAAAAAATCTTTTTGACCAAATTCAGCAGTTTGCTAGTCTACTTGAACCTCTATCAAGAAAATAGACTGTTTTTATATATTTATATTTTATATTAAATAGACTACTATCAAGAAAAGACTGTTTTTACTGAAAAAAGTAATCCATCCAGATTGTGGTTCAAGACGTATCTTTTAAATTAATCAAAATGTTTTATAAACTTGTGTACTACATCAAAGTATTCGTTCTCCTTTATGATTCATCTTAAAGTATCAACTTTTCATCACTAGCAGATTGCCAGAGGAAATCCTCTGCTGGCGTACATTTTTATCTGGATGTTCCGTAGAAAAAGAATAAGCCTCTTGCCAACTGGTCAAACCCGTCCCTTACATTAGTTTTACATTTTAAAAAAATGTTACCAAAAGTTCAAAATTTTCAGAAATGTCAAGAGTGTTGTAAGGTTGCCCATCTTTAAGAAATTTTGCTGGAAATCTTGAGCGTTTTTTTTCTTCATTAGCATACAAAGCAAATGCAGTGATCACCTGGTCCCCAGCTAAATGTGGCAAGAATCCCAAACATTCCAGTGAACAAATATATAGAAAGAGAGACTATAAAAGGTATCACCAAGATGTCACAAATCACTAATGTATGACTGATGAAGGCAATGATGAGGTAATATGGGGCAACCCCGGCCAGAAGATATTGGCGCTCTGCATCTGAATATGTCTTCTCTGCCCATATCTTTATACACAGCAACACTGTGTTTCCCAATTAACTAAACTTTATTATGGCAGTAGGGATGTTCTTCACTTTTGTCCTGTGAAATGCCAAATGGTAATTGTGTCCTCAGCCATTACTCAGAATCACGGATTCCATAGAAACATAATACCCAGCATTCCTATAGGAAATATTACAAAAGTCATTAGCAAACTAATTATAAGATCTTTAAAAGAACATGGCCAGTACTAAAGGGTTATGGAATACAAAAAAAAAGTATTATCTTAATTACTATAAATAAAACAAATTCAGTCATACGGATCAAGCCACCTTTTATTCTTTATCAGTAATTGTATAACATATTGATGCTTGGAGGCTTCTCGTAGTTTACAACCAGAAGTTTTAGGTCCCTTCCAACTATGTTACTCTGTTTTGTTCTGTTCTGTTCTGCTTACATTCCCATCTTACTAGTTTTACTGGTTTTAATGTTTCCCATTTTAATATTGCGGTCCTATATCCACTTATTTGTGAAAAAGTATAGTAAAGATTATAGGGATTATCACTGAATTCACATAGATCATAAAACATTGAATAAAAGCAAGTAACTCATTAATGTACTTAAGTCTAAGATTATGTCTGTCTTGAGTGAAAATTATTTTACAGGATATGAGCAAAGAGAGTTTTACTCTAGTGTTTTTTTGGAGATGTAGAATAGTTACTTACGGTACTTCTCTTTCAGTAACACTTGTCTTTCCAAATGAGTTTCTGAAAACTAGAAAAAAAAAATTCACCTAATTCTAATTTGTAAAGAAATAAGAAATGCAAATTAATAATAATGATGATGATGATAATGATAATAATAATGTAAAATAATTTTGTATTATTATGGTTGATTTCAGAGTCAGCCAGACGTTTAGACTGGTTTTGGCATTTTTATCCCTTAATCAAGTCCTTACTAAAGATCTTGGATAGGCAGATGTTGCTTGATGATGTTAGAGGTATTGTCACAGAATGTAAGCTATTCCAAGTAAAGCTGCCTTTTGCAATTGACTGGTAGTGATTTTGTCAATGCCAATGGTGTTCAACTGGTTTTGGGATTGCACCCAAGAAACCTATTACCCTGTTTCTCCAACAATACGGCCTCCCCCAATAGGAAGTCCCAGCATGTTTTATAGGCATGAAATGAAATTAAGCCCCTCCCCCCAAATTAAGGCCTATATTAAAACATGCAAAATGGGGAATGGTGGGGGGGCTTGCCGTTAGGAAGTACTTTTGTTGCACACCCGGATATGGTGCTGCCTGCGTTGACCCTGATACAAAGTGCCCCACCAACGCCGAGGTCAACATCCAAGCCGTCGCCGCCCACCCGCCCGAAGATGCAAGGGAGGGGGGAATTACGTCACCCCCGAAAAGACGGCCTAGCCATTTTTTCGGGGCTCAAAAAAAAAATAAGACCAGGCCTTATTATATGAGAAACACGGTACTATTGGTACTATATTTGCTTTTTTGGCCACAATTGTTCTACTTCTCTTTGCAGATTTTTGTGTTTTGAGATTTTACCCAGTTTTCTCTTTTCTTTTCTTTTCTTCTCTTAATATAATATAATATAATATAATATAATATAATATAATATAATATAATATAATATAATATAATATAATATAATATAATATAATATAATATAATATAATATAATATAATATAATATAATATAATATAATATAATATAATATAATAAATAATATAATATAATATAATATAATATAACAATATAATATAATATAATATATAAAATGTTATAAAATAATGTTACAAATTCATGTAATACTATAATTTGCTATTGATTAATCTGCCTTCTATAAAAATATTACTCTGAGGAAAAAATTACCTACTATAATAGCATGCTTTCTATTATGCTAGCACAGCAGGTTTTTATAAAATAGTTGGTAGAAATATCTAAGTAGCAGGTAGTAAGTGGATTGGTTTTTTTAAAGAAAAGTAATAAAGCAGATGCAGTAAATAATTCCAGAACTATTGCTTCCTTCCAGTTCATTTAGGTCATTTAGGATAATTCTTTATGAAATGCATAATTCCAAACAGAGGCTTCCTGAAAACATTTGCTAGAGAAAATCTTCAACATTCTTCAACATTCACAGTTGGTAGCCTGACAAGCATTATCTATAGGTATAGACATTCTCTGTGATGGGCAGAACAAAACATTCTATTTGTGACATGATACTGCTGAGCCTGATGAGAAAAGTTGTCTAGTGTAAAACTGAACAATCTCCATATATGAAGCTACTTTTCAGCTTCTACTTTCTAATTATTGAGAAAAAAACTTAATCTATAAACCTATAGTTTAACACACCTTCATAAATTGACAGATTTAATTCAAGCTTATTTGAGTATCATGTTTCTCATATAATAAGGCCGGGTCTTTTTTTTTTTTTTTTTGAGCCCCGAAAAAATGGCTAGGCTGTCTTTTCGGGGGTGACTTAATTCCCCCCCCCCTTGCATCTTCAGGCGGGCAGGCGGCGATGGCTTGGATGTTGACCTCGGCGTTGGTGGGGCACTTCGTATCGGGGTCAACGCAGGCAGCACCATATCCAGGTGTGCAACAAAAGTACTTCCTAACAGCAAGCCCCCCCCCATTCCCCCCCATTTCGCATGTTTTAATATAGGCCTTAATTTGGGGGGAGGGGCTTCATTTCATTTCATGCCTATAAAACATGCTGGGACTTCCTATTGGGGGAGGCCGTATTGTTGGAGAAACAGGGTACTAAAAAAAGAACTATCAATACTATAATAATGCATGTCAGGATCCATCTTGAATCTCCCTATCTTCCTGAAGAAAATTAAACTATCATCAGTGGACACATAAAATTTGAGAAAATGCCATGTGATTCTAGTGCTAGTATACCTGATAGCCTCAATTTTGCTCTTTTTCTGAGTCAGTTTTACTGTTGAACATATTGTGGAAGATTATATCTGCTAGGAAGCGATATAGGACAGGGGACCTCAACCCCCTGTCCACAGCCTTGTATCAGTCCGCAGCCCATTGGGAACCAGGCCACGCAAGCGACGGATGAACGTAGCACGAAGCTCCATTTGCACAAGCAGCGGGCTTGTGTGTGAAACCATCCCCTCCCTCTACCATTGCCACTGGTTTCCAAACTGGAAGGGTTTGGGACTACTGATGTAAAATGTTTCAGACAAATGTAACATATTATACCACTTGTAAAGAACAATAAAACAATTTGGTGAATTCCAGATGCTTAATCAAGAATAACAGGTTATGAAAATTGTCATGTTCTCAAACAGCTACCACTCTATTGTCTTATTTAATTGCAATAGGTTCCCGAGCGATCTGTAGCTCCTTCTCAGGAATATGAAAAACTTTGACTGAAGAGTTTCCCAGAAGGTCTATTATGCACATATTTAGTGTATAGCTCATTACATTCAAGATTCTGTGTTATGTTTTTCCTGTGGACTTGACATACGTCTATTATTTGGTTATTTTAGCTGCAATAAATATCCTGTGCTGTGGATTATATCAAAGACATAGTCATGTGATACATAGAGAGGCTCTTTTGTCTCAAGTTGTTTCTGTTAATCTTCTATTTGGAAATGTTATGACAAACCTCCTGGGATATTTTGGCATTTCATTTGAATAAATACATACTTCCTTGGATAACATTTTCCCCTTTCATGGGATACCAACATTCAAACTCCCAAAATTAAAAAAACAAAAAACCAGGTATTTCTTCTTAGTAGTCAAATCACATGTTAGCCTTTAAAATCAAGATCCAGCCTTGCATATAGGAATAAATTAATACTTCCATAATAATAAAAGATATTTAGATTATTTTTATGCATGACAGTACTTCCACAAATAATGCTAAAATAGTAACAGAGTGTCTAAAAGGGTCATCTAGAAATTTGGAATTCAAAGTTATTAGCACACTGATGGACCTTAGTTCTTCTGTTCTCTTCTTTCCGCCTGTAGCTTCTTGACGGGTGCCTCGACTTGATTAGGGTCCATAAATTAAAACTGAATGCAGATAAGAAAGAGGTGGTGTAAGATGGGTGGTTGTCAGTCTAAGAAATTAAAAGGCGGCCTCTGTACGGCTGTATGTATAACAAGTGAGTAGAACAAGTGAAGGTTCTACCTGTTTCCAATGTATCATTAGAGGCATGGGTGTACTCCATGGCAAGGAAAGTCTTGAGTTGCTTCGCTGAAGTTGTGCAGTATTCAGATCTGGAGTAGTAAAGTGCTTCAGAATTGGGATGGACACTTTTTTAAAAAATATTTTATTGAACAAAACAATTAAAAACATTGAACATAGTTAAGTTGGTTTGACATAACTTTTGGTCAGTATCAGATAAACATATAGTTTCCTATATACAGTTATTCAAATATATACATTTGTTCGCTCATGAATTATATTTCCAACATCATTGGTCCTCTTTTCGTCTCACACATTCATTTACTCTCTCAGCAATTCCTTTCCCAACTTAAGACCTTCCTTTCTGCTCCTACCAGTGATAGAATCTATCCCAAATTGTGTAATATGCCGACTCGTCTTTATGTTTCATTTCTAAAGTTAGCTTGTCCATTTCAGCGCATATCAAGATTTTGTTCATTACTTCATCTTCACTTGGTATGTATGTGATGGACACTTTCTTTGGACCTGCCAGCAGCTCCATAAAGAAGTCTTACTTTTTCTTAGATATTCACAGTATCCATACAAAACAGATTCAGGACAAGAATTATCTGAATTCAGAAAGCATTTATGGCTTCTCATATCAAGAGAATTCGTTAAAGGAATTCTTGGGGAATGTCTTCAGAATTGTATCTTAACCAGGTTCTCTTTTAAGAATTAGTAGAAGACTTCTGCCTTCTTTACTGGCTTGGCAGAAGTTCTGATGGCCACCACCACCATGGTCAGATGACCACATGTTGGGGACTTAGCAATCAGCCTGCTTTTATAGTGTTTGGCAGCATCCTGCAGTCACATGACCACAGTTTGCAATGTTTTTGCCAAAAACCAGCATTTATTTCCAGTTTTCAGGAAAAACACTCCCTAGCGAACCATTCACTTTATAATTAAGTTCAGATAGCGCTTGAATTAAGACCACAATTGAGCCCAAAATTTATGTTGCTAAGTGAAACGTTTGTTAAGTGAGTTTGACCCATTTTACAATTTTTCTTGCCGCAGTTGTTAAGTGAATCATTGAATTTGTTAAGTTAGTAATACGGTTGTTAAGCGAATCTGGCTTTCCCATTGATTTGGCTTGTCGGAAGGTTTCAAAAGCTGATCACATGATCCCAGGACACTGAAACCATAATAAATATGAAGCAGTTGCCAAGCATCTGAATTTTGATCATGAAGAACGGTCATAAGTCATTTTTTTTTCAGTGCCGTTGTAACTCTGAATGGTCATTAAATGAACTGTTGTAAGTTGACGATTACCTGCATTTGCTTTACACCTGTTGACAAAAAATATTGTAAAATTGGGTCAGTTATGTGATGACCCAATTTTATGGCTGTCACGATCTATGAGTGTAATTGGCCAGCTTTGTTACTGTTGTAAATTGAGGACTACCTAATTTTGGGGGGTTGGTCTGCTGAGCTCACAGAATTGACTTTTCCTGATATTGAGATTCAAGATGCCTTCATCAATCCATCAAGTCTTCCTCTTCAGAACCATTTTAAAAGCTCCAAAATATGCAGAATGCACATGTTCACTTGAGCTGTGCATAATGTGTCAGTGGAAGATCTGTTTTTTCTCTCTAGAGTTGTCAATGCAGAAATCTAAGCTGTGTGGCACTCTATTCATCCTCTTATTCTTTGCTGGTGTAGTGCATAGAAATTTTGCTGAAAAGCATGATTGGACTTACTGGTTTGATCTTTCTACTACAGTTCCATCCCTTTAGCATTTCAGTTGTAAAAAGTGTGAATAACTCATGAGTGCTATTTTGCTCTGCATGCTGCAGATGTAAATGTAATGAGCTTTTAGGGTGTAGGTAAAAATTCTGGTGTGGAAGGCAGATGATTTGAAAGGGAATATGGAACGTGGCTTTCTTTTTCATATGTAGCATTGAAATGTTTGTCCATTTATTTAGCTTGTGGCCAGGGGCATCCTGAGCAGAGATGAAAAATGTCAGTATTATGCAACATTCATAAAAAAAAAGGAATGGTACTTCAACCTCATGCTGGGAACTGCCACCTTGACTCTTTTGGCCTCCACTTGTGGATACTGCTGATTGTGACTTAAAAGTGCATGTGTTGGAACGTCTGTTATGAGTTTCATTCTAACTTATGTCATCTTTTGTGTATAGATTGACTTTGAAGATGTGATTGCCGAACCTGCAGGAACCCACAGTTTCGATGGGATCTGGAAGGCCAGTTTCACCACCTTCACTGTGACAAAATACTGGTTTTATCGCCTATTGTCTGCAATCTTTGGCATTCCCATGGCTCTTATCTGGGGCATTTATTTTGCCATTTTGTCATTCTTCCACATCTGGGCTGTGGTGCCTTGTATCAGAAGCTACCTAATTGAAATCCAGTGCATTGGCCGAGTTTATTCTATCTTTGTCCATACCTTCTGTGACCCATTCTATGAGGCTGTTGGCAAAATGCTGAGCTTTATCAGAGTAACAGTACGAAAGGAAGCATAAATGACATTTCAAGGAGCTGAAGAAATGAGTTTTTCCTCCCCCTTCCTTCATAGATTGATGCCAGTCTCAAGGCCTCCATAAATTAATAAAGTGACCGGCACTTAACAGCATCACTCCAAAAAAAAACCAAAAAAAAAAAAAAAACCAACCAACTTGAATGCAGCAAATAATTCCTTTTTTAACTTTCTTTGCTACTTAATCCTTCCTGGATTTATGCTATTTACTTTTTTTCAGGAGGAAAGTCAATTTGCATTAAACAAACACAAATTAAATAGCTGCTCGTCCATTTTACCTGCTTGTTGTTTTGCTGACCTTTGATGAATGTTCTGTTTTGCTTAACCCTTCCATTCATTTGTTGCAAATTAAACTCACATTGATTATAATGCAGAACTGCAAATACGCTTTCCAGCACTTTCACGCTGCTCTTCATTTTACTGTGAGTAAAAGAGGTATAAAAGCTACTGCAGCGTAATGCACATGGCAACAAGCTGGCAGACGTCAACAGAATGTTCCTTTTATAGATGTATTGTCAGATGACTGTAGCGCTTTACTGTAGTGACCATATCTAATTGCCACACACAGATTTAAAGAAATGACTACTGTAACATATGTGCTGAGAAAAGGAGATCAAGTGTCTTTAAAAAGACAAAGCTTTCAATTCAAATAACTGGGCATGTTGACAAAAAGCTACTAGTGCTCCTTCTGTCTTATCTTGTGGTCCCCATGAGAGAGTATTTGGATTATAAATATATAATATATGTCACTAAGAGAAAATGTAAAGGGTGGCCTTAATGCTTTGCTTTAACCAAATAATTTATGAAACCCTGGTGACACTTGCATGCGAAGCTTCATGCAAAGAATGGACCCTTTTCCTTGAAATCTTCTTAACTAGAAATGGCAGGATCTGAACAGATAGCTCTTTAGAAATACAACACAATTTTATCTTTGAAGAAAGACTTCTAAAACTTTCCATATATAAACCAAAAGTCAAGGTAGGAATCTGGTTGGATTTATTTTCTGAAAATGCTTCCATCAAGAAAATCCTTATGGCGTGCACATATTGAAAGTTAAATTATCCCTAGATTAAAATAACAAGGACACTTGTGTTTAATTTTTTTTAGCATCATTCTTAAGAACAGATGTTCTAACTAATTTAAACAAAACTTACTACAAAGGGTCTAATTGTTCTCTTAAAAGTAGATAGCAAGGTATGTACAAATTGTGTTGAATCATGCCAACTATAAATTGGATTTTAAGAGTGATTTGGCTGTTTTCTATGAGAGACAGTTTGAAGAACCTTTAAAACAAATTCATTAAATCCAAGCAAATTCCCAAGTCTGCTAGTCCTGTTTACACATTGCTAACTTTTCCCTAATCAACCATACAAGTGGTTTGGGCAGCACTATGTTACGGTTCACCTTTCCCTCCCACCCCTTCTCAACTGAGCTATACATAATTCAAGGAGCCTTCCAGGTGCATAAAACTGTACAAAAGATACAGAAATAAAGCATTTATCGCGTTGTTTAATATCGTGTTGCAGAATCTTTACTGTCACCACAGTGACAATGAAGTGAGAGGTTAGTTTTTGCATGAATGTGCTGCTTTCCTATTAAACAGGATGAGCTTTCTTAAATATAAAACTGAGGAATTTCAAAGTGTGTTCAGCTTTTGTTAGAAACTAGATGGCTTGCTTGAATCTAGAATAGGTTCCAGGTACAGTCCTAAGCATAATTATTAATAATGCCCTAGCTAGTTTTTTTTAATTGTCTGATTGCTTCAATCTGTCAATTTTTTCAATGCAAGCCTAAGCATATTCATGAAGAGATTGGTCTCCATCAAGTGAGGAAGGCAAGTGCTGATCCCAAACATGTTGCTTATCTGAACTGGAGCTCAAATGGCACCTCTCTTCTCCTACACCAACCTAAAGTTGCCCCTGTATAATAAAATTAAAAATCCACTCGTCTCTCCTCAACACTTCATTCTGCTACGTGACAGGACCAGTCCTGAAAGGGTAAATGAAACTAACATACCAAAATTGCTTGGATGGTCTGTAAATGCCTTGCTTTTTGCTAATACAGGTTTTACTAAGAATAACCTTGGTGTCCTTCATTAAATTACATTTCTAACACATTAAATAATTAGTTGATAGATTTATCTTTCATGTCCACGTGCATTGATACAGGATCATAGCAGCTCATTATTTGGAATAAAGGATGAGTATTTTATTGACAGTAGGCAATTGTTGCAGTAGATACAGGTGTAGAATTGTTTTTCTTTTATCACTATCCTATGCTAATAATATATTTATATCCCAACTAAACTTTGTGGGGAGTGGAATAATCTTTCTCAAAGTAGTACACTCCACATGTTTTGAACTCTACTTCCCATAAATTCCATCCCCTAGAATGCTGGTTAGGAATTATGGAAACTGAAGTCCAGAAGTTGAGGACCTTAAGCTATGGAATGCTGGTATGGAATGTGGAAGTAGTGTTTATTCATGTGTTTTGCTCAAAAATGGTTAATATAAAATGTATTCATTTCATGACAGGTTGAACATGTAGTCCAGACCATTGAGATGAGCTTGAAATAACATGAAGTAATGAGAATGTAGTTATATACAGTTTGCTCAATAAATGTAACATTGCAATAATTCTGTTGGCCAAGAAATTAGTAGACGATCCCTGTTAGTGAAGTGATTAAAATATCAGTATTGCAAGCAAACTCTGAGCACAGCCTAGAGTTCAGTCCTGATAGGGCTCAAGGTTGAGTCAACCTTCCATCTTTCTGAGGTCAGTAAAATGAGGACCCAGATTGTTGGGCTGATATGCTGGCATTGTAAAGTGCACAGAGAATGCTGTAAAACACTATGGTGCAGGATATAAGTGCAATTGCTACAAGCACTATAGAATATTACCCACAAATATCAGTTTTACCCAGGAGCAAATCCCTATAAAATTTCAATCAGCTTTCAGTACTGTAACTCTAAACACTAGAAGTAGACATTTTATAAAAGTGCTTTTTTGTGTGTGTTTTGAACACCAGTTTTTGAAATATAAATAACTTTATATGTTTTCCTTTTGCATTTAAAACATACACTGGTCTGGCATAATTTTTATAATGTACATAAATAAGATATATTATTTAGATAGATAGATATATCTATATAAGTTGTAATACAGCAACAGCACACTTTTTGTGAGAATGTAAACATATTTTAGTTTTATATAATTAAAAAAAACACTTTGAAATATATTGCCTAGAATGGTATATTCAGAAAGTGCATCTCAAAGCAAATGACATTATTGATCCAAGATATTCACATATGCTTACAAGATGTAACTGCCATTTTTTTTAATTCTGCATGTTCAATAGCCATGGTTACAATCTGCACAATAAAAGCTGTTTTAATACAAACACTGGTCTGAATCATTCTTCTCTTTAAAAATAAGTTCTAGTTATTAGTACAAGATTTTGGATAGTTCGAGAAACTATAGTCTGTTCGCTGCAGCTTCCATATGGTAGTTTGTCAAAGTCTGAATAAGTTTGCAGATTGATTGGGTTCACACTTCGATGTAGAATGGCCAGGTTCACGTATTACTCTAAGCTATGGTCTGTTTAGCTATGGTTTACTCAATAAGCCATGCTTATCTGCTAAAACCAACCAATCCACATCATGACTTAAGGACAGTGGCTCAATTTTCCAATTTTTGGGAAGCACATCTGAATTTTAGAGAATGTGAAATCCTCCTCCTTGGATAATGATTGCCTTATTCAAAAAAAAAAATATCTGCTTGACTTCTGTAATACTCTTGTTCCACAGAGCACTTGAAGGAAGTGAACTATCTGGGTTCAGTTGGGTTTCAGACTGGAGTACAATACAGAGACAGTATCGGTTGCCCTTGTTAAGCAGTGGCAGAATAGAAGCAGTGCATACATTTTTGTGTTCCTTGATCCTTCAGCAGCTTTCAATACTACCAATCATGATATCTTTCTGGAATAGTTGGTTTGGGATACGGGTCATTATCTTACAGTGATTCTCATTCCTCTATGGCCAGTTGCAGTTGGCATTGACAGGAAAGATTATGTCAAGTCCGCAGTCCTTCATCTATGGCACAGGTGTCAAACTTGCCACGTCACATTGCTGTCACATGATGTATTGTGACTTTTTTCCCCTTCGCAGAGCTGGGGTGGGTGTGGCCTGCATGTGATGCATCCAGCCTGTGGGCCGCCAGTTTGACATCCTTGATCTATGGGGTGTCTTAGGGCTCAATGTTCTCCTCTCTCCTGTTTACCATATGCATGAAATTGTAGAGTGAGGTTATCCGTCTGTTTGGAATTCTCTATTAATCAATATGCAGAGGATATCCCAAAATACACATCTTAACCCTAGGCTGTCCAAGTGATATTGTGATTTAGCACCTGAAAGTTGTATGGGTCTGGATGGGAAGAAACAAACATGGACTCGTATTTGGACAACACCAAGTGGCTCTGTTTGGTCTTTCCATTTGGCCAGTCCATCTTTGCTTTTGGATAGAGTTCTGCAACCCAATTTAAAAATGGTGGGCAATCTGGGGGTTGTCCAGGACTCACAGATCCTGCTTGAAGAGCACATGGCAGCTGTAGCCAGATGAGCCTAGTGCACCAATTATCCCCTTTCCTACAGTAGGAGGCCCTTCTGACAGTCACTCATGACTATGACTTAGTCAAGTTAGGACTACTGTAATACACTCATATGGGTTATATGGGCAGTACAATGCAGTGAACTATGTACAGATCCGTACATTGGGGAAACAAAACAACCACATCATAAATGCATGGCACAATCCAGAAGAACAAACCCCTCAGGACAAGATTCGGCAGTCCATCTGCATTGAAAAGACAAAGGCCACTCTTGAAGACAGCAAAGTCCACATTTTGGACAGAGAGGACTGTTGGTTTGAAAAGAAGTCAAAGAAGCTATCAAAATTGAACAGTCCTCTCTAAACAGAGGTGGAGGGATATGACATCATCTATCTCCAGTCTATAACACAGTCCTTTCAATAGTTCCAAGAAGACTCCACACTCAGGTGCCCCTACAACATAGATAAACCTCCAGGTGGCCTCAATGACTCTCTAAAAGAATGCAAATGACCTGCTGTCTGTAAGAAGTATAAATCCTTCCATTCCCCACCATCCAGTCAGAGTTGAAGAAGCTTCTTGGATGAGAAGTGCAATGTCTTCAAAGAAAAATGAGAAAGTCCAGTTGCCTCTTGAAAAAGCACCTTTGGTGCATAAGTTTAATTGTAGATTTACCACTTTCTCTAAAGTACATCGTGACTCTCTTCTTTCTATAATCTATCCTATTTAATCATGAAAACCATAGAACATAAGTTTATTTTTTTCTGTTTAATGCAAGAAACCTGTTTTCAGTCATCAATAAGCATAGATGACATTGTCTTCTCTTTCATCATCAAGTTCTATCATCTTCACCAAATATTCTTCCATTTGGATATTGCCAAATCTTTCCAATTTTGTGCCTATAATAACTCAACTGTTGTTTCCACATATAAAAATAAAAGTCCACGACTGTTTTCCAAATGTTTATCCATCAATCCCTTGTATATCAGTCTTTAAAATCCTCTGAATCAGTACTGTATATGCACTTGAATCCAAAATCTTCTAGCTTTTTTGCATGTCCACCAAGCATAGTAAAAATTACTCTGATTGTTATTCACATTTCCAACATAGATTTGAACCACTTTTATACAGGACATTCTAGACACTTTTTCTGGCGGTCACATCTTAATTTTATATCATTTAGTTATACTAGAAGTCTTTGAAGATCTGGTTTTGTTCTCAGGCATGGGGTTAGGATGGTTGCTGTCTGAGTCCCCAAATGTAATTACTTTAGTTTTTTTGGTGTGCTGTGTCTATTCATAAATATATACAGTTCTTTTTTATGTTATTGTTTAATGATTTTAGAAGTAACCTACCCAGATTTATCTATAGATTGGACAGTCTCCATATAAATAAATGTAAATAATCAACAATATGCCTGAACAAGCAGTACATCATGGATTTATCTGTACAATGAACTCTGCAAACAAGCATAAAAAGGATTGTGACTGAAGAAATACCTTCAGCTTAAGGCGAACACTGGAGACACTGAGGAAAGCAGAAATGATTTTTATACATGTTTAAAGCTCTGGATTTATTAGAGAGAAACACATACACAATAGACAGAAAATATTGAGTCATTGGAAAAGGAACAAGGGACCTGAGGAAGCTGACAGGGTAAAGAATGGAATCGGCTGCTGGTGAATAGAATATAATGGCAGAGGCTGACTGAAAGTCTTACAATAATTGAATAGAAATAGAAAGTAGAGTGCAGAGAGGGTGAAGTAGAATAAAATTGAACTGTTCTGTCTATATCTCAGTTATCCTTCTTTGTGTCTCTTTTTGGTTGTAGTTTACTCTTCTCTAATTTCTTTATGGAAGAGGACTGAGCAAAAGAAATAGAATATATAATATATACAGTATATATGGAATATATGTCCGTACACACACACAAACACACACACACCTAACCTTCAGAAAGAGCCAGTCATTGTCCACAATTGTCATTTATGGTCATTTACAGGCTTTCACTGGGTTGCTATTAGGACATTGGAGAGATGCCTATTAACTATCAACAGAGAAATCCAGTACAGCTAGGATTGGCCCCAAGAGTATCTATGCCACTATTGCCAAAATAAAAAAATTCCTCATGCCTCTCAAGTTGAATGAATGCCAATCTCACTCTGTCTCCTTTGATCTTCTAAACTGGCTGCATGTAAAAAAAATGTGTGTTCCTTTGATTTGATGCTTTCATTTTTTTAAAAACATTTACACATAAATAAAAGATTAAGGATTTCTTTTTGTTATTACTGTTGTTAGCTAAACACACCAGAAGTGCATCCCAATTTTGCATGATCTTACTCGAATGTACTACGAATCACTACTTTAATTCACTGAGAATCCATGGGCAAAACAATACTATCTGACAGAAGCAGTGAAATGGGGGTAGGAGTTAATAGAAAAACAAATTTCAAAATAGATTGATGAAGCCTGCACACTCTTAGTGGCTACATAATTTTATATTTTTGCTGGGAAGTAAATGAAGAAACAAATTCAGGCAATGGCCATGTGTTTATAACCATTGCAGTGTCCCAGGGTCGTGACCCTTGCCTGTGTTTTAATCACATGATTGTTGGGATGCTTATTCTCTAGCAATAATCTTATAATACCAGTGTTTTTCCTTCATAATATTAATACATATTAATTATTTATACTAATTAGAATTAATAATAGCTTACAGTAGTAATCCATAAGGATAAAATTAATCTTTCTCTTGTAATTTTAAAAATTCTGTTTCTCTTATTTAACTATCGATAGAATAAATCCCATATCTCAAAATATTCAGTGTCTTCCTTTTCTTTAATTTCAAGAGTTACTCTACTCATTTCTTTGCACATTCTAAGATTTTTTTTCATTATCTTCTCTTCTGTAGGGATCTCCTCGCTGTTCTAATGTTGCGCAAACATGATTCTGGCTGCTGTTAACACATGTACTATTAAATACATGTTCCTTTTACTGTATTTTTTTGGTATAATACCCAACAGAAATATTTCCCGTTTTAGATCTATATATTCCTTTATCATTTTTTTCTATCCAGATGTGTAGTGTTGTCCAATTTTTTTTTGCTTTTGGACACATCCACTACATGTGGTAGTATGAACCCGGGATATGGTTGCACTTCCAACACTTGGCGGACATATCTTTAAACATCCTGGCTAATCTAGCTGGAGGGAAGTGTCATCTATAAAACATTTTGTATAAATTTTCTTTATATGCAATGGACATTGTTAGTTTATACTTTCTGTCCTACAACTTTTGCCATTTATCCAATTCTATAGAGCAGTGGTCCCCAACCTTTTTGTACCAGGGACCGGTTTCAACCAGAAAATTTTTGCAAGGACCGGGGAGAGAGAAGGGGGGGGCTTTTCCTGTCGCCGCAGCTATTCCAGCGCCTGCGTTTCACCCCCACCCCCCCACCCCGCCCGCCCGCTTCAATCCACAGTGTCCCGCCTCTGCCTGCCTGCCTGCCTGCCTGTAGTTTCCTGGTTGTTTGGGACAGCTTCGCTGAGAATAATAACTATTCGCTCTTTTACTCAGCCGGTTGTTCCGATTCAACCATTAACGAAGGTGCAGGCAGGCAGAACGGAGCACTGGTTGGAATCTCCCGCGGGCACAAGGGCGCGCCGGGCAGGCGGGCGGACGGGGTGGGGAGAAACGGGCGCTTCGGCGACAGGAAAAGCCCCGCTCTTTTGAAGCAGTTTCTTCCTGTGCTGGTGGAGGAGCGAGAGAGAGACTGAGAGCTGAGCCAGAGAGAAGGACAGGCTTCCGGTTGCTTCCTCCCTCCCCTTCTTTCATTTGTGTCCTTGATCCTTGATCCCAGCAGCATTCACCGAAGGTGAAGAAAGCCGCCATTTTTTAAAAAGGATTCTTTCCAGCCCGGTATAGAGTGCCCAAAGTTTTTGGCCCATGCTATCATGATTTCCTTTACTTGCTCTTCTTCCATTCTAATACTCAATAAATAATTACAGAATTTTTAATTAGTTTCTCCTTCAGTCCTATTAAAATTTGATCTGGTTCTGTTGGTTCTTTATGAAAACCATATATTTTAGCATATTATTGATATCTAGATTGTATTTGTACGTACGGCCACCATGTTAAGTCTATCCCTTGCCTATTCAATTCCTGTTTGTTTTTCAATTCCCCTTTCTCATTCAAAATATCCTTATATCTTATGATTTTTCCCATATCCATCACATTTGAGTATGTCACTGCCTCCATCATGGAGAGCCAGACTGGTATTTTCAAATATTGTTTCTCGTTGGATTTTGCCCATACTGAAAACAAAGTATTTCTAATTTCCCTGGAAAATATTTGTGTGTTTTATTTTTCCCATACCATAGGGAGGCATGCCACCCCAGTTGCAAATCATGTCCCTCCAATGTTAATAGTTGTCTATGACTTAGAGCTATCCATTCTTTTAACCAAGTAAGAGCAGCTGTCTGGTAGTATAATTCCCAGTTTGGCAACCCAAAGCTTTCTCTATGAGAAGAGTCTTGTAGTAATTTCAAACTTACTCTTGCCTTTCTACCAACAGTTATATGTGCAAAGACAGATTGTGAGGCACTTTTCTTGGTGCCATTGTAACTTTGAACAATTGCTAAATGAACAGCTGTAAACTGAGTACTATCTGCATTACATTCATATGTACTGCTCACTTTCTGTTAAAATCTAACCATTCTTAACTATGGAAAAATATTTTTTTCAATTCTTCTTACCTTCCCATTTTTGCCTAGCTGTCTTCCCCAATTTAGAATTGGACATACTGCCCAGGAATTAGGGGCATTGTGGTCCAAAATGTCTAGAAAAAAACAGGCTGCATCGAATCATTTAGTCATACAATCCTATGTGCTCAAGGAAATAAAACATAACATGCTAAGCTTTTACAAAAATGTTACTCCCTAATAGGCACGCCTTGATAAACTGAATGCAGATGTTGCCATCTGGTGGCTGTCTGTTAAAAGGGCCTCCAGAAATTTGTATATACAAAACAAAATAAAAAACCTTTGATCTTGAATGACCTAATAAGTTAGGACAAATTTCATTGGCTACTATTGTCTCATTTTACCAGAAGTCATGAAGAGATGCTTGTCTGGAGTGCAGTATGTTCCAAATGTGTAAAATAACCAAATTGAATAAGCCAAAAGTTTTTGAAGGTGCACAGCAAGTTTCCTAACTATTTTTAATACACTAATTATGATTTGAATTAACCTAATTTCCGGTACCCAGGAGCCATTTTAATGGTTTAGTTTAATTTAACAGCTTATTTAATTTGCTTCATTGTATACTTCACACTTTGGAATGCAACCTACTTTTTTAGATTTTGAAGTATTTGTAAGCTTCTCTTGAGATACACCTCCTTTGAAGGATAGCCTATGATTAATTAATTTCAGTAAATGTTTTACCTAGCTGACTGTTGAGGTACAATAGAGTAGAAATGAAATGACGGGGGGGGGGGGGGGGACAGAAATCTGTACTAGAAACCTTATTTTGATCCAGAAGCTATTCAGCAACACAGACAAACAGGATTCTAACTATTAGGAAAAGAGGGAAAAAACATTTAAAGTGTGCCTAGACTTTCAAAACTGTTATGTTCTCCACAAAAAAAAAGCTCAGTTTTGGATATCACTGGGAAACCACTAATGTGAACTCCAGAGATCTTGACATAAGCATGTCTAAACCCAGCTCTTCTCCAGCTGTTCTTTAGAAGAACCATCGAACATTAAGGCAGGAGGTTTCACATCAATAGCACCTGTGCCTTGACCTCTGCTCCAGGAGGAGGGAAGAGGAGCCAGGAAGTGGAAATAAATGCCAGACAGATGTTCAGCATCAAATTATTTCTCTCTTGCAAGAAATACTGACATTGTTATTCTTCTAGTGGTAATTCGTTACTGAAGAATTGCAGCACTTGGACGTTGCACTATGGGAGCCAGTTTTTAAAAAAAACTTCAGCCCTATCCCCCATCCCTAGAAGAACCTGAGAACTTGAGCGTCTGATCAAATGGGTCAAGGCCTTGAAGATGATTAAAGGAGTTTTCATGGCATGTAATTTATTGTGTCATATCAAATGGCTGCACCATATGGACTTATTGCCTATGCATATTAGTCTACAGATTGTTTTAAACATCTCATGTGGGATAAGGCCTGTCAAAGTGTTTTTATAAATCTCCATATGTTACACATTTTTCACAAGTTTAGCAGTAATTTTTCCAATCTCCTTGAAGTGTGAACTTTTAATCAAGAATAAACCCATCTTCACCCCCAGACTTGCAAAAGAGCTTGACATTATAGCACCTTCTGAGCACTAATGTTCAGGATCTCTGTATATTTTTGGGATCTCACCTTTTACAAAGAAATGCATAGAAAGGACTGAAACATAATAAGATGTTACTCCAGGTGGTATAAGTTTCATCTAAGTGGGATCAAACCAGACTAAATTCTTTAGTGGAATAGCCTTGGAATTCCAGGCTATATTAATATTAAGTTACACTATATCTGCTGTGTTTAGAATTGGTTGTTTTATCAGATAACTGCAGTGAACAAACTATATTTCAGATAGGCACTGTTTGTTTTCTGGCCAATGCTGGCTTCAACCAAGGGTGCTAAAATGCTTACCTGGAATAAAAATAATGTAGCTTCTGTTCCTTTCCTCATGGCTGTTGTGAATTGCAATGTAGCAACTGTAAATTGGCATGTAAATAATGTATTATTATTAGTATTATTGTTGTTGTTGTTTTGTTATTGTTATTATTATTATTCTACTACACAAAAATGACAGCATACACAGCAGACGAGATAACCGTGCTGGGTTTCATATCACAAACACTTCCCAAGTGTCTAGGACTGCATGATGTATCGGGGGATTATGAGAGCAGATCCCAGTAAGGTGGCCTCTGCAGCTGACCAATGGTGATCTTGTCAGCGCCAATTGTTTTTAAGTGCTTGCCTAGGTCTTTATGCACCACCTGGAACCACCTGCACTGGTTTATGCCAGAGTCTCTGCAGTTCGATTCTCAAGTCTTGATATCTGGTGACTTTTTCAAATTGTTTCTCATAGATTATGCTGTCACCAGGTATGGCAATGGCAACGATCCACACTTTTTTCTTCTCCACAATCATGATATCTGGGGTATTGTGTTCCAGAACTTTGTCAGTCTGTATTCAGAAGTCCCACAGTAGTTTTGCATGCTCATTTTCAACCACTTTTTCAGGCTTATGATCCCACCAGTTCTTTGCTATAGGCAGATGGTAGTTGTGACACAAGTTCCAGTGGACCATCTGAGCGACTGTGTTGTGATGTTGTTTGTAGTCAGTCTGAGCTATTGTCTTGCAACAGCTCAGTATGTGATCAATGGTTTCATCTGCTTCTTTGCAGAGTCTGCATTTGGGGTCATCAGCAGACTTTTCTATTCTGGCTTTGATTACATTTGTTCTGATGGCTTGTTCTTGGGCTGCAAGAATCAGGCCTTCTGTTTCTTTCTTCAGTGTTCTGTTGGTCAGCCATAACCAGGTCTTTTCCATATCTACTTTTCCTTGGATCTTTTCAAGGAACTGTCCATGCAGTGCTTTGTTACACCAGCTGTCAGCCTGAGTTTGCATCACTGTTTTCCTATAATGATTCTTTTTTGCTACACTTTGAGCAGCTTCCTCTTGTTGACCTCCATCAAGGTTGGTTCAACGCTGTCTTTCATATAATCTGCCAGAGCATGCTTCTCTTCTTCGACTGTCTGCTTCACTTGCAAAAGTCCTCTGCCGCCTGCTTTTCTGGGCAAATATAGCCTGTCGACGTCACTACGCGGGTGCAGCACATAGTGTATGGTCATCAGTTTTCTTGTTTTCCTATCCAGGTTGTCCAGCTCTTGCCTGTGTCCAGTTTAGAATCCCAGCAATATATCTGATGATGGGTATGGCCCAGGTATTTATAGCCTTGATGGTGTTACCGCCATTCAGTTTGCTTTTTAGAAGTTTTCTGACCCTTTGTGTGTATTCTTTGCTGACCACATTTTTCACTTGCCCGTGCTTGATATTTATTTATTTATTTGTTTGTTTGTTTGTTTATTTATTTGGTTGGTTAGTTGGTTGGTTGGTTGGTTGGTCAATTGCTTACAAGATAATAGGTATAAGTAAAAACATAGTTAGGAATACATGGATACATATAAGAAAAAATAAAAAATAAAAGAAACAATAGGACAGGGACGGTAGGCATGTTGGTGCGCTTATGCACGCCCCCTACAGACCTCTTAGGAAAGGGGTGAGGTCAATAGTAGACAGTCTAAGGTTAAAGTTTTTGGGGTTTTGGGAAGAAACCACAGAGTCAGGTAGAGTATTCCAGACATTGACCACTCTGTTGCTGAAGTCGTATTTCCTGCAATCAAGTTTGGTGCGATTAACCTTGAATTATTCAGTTATCTATTGTTTGCTCTAGTGTTGTTATGGTTGAAGCTGAAGTATTCATTGACAGGTAGGACATTGCAATGTATGATTTTATATACTATACTTAGATCGGACCAAAGGTGGCATAGTTCTAGGTTTTCTAGGTTTAGAATTTCAAGTCTGGTGGCATAAAGTATTCTGCAACGAGTAGAGGAGTGAAGAACTCTTCTTGTGAAATATTTCTGGACTTTCTCAACTGTGCTAATATCAGATACGTAATGTGGGTTCCAGACTGATGAGCTGTATTCGAGTATTGGTCTAGCAAATGTTTTGTATGCTCTAGTTAGTAGTGTAATATATTACCAGAGGAAAAGCTACGTAAGATTAGGTTAACAACTCTTAACACCTTTTTGACTATGTAGTTACAGTGGCTCAAGCACTTAGATCATTAGAGATGAGTACTCCAAAATCCTTGACAGAGTTTGGATCATCAACAAAGTCTTGACTATTCGGCCTGTATTTTATTTTCTGATTTTTTTTGCCAATATGTAAGACAGCATTTATTTGTTGAGATTTGAAGTTGCCATTTGTTTGACCATTCTGATGCATAGTCAAGGTCTTTTTGAAGAGTAGCAGTATTGTCTGTGGTGTTGAATAGCTTTACATCATCAGTGAAGAGAACGCAGTTGCTCTTGATATGATCACAGAGGTCATTTATGTAGAGTATGAAAAGAGTTGGTCCTAGAACACTGCCTTGGGGGGACACCACTGTTGACAGGTACAGAACACTCCCAATTTTGACCATTTGTTGTCTGTTTGACAGGAATGCTTCTATCCAGTTATGAAGGTGTCCAGAGATACCATAAGATTTTAGTTTGAGGAGTAGTTTGTTGTGTACCACTGAATCAAAGGCTTTACAGAAGTCTGTGTAGATTGCGTCTATTGCTTTGCCCTGATTGAGTTGTGTAGTCCATATCTTTTTGCAGTGTAAAAGTTACAAATTTACAAGATAGTTTTTTTTAAACCAAATTGTTTATTAGAGAGTAGGTTGTTTGTCTCTAAGTGGAGGATGATGGATTGGTTAATAATTGATTCCATGACTTTACAGGTGATGCAGCATAAAGAGATTGGTCTGTAATTTTCAACTAGGCTGGGGTCTCCCTTTTTCAAGATGGGGATGACTGTGGCTTGTGACCATAGTTTTGGCAAGGAGCTGGTCCTGAAAGATTTTTCAAAGATTATGCTTAGAGGTTCGGCTATGGCAGTGGGTAGCTTTTTTAAGAAGTAGGCACATATTCCGTCCAATACAATAGATAGAGATGGTTTTAGATTGCGCAGTGCTTTTTGAATAATGTCTTCTGTAAAATGGATATGTATTAGATCATTGTAGTTGTCTGTGGTTTGACTAGGAAATACTGGGCATGATCCATTGCTGTTTACAAATACTGAGCCAAAGAATGTGTTAAAGAGGTTGGCTTTAATAGTGTCGTCGTTGCAGTCTTTACCATTAGGTCCTTTCAGGGGTGGGATGGACCTTGAGTCTTTTAGTTTGTTGTTTACAAAATTGTAGAAAGTGCAGGTGGAATTGGTGCATAGAAGGTTTTCCTCTTGTTTAATATGATAATTAGTGCATTCAGTTTTTATCTGGTGGAATAAATTTTTGTATCAGCTTTTGAAGTTGGCAACGTGACCAGATTTGTTTTTCCGCCAAAGTGATTTCTTTTTGGATTGAAGCTTCCTTATTGTTATGGGTAATTTGTTTTTTCTGGTTTTGGGAGTTGTTATTGGTACATATAGTTTGATGACTCTTTTGACTTCAAGTAAAAATACGTTGTAATGGTCTTCTACAGTATTGCATCCAGTGCATAGAAATTGACAATCAAGGGATGAGAGATCGTTGTCTATAAGATCATAGTTGCCTTTTTTGAAGTTATAATTGGGGATTCCGTCGTTGTGATATTGTCCAGCTGCAGTATGCCCAGGTATTTATAAGCTTCAGGTTGGTGGCACTTGAAGGTTTGTCCATTGGGCATTTCAATTCCATCACTTTCTACAATCTTCCCTTTCTTCAGTGCCACTGTGGCACATTTGTCCAGGCCAAACTCCATGCTGATGTCAGTGCTGAAAATTTGAACTGTATTGGTCAATGACTGGATTTCAATTTCTGATTTTCCATATAACTTCAGATCATCCATGTACAGCAGGTGAGGGATTTTCTGTGAATTTTTAGCAGTTTGATAACCCAGGTTAGTTTTCTGTAAGATTGTTGACAGGGGGGTCATGGTGATGATGAACAGCAGAGGTGACAAAGAATCACCCTGGAAAATCCCTTTTGATGTTGACCAGTCCGTAGCTTTCACTTCCAATAAACAGTTCTGTTTTCCAGTGCTTCATTGCATATGCAGTGAAAATGCCAATGCATTTGCATATTCCAATGACATACAGGCACTTGATGATCCAGCTGTGCGGTTTTCTGAACTACTCAAAATTTCTACTACCAGTTTTCCAGAACTGGTCAGAACCTGCTGAATACCCACCTCTGGTATAAAGATAAGACTGTTATGAACCCAGATTCTCAAAGTTTGAGACGACTCTTCCTGGAGCAGGGGATGCCCTGAATCTGCTTCCCAGTCTGCTCTAATGCAGCCTGATCACCTGTATTGAGAGTGAATGTGAGTATTCTGTGAATGTGCAGCCTAGTTGGGCAAACAATACTTACACAACTTGAGTAGTCTGTTGGGCATAGTCATCTGAATAGCCTTGTTGGGCATAGTTTTTTTAAATAGCCTTGTTGGGCATAGTGACCTGAATAGCCTGGGCATAGCTTATTATAGTAAGATAACTTTAAAATTAGATAAGTACATGTACAAATATAAAAGAACGAATTAAGCTTAGTTGTACATTTGCTTTGCTTTATGTCCGAATAACAAGAATAAAAGAACTATTGAAAAATGCTATTTTGAATAGCTTGACCTCAAATTTATGTCACAGGGACTGGTTCTGTGGAGAGCGGTTTTTCCCTCGGACTGGAGGAGAGGTGTTCAAGTGCTGCCTGCATCCCACTGATGCCTTGGATTAATCTAGATGCAGTGGTATCAATATTTCATAATTTGGGGTAAAATAAAAAAAACCAATATATTAAAATTGAAATTCCAAAGGAGCCATGGTGACACAGTGGTTAGAATGTAGTATGCCAGCCCACTGCAAGCAGTTCAATCCTGACCAGCTCAGAGTTGAAGTTCACACATCTTAAAATTACCAGATTTGAAAACACTGTGTCAGCCTTCAAGATCTTCCTCCTTTCCTTTGCTTCTTTCTGGCTGCCATGGGTAACAGGGGGTGGAGGGGGGAAATGTATGGGACGTGAGCTCAAAGTGTTACTGACTGATATTGTATAAACTGGGGAGGGTTTCTACTTCCTGCTTAGCTTTCTCTTCTCTGCGCAACTGCAAACCTTTCTCTGAGTAAGCCAAGGTCAACTAATCAACACCACCTGGAGATGTCCACATGCTGAGGTTCACAACTTTTAATTAGAAGAACCGTTTGAACTGTTGGGGGTGGGAACATTTTACTCCCTTGATATATGTGATGTACGTGCTTATTTCCCCAGATTCAGAATTCTCTTGTTGCTACCACTTCATTTCCAGTAAAAGATATCTTTTCTCTAATTACAAGAGTCTAAGTATTTCTTCCCTGGATTTTGAACGGAGCACCAGCTGACAATACTGCTTCAAAGTGAGAAGAAAGTGTACTGTAAAGCAAAGCACCACCCACAATGTGAATTTTCCAGCTTGTATTAGCAGTTTATTGACGTTTATTCCATACTTTCAGTTTCTATTGGCATACTATTTTTGTTGGCTTCAATCAGCTCCCAGCATTAAAGAAGTGTGTTTGTCTTCTTGGCTTCCATCTTATTCTCCTTCCATCCGGAACTTTAAGCGGTACGACATGTTTCCCAGTTTTTTCATCTCCATTTCTATGTTAAAGCATTTTTTTTAAAACAACCTCTGGGTTATTGGGATTTTTGTTTTTGTGGCAGGGGGTGGGGTGGGTGTAAATAATGACAATATTATCTACCTAGTAAGGATACATGCCCGTCTGTTGCCTTTGAATCTGGAATAAAACCATACACCAACCTTCCCTGGACAAGCACCGGCTTTCGTTTCTCATTCCAGGCTGTCTTGCTGCTTGCCCCAGGCCTTAATCTGTCTCGTGAAGCTTGCATGCCAAGTCTTTCTTTCCTGGTTTTAATAAGTCAGATGGCAGCTGCATTTCTCTATGCAGGAAGGCAGTCTTTACAACAAGATGAACAACTCCCATGATCCTTATACAGCTAAGCTGAGCCTATATTCTTACTGAAGCATGCTTTATCACTGGTGCAAACATCTTGCTACTTTCTTTGCCTTTTTGGAGGGAATTATAGCTACCAGTCTAGCTCCATAGCACTCGAGATTCCTTTCTACATCTTATTTGATCTTGAAAACTCATTTACATCCCATGGTTGCCTTCCCTGTGGGTAGATTAATCAATTCCTAATGGACTGCTTTAATTTCTGATTCCACAGCTTTTCTCATTCCAAAGATTCAACCGCTAACATTCTCTCAATGTCTTTTCATGGACTTTCCAGGCCTTTTCAAACTGTTGTTTCTGGTAATGTAGGAAAAATGGAATGAAAACCCATTGTTGAATCTCTTTGGGCATTTTAGCATCAGTGCCCCATTTGTTTTCCCTCCTGGGTCTTGCTGTTGAAGTTCAGGTCCATGGTGAACACCCCATTGAAGGCTATGGACTGAATTCATTGGTCATCTGAATGACAAGGTATTCAGGGTTATCCTCTTTATTTTTTGTCATCACAATAAGCAACGTTGCATGTATTAAGAATCCTAGAATTTGGCATACTTTGCAGTAGAGGTAGTCCTCAATTCATGATCACAATTGGAACCAGAATTTTTGTTGCTAAGCGAGGTGGTTGTTAAATGAGTCATGCCTGATTTGATAATCTCTTTTCCCATGGTTGTTAAATGAAGTGCTACAGTTGTCAAGTGAATAATATGGTCGTTAAGTGAATCCAGCTTCCCTCATTGATTTTGCTTGAAAGAGGATGGCTGGGAAGGGTGCAAATGGCGATCACATGATTCTGCAACTGTTGTAAATACACACACCTGTATTTTGATCATGTGACTGGAGACGCTGCAATGGTTGCAAGTGTGAGGACTGGTCACTTTTTCAGCGTCACTCTAACTTTGAATGGTCATTGAACAAATGCTTGAAAGTTGAGGACTATCTGTATTAGATGTATTTTAAAAGGCCAATTGAGATGTTCAGTTGAGATTCTCTTCTATTCCTGAAATATAAACATAAACTTTAATACCAAACACTCCTGGTGTGCCCGAGGCTTCCTTTGTTGCTATAATTCATAGCACGTCATATGGGATCTTGGTTGATAACCTGTTTTTATTGCCAGTATTGCTACTTTTCTTTTGAATTTATAAGCTCGGCATCTTGCATATCATGATTTTTGTTAGATAGTAATTTTTCTAGCCTTTTACATCATTCTGTTCTGAGATATACGGTATTCCAATCTAAGTAGAGTGTCTTGCTCATTAGAGTCCTTTTTCTTTTTATCTATCATACATTCATCTTCAATACTTATGGATAACTGGGACGTTTTCCCAAATGTGTACCTCACCAAAGCTGCATATTACTTCAATTTTGGGGGGTGGGTTGTATTTGGCTCTTCACTAAAACAAGTACTAAAGCAATCATCTATAAAAGTCAATAAGTATTTGTCTATGCATGACGTTACTTGCGCTGACCCACACATATTACGACGGAACAATTCTAGGGGCTGCTTTGTCTCTTTTCTTCCAGGAAATAAGAGATTTTGCTTTAGCTTTTCATTATCAGAGTCAATTGGATTAAGTTGCATGTGGCTTTTATCTCAATCCTTTTCTTTCCTATAATTTATGAACACCATCTGGATTTATACGCTCCATCATTCTGTGCCATAATCTTAAATAAATTATGTGACTGCATTTTTCCCAGCTTATTCTCTACAATACACAATCCATTGCAATTTCTTGAAGGATGATGATTTTAAGTCCCATAACAATGATTGTTTTTAAATGTTACTTTGTATTCTTTTGTGGCATATTTTATTGGAAGCTAACTGTATTTGTTCTACATTTGGCACATTCAATACATCCAAAAGAATGTAAGAAAACCTTATTGGTATTCTCCTTGTTAAAATAACTTACCAATCTGTTAAATAAATTGCTGATTTCTGTGTCTAATTGAATAAATCTTTCCTTTTTCTTAACAAGGTTATTCGTAGGACCAGAATCAATGCGCACTTCATCTTTGAATCAGGAAAACAAGATTGAAACTGATCTCTCTTAGTTTCATTATTTATTTACAGTCCATTTTTCCCTTGTGGTATGATGATTCATTCTCTCTGAAATTTTATTGAGCTGGATTTCATGACTTAAATTTCTTAGGACAATAAGCATGCAAATAACTAAGGCCATTACAATGAAAGCACTGCCTCCCCCTGAACTAAAAGTAATACCCTGTTTCTCCAACAATACGGCCTCCCCCAATAGGAAGTCCCAGCATGTTTTATAGGCATGAAATGAAATTAAGCCCCTCCCCCCAAATTAAGGCCTATATTAAAACATGCGAAATGGGGGGGGAATGGTGGGGGGGCTTGCCGTTAGGAAGTACTTTTGTTGCACACCCGGATATGGTGCTGCCTGCGTTGACCCCGATACGAAGTGCCCCACCAACGCTGAGGTCAACATCCAAGCCGTCGCCGCCAGCCCGAAGATGCAAGGGGGGGGAATTAAGTCAGACGGCCTAGCCATTTTTTCGGGGCTCAAAAAAAAATAAGACCAGGCCTTATTATATGAGAAACACAGTATATATAAACTATATTAAATAAATAAACAAACAAACAAACAGGTTTAGCTTCTAGAAGAGAAGAATTAATGAAGAATGCTTCGGGGACTATGATGGATATCTGCAGACTGAGAACAGTAGAGAAATAATCTTTTCCACATCAATAATAAAGACCTTTAATTCTGTGCTTCCACTTGAGATGATCCATAAAGGTTACAAACGTTCAACATAAAGCAATATATTTTGGTCTAAGTTTACATTTAAAATGCCAAAGGATTGGGCACCAAGCCAAGTTTAATAAAATAAAATGCTTGTGTGATTGATAAATCACTCTTTGCAATTCTCTGGCAGTATTCTAAAGCTTTCACACTTGCGGGGATTATTCATTGTGTTGTTCTCATTTTACACCCATTTAACTTCCAGAAATCAATAGATTACGCAGGGCTTCAAACCTAATGAAAGCAGGAGCATTTAAAACATACTAATTATATTTATTCTAAATATTATTAGAATTAGAAATACTTAGCCTTTTCTTTCCCTGTTGTAGTTTACACACATTATTACTCTGAAGATAATTTTTATACTAGGAGAAGGGTTTTCTTTTACCCCAACTTTCTCCCAATACAAAAGGTAGTTTCAGAGGAGTGATTTCCCGTAAGATTTCTTACAGAAGAGAGAAACTCCCCTTAAGCTTGCTTAAGTCTGATAATTAATATTCCTTTCTATCATTCATAGTTTTTATAGTTGGTCTACAATTAGGACCAGGATTTCCACTGGAAATCATTAAGGTCATAAGTTGAATCAGACCTGATTTTACAAAAAAAATGTATCACAGTTGTCAAATGAAAAGTTATATTTAACTATTTTCCCTTGCCATATATATTTAGATGTATTTTTGCCATTATATGACTGACATGGTCTGAAACAAAAACATCATTCTAGGCAAAACATTTATTTTTATCAAAACATTCTTCTTAACAGTGATCATTTTAATTTCCCACTTTTTAACATGATCTTAATTTTATTCTATGTCTTAACATAATTATTTTGAAATAACATACAATTCATACTTGTCATATAAATACCCAAGTGTTCTGTCTCACTTGTAGCCACAAGTGAGAGTCCAAATGTCTCAAAGAAATAAACACGAACAAATAATACCAGAAACCACAGAGTTAACTTGTCTCTGTAATCGTCGTTGGCAGCTTTCCCAGAAACTGTCTTCAAACCAAGATAACGAGCCACAAGATAAATCAGGAACAGAAGGCTTCTTCAAAGCTCCGCAGTAACTAACGAAGTTTGATCCGGACAAGGACCGTTAACTAACACGCCTCCTTATATTCCTTGAAGGGGCGTATCAGTCTCTCTAATTAGTCTCTGACTTGACGTTTCTTTTCAAATTGTGCCTGACGTCTCAACCTGCGTCTAGTCCTTGCATCAACCCAACATTCATCATCACTCAAGGACTCTGGTATGTTCTGTGGATCAGCTGCTGACACCTGAGGCATGATTGAAGTGGAAGGTTCTGGAGAGGATGGTGTCTCCGACACTCCCTCATCCTCCTGGCTCACGTCTGCATCTCTCATTAGAGCAGGCTCCAATTCCAATGCCAAACCTTCCTCATCACTCGAACCTGTGTCTTCTGATACATCAGACTCAAAGCTCACAGCAGGCTCAAACCTTCCAGTCACAACACCCCAGTACTTCTATTTAATCTTCTAATTTCATTTTAACACCTTCATCTTCTGATCATTAATCTTAAAACCTGCTAGCATATTAAAGTCATTTAATTTTCCTACTAATGTTTCTAATTCACCTAGAGGAGCCACACGGTAAATAAATTTAACAAATTAATTAATTAAATAAATAATAATCCCTCTAGTGCAGGGGTATCAAACTAAATTTCACCGAGGGCCACATTAGCGTTATGGTGGCCCTTAAAGGGCCAGTTCCACATAAGACTATAATGACTCACAGCGGTCAGGTGGCTGTGGCTGGGTGGGCCAGGGCCTCTTTCTGGTATATTGTCCACCCACAAGGTCCAGATTTTGCTTCCTTAAATCTTGGATTTCCTCCTTTAAATGGGGTAACAGAAAGGGAGTGGAAACAAATAAGATATATAGAAAGAAAAGGAAAAACTATGTAAAAGAAAGGAAAGAGGGAAGAGAAAAACACAAGGAGGGGGTTGAGAAGGAAGAAAGTAAAGGGAAAGAGAAATAGGAATCCAAAAAAGAAAAAGGAAAGAAAGGGGAAAAGAAATAGAAAGAAGGGAGGGGAGGGGACAGGAGGAAAGACAGATGAGAATGGAAGGGAGGGAGGAAGGAGAGAAGAAGAAAGGGAAAGGAAGGGAAGGGAGAAAGGTGAGAAGAAGGACACTGCCCACATCTACCTTGGCAAAGAACCTTTGTTGGGTCTGAAATGGAATGCAAAAACTGGGTGATTTGGAAAACTGCAGTTGCAGAGCAAACAGACTAATTTAACTGCCCTGGGCTTTAATCCTTCTGCCTTTCATCATTTCTCACTACCATTGGTCACCAATTTTCTCATTGAATTCTCTGGTAATTCAGGTACATGATTTTGCCAGATCAATATTTTGGACACAGGTGAAGCCAGAAAAAGGAGACACCTCAAAAACACTCTGATGAAAAATTGTTTTCTCTCTTCCTCCCCTTAAGTTTAAATTAGCTTTATGAGGCTATTTCTACAGGAGGCATGGCTTCTCTGGCCTTAATAACATTTTAATTTTAAATTGAATTTAAACTTAAGCCTCATTCAAGTAATTTCACCCCTGGACAATCTCCCATTTGCCCTTCCATCATTGAAAGGGGCATTGGAAGTAAAACAAGGAAATAAAACCAACTTTTTCTTTGCGAAAGCTTTAAAAGGACATACTAAGGAAAGCAATCGACCTGTGTGCTGTGAAACTCCACCCAGGATTTTTCACTCTGAATTAATGCAACATTTTTTATTTATTTATTTGTCAGAAACTTACAATATAACACGGGAGTCTCTGTGGTTAAACTGGGAGAAGACTAAAAGGCAATGTTATTTGAAAATTCCAGTCTGGCTATCGACTATTGAAGCATTTTCTTATCCTATAATATATAAAAAGGAACAAACAGTTAGATATGGTGAAATATTGAATGAAAGGAGTGAACTTAAATCTATGCAAAAATTAGAGGAACAAGGTATAAAGATGAATTGGTTTTCATATGCGCAAATACATTCAAGGTATGACAAAGATTCTAAAACAGAAAGTTTCTATGATAAACTGACTGACTTAGATAAGATTTTGACAGGTAGTGATGAAAAGGTGATTAAAAAATTGTATGGATATTTATCAGAAATTAAACTAGAAGAAGAACAAGTTAAAGAAACTATGATTGCTTGGGGGAAGAATTTTGGATATGGGATTGATCTAGAGAAATGGCAAAAACTGTGGTCTCAAAATTATAAAATGACAACGTCAACAGCATATAAAGAAAATTTGTATAAGATGTTTTACAGGTGGCATTTTCCCCCGACAAGAATAGCAAGAATGTTCAAGAACAAATCTGAAAAATGTTGGAAATGTCATCAGATACCTGGCTCATATTACCATATGTGGTGGACTTGTGCGGATGCCAAAAAATATTGGACTAAAATCCACACGTGGTTGGAAAAAATGACAAAAAAGCATATAGACTTGAAACCAGAGATATTTTTATTGGGAATTTTACCTGAAATATATAGTAAAGAATTGAAATACCTGATTGTAAATGTATTAACAGGGATTGTATTTGCCAAAAACTGGAAAAATGAAAAAATACCATTACAGGAGAAAATATTGGAATGTGCTGAAATGAGTAGATTGACATTTGAAATCAGAGAACAAGATGATAAACAATTTTATAAAATTTGGGATCTATCAATGGTTAGACAATAAAACATGGTAATGAAATATGTAGATTCTTAGAAAATAATAAATATATAAAGATGTATTCTTTTCTTATTATATCTGCAAAATGATTGTAGGATAGATTTGAGATGATAATATGAACTGTCATAAAACAAATTATGGATTATTTCATAAAACATGAATAAATAAAAGTATAGTCAAATGATTGATTAACAATGATATTAATGTATTTAATATTTGATTGAAAATATGAGAATATATACAATGTAATTGTAATTGAAGACTACGAAATGGAAGCACAAAACAATTTGTAAACCAACCAACACACTGTATGTATATATATGGATTATGGCTTGATGTTTTTGTTTTGTTTGTCTATGTTTGTCTTAAAAACCAATAAAAATTAAAAAAACTTACAATATAATCCCATGGTGTCTCATTTTTCCAATGCATGAATATAATACTCACTGCTGTTATGACATGTAATATTAAATACATTCTTTTCTTATCTAATTTTTCTGATATTACACCTAATTAAAACAGTTTAGATTTAAAATCTACATGTTTCCCTATCATCTTTTCTAGCCACCTGTGTATCTTTGTCCAGAATTTTTACTTTAACACAAGTCCACCACATATCATAAAATGTACCTGTTTTTGGTAACATTTCCAACATTTGCTAGACAAATTTTTAAACATTTTAGCTAACCTAGCAGGTGGTAAATGCTATCTTATATACTATTTTATATAAGTTTTCTTTATTTTAAGAGGTTGCCATTGTTAATTTATAGTTCCTTTCCCATAAATATTGCCATTTATCTAGTTCGGTTATAGCCAAAGTTTTTTCCCCATTGTACCATCGTGTCTTTTATTTGTTCATTTCCCATTTTCAAATTTAGTAAAAAATTATATACCTTCTTAATTAGTTTTTCATCAGAGTTCAACAGTGTCTGATCAAATGGTGTGTCTAAGAGGAAAAAAGCGGCAGTTTGGTGGTGCTGAAAGGAAAGTTTACTCTCCTTCCCGATGGAATTAATAAGTGGACATAGAGAAACCTGTTTTTTTCAGGTAAAACTAGCTTTATGGGATAAGTCGGAAGGGAGAGGACAAAAAATATATTTATCTGGTTTGATTTTGTTGGAGGAGATGCCTTAAGGATTTGAAGACAGAAATAGAACTCCAATAAGGCTTCAAAATACAGATTTGGACTTTCTTTTTTCTTTTGTCTGATACTACCCCTGGAAGAGAAAGGGAGAATTTTGTCTTGGCTTGGATTGATTGAGGATTGTGGATTTTGGGATTGTTTTACTTTTTTTTTGAAATATCTTGGTTGGTGTAAGAAGAAAGAGGGAAAAAGAAAAGAAAAGAAAAGATCTATAATGGCTTTTTCTTTTGAGGAACTGAGGAAGAATATGAGCAAACAAAAGCAGCCGGTAAAGATGGTATGGAAAAAGCCTTCCTATTTTTAGAAATGGTGCTGGTTAACTATCAACAAACAATACAACAGATGAAGGCAGAAGAACAACAAGAAGAAGAAGATGAAGACGCCATCTTTAATGAATTCCAAAATTTAACTAAGAAAGAAGGAAGGAAGAAAGCGAGGAAAATGAAGGACTTAAGATCTAAAAAAACATTTAAGAAAGAGAAAAATAAGATGCAAAATAAATATAATGATAGTAAACAAAAGAAAAAGGGAACACAACAGAGAAGGGACGCCAGCAAGGCAGAGGCTAGAAGAAGGGGGTAGGAAGATTTGTTGGGGGAAGAAAGAAAGGGGAAAGGCGGGAGAAAAGCCACAAAGTTTTGAAATTAGATGGGAAAAGAGGAATTTTTTTTAGGGACAAAGGGTAAAGTACAATTTCCTTAAAAAGATTTTGCAAGGTACATAAGATGGTATTGTAACATCTGTATTAGAAATAGAAAATTAGAATGGCTTAAGAGTTAATAAGAAATTAAAATGTTGAAATGTTTAACAATGATTGATTTTAAAATGTAATAAAATATTAAAGGGAAAGGCAATGGGAATGTTATAAGATTTAATATTTAGATTTATTATTTAACTATGTATTTAATCATTTTGGATTTATCACTCTGTTTTTATTGTTATTAAAAGGATAAAATTAGTAGATAGAATGTACCAAGCAGAATCAGATTGGGTATTAGGTGTTATTTTAAATGTTAATCTAATTAATTTAGGGGGAGGATAGAAAGGCATCATACTCTGATTAGTGATTTCAGGAGAAATTTTTTTTTTTTTTATAAGGAATGAGATAGAGGATAATAAAGAATGGGCAAAAGATACAAATATAATGATTTAAATTAAGATGGATTAAATAAGATAGAATTATGAAGAGTGAAATGTGTGGAGAAGTTTATATAGAAGATAGAGAATGGTAAACAAAATAGGTAATGATATGTAAGATGAGCATGAATATAATTGAAGCCCATATAAAGAGAGGTACCTGGGGCCAAGTTACTTTCCTAAAAGATTTTTATATGTTTGTTTGTTGTGTGTTTATGTTTTTGAGAGTATTAATAAAACCTTGTAGAAATACAAAATGAGAATAATGGTAATCAAGTCAGAAAGAAATAGATGAAATAATAATAGTGAAATTGAATAAGAGTAAAAGAAAGTAAAAGAAATTGGATAAGAGGTATTTTTATGCTCATATGGAAATGGCTTAAAATAGAATTGTATTGTATAAAATAAGGTTTTATCTGACTTGTAAAATTTATAATGGATGATAAACAATTTTATAAAATTTGGGATCTATCAATGGTTAGACAATAAAACATGGTAATGAAATATGTAGATTCTTAGAAAATAATAAATATATAAAGATGTATTCTTTTCTTATTATATCTGCAAAATGATTGTAGGATAGATTTGAGATGATAATATAAACTGTCATAAAACAAATTATGGATTATTTCATAAAACATGAATAAATAAAAGTATAGTCAAATGATTGATTAACAATGATATTAATGTATTTAATATTTGATTGAAAATATGAGAATATATACAATGTAATTGTAATTGAAGACTACGAAATGGAAGCACAAAACAATTTGTAAACCAACCAACACACTGTATGTATATATATGGATTATGGCTTGATGTTTTTGTTTTGTTTGTCTATGTTTGTCTTAAAAACCAATAAAAATTAAAAAAAAACTTACAATATAATCCCATGGTGTCTCATTTTTCCAATGCATGAATATAATACTCACTGCTGTTATGACATGTAATATTAAATACATTCTTTTCTTATCTAATTTTTCTGATATTACACCTAATTAAAACAGTTTAGATTTAAAATCTACATGTTTCCCTATCATCTTTTCTAGCCACCTGTGTATCTTTGTCCAGAATTTTTTACTTTAACACAAGTCCACCACATATCATAAAATGTACCTGTTTTTTGGTAACATTTCCAACATTTGCTAGACAAATTTTTAAACATTTTAGCTAACCTAGCAGGTGGTAAATGCTATCTTATATACTATTTTATATAAGTTTTCTTTATTTTAAGAGGTTGCCATTGTTAATTTATAGTTCCTTTCCCATAAATATTGCCATTTATCTAGTTCGGTTATAGCCAAAGTTTTTTCCCCATTGTACCATCGTGTCTTTTATTTGTTCATTTCCCATTTTCAAATTTAGTAAAAAATTATATACCTTCTTAATTAGTTTTTCATCAGAGTTCAACAGTGTCTGATCAAATGGTGTTTGTCTTTTATAAAAGCCATACTTTTTCATATCTAAATCATCTCTAGATTGTATTTGCAATTGAGGCACCATGATAATGCCCTGGTCTCATAATTCTTGCTTAGATTTTAATTTCCCTTCAGTGTCCAAAATATCTTTACATGTCCTAATTTCTTCGAACTTGGGTATGTAAAGGCTTCTATCATTGAGAGCCATTCTGGAATTTTCAAATATATTTTAGGTTTTATTTTTTCCTATACAGATATTAGTAAGTTTCTTATGTAGTGATTTTGAAAATATCTATGGATTTTATTCTTCTCATACCATAAGAAGGCATGCCATCCCAGTAATAAGTCATGTCCTTCTAGATATAACAATATCTTGTCTCTGAGATTTATCCATTCCTTTAACCATGTTATCACATGTTGTATTTCCCTTATTGTTATAGGTCCATTCAAAATTTGTTTCTGATTCTCTGGTCCTTCATAAATTTTATGTAAATATTACCCCACCATTTCTAAGAACTTTACAAAAAGTAGAATAATATTGACGAAAGTTTTTGTCTTTTTGCATTGTGTTATGACAGTATTTCCTCCTTGTAACTTAATATCACTTTATTTCCTTTTTCTTTTTCCAGCTTATATGCCAAATATTTCCTTGATTTATTAGCAAACTCAAAAAAAATTGTTCCACATAATTCATCTTTATTTCCATTCCTCTCACTGTTAACAGATAGTTGTGACATTAAATATCCTTCCCTCATATGTCCCTATTATGGACAGAATCCATAAGGGATTTGCAAGAATTCATACATAAACCACTGCTGCATTTGACAGTCATGCTGTCCTGCCAACTGTATGGGAGAGATTCTGATAAGGACAATATTTCCTGCATGTTGAAGTATTCAAGATGTAGCAATACACATTAATAGCCTGTTCTAACATTCTTGAAATATTCAGCCAGCAGAGGACAGTGCTAATCTGAACATCCAGTGTGCTAAACCTTTAACACTTTAATATGATTAAAACAGTTGGATATATCTGCCTAATAAAATTGCAGGCGTTAAATCATGTGAGTTCTTTGTATTTCATTATTGAAATTACAAAAAAGTCTGTTCTAGGCTATTTTTTTTTCCTTTTCATTCAGAGAAGGGGCCAGCTGAATGTTAGGCTTCATGCTTATCTTGATGGCGTATGAACTTGTTAAGTATTTGTTATAAATTTAATTTTGCTCAGATTGTTTTTTCCCCGAGGCAAATGCATTTAAAGCTTTCTGTCATATGTAGTATACTTATTTTTCTACAATTAAAGAATTGTCACATAATAAGAGCCAATGTATTAAAGTAAAATAGGAACTGTTTCCAAATGCTTATGTAAACAGAATGGTAACATTGCAAGCAAGCAATGTTAATATATATTTATAATATAATAATATGTCAATATAAAGGAGCCTTAAGTTAAGTTAACCGGCACATGTTTTGACTTTAAATCAGCTTTTATAAATGATATAAAAGAGTGGAAAGAACAGGGCTGGAGCATGGGTTTAAAAAGATATATCTGTGATAATATTCTACACAAACCAAAGGCAAAATAGCAATATAGACTATAATTGTTATCGTACTGTGGTCTATCAAGAACTCTATTCCCAAAGCTGTATTCTGCTGAGGGATGCGTTTCCTGCAAATTGGGAAAGGCCCAAAGCAAACATCAGGTATGGCCAAAGTCAGAACTAAATTTGATCATCATGCTTGATGCTCCTTTTTTGGGAGGGGGAGGTATTTTCTGGCACCCTCATTTTCTCCATATATTTCTCTTTGCCCTGAAGACTGCCAGAGAACGACACATTATTCGTGCCAGAGGTCTGAATTAATACGGTGCCAAAGTTTGCCTTGCAATTTCTCCAAAGTTTTGCTCTCCAGGGAAGGAGGCTTCTGTTTTGTTTTGTTTATCTTATTCTCAGGCTGCTCAAGAATTCTTTCAAATTTCTCTGATTGATATGCTTTGGAGCTGACTTTACTCAAATTGAAAGCTGCTGGTGAGGTATTTTTTTGTTTTTTTTTCCCCTGAGGGAGGTCTCTCCCCTCTTCTGGCACGTCATTTGTTGCTAGCATTTCCCATCTGAAAAAAACTTCATGGAAGGAGATCCCACATGCTGCCTTCCTTTGGGGCTTAATGAAGTGTGAGAAGCCTCTCTTTTTTTTTTTTAAAGGAATTTTGAGAGCTAATTCTCTTTCATCAGGCGAAAGGTACTTCCATGACAGCTTTTGCATTGCTTCTGAATCAGCTGTGGACCTCTGCACTCATTTGTTCTCTGGTTTTGGCAGTGTTTCTTATTCTGCTGCAATTTACTTGAGAGCCAATCTGTTTTAGTCTTTGCAATGCTGCCGCCTGCTCTTTAGAGTTAACCTGTTTTCCGTAAATGGAAAGTCCAGCCTTAACTATGTCTCCGGACACCCAAATGGCAGCCATCTTTCTTTCTCTTCTTCCCTTCTTCCCTTCCTTCCTGCTCTCTTTTGCTCTCACTCTTCAGTATCCTGGCACTGTTCATAAACTTTGCTTGGTATATAATTTCTCCATATGCTGTGACCCCCATTAAATGTGAATATTGGTCACATTTTTACCATTTGTAATTTGAAATGGTCACTAAATGAGGTAGTAGGTAAGTGAGAACTACCGTGTTTCTCATATAATAAGGCCGGGTCTTTTTTTTTTTTTTTTTTGAGCCCCGAAAAAATGGCTAGGCCGTCTTTTCGGGGGGTGACTTAATTCCCCCCCCCTTGCATCTTCGGGCGGGCAGGTGGCGACAGCTTGGATGTTGACCTCGGCGTTGGTGGGGCACTTCGTATCGGGGTCAACGCAGGCAGCACCATATCCGGGTGTGCAACAAAAGTACTTCCTCACGGCAAGCCCCACCACCATTTCCCCCCAATTCGCATGTTTTAATATAGGCCTTAATTTGGGGGGAGGGGCTTAATTTCATTTCATGCCTATAAAACATGCTGGGACTTTCTATTGGGGGAGGCCGTATTGTTGGAGAAACAGGGTACCTTTAAAAAGATCCACTCTTTCCATATATGGTCTTTAAGAGCTGGAGTTAGGCTTATTAACCTGATAATCTTAAACCAACAAGTCTAGGAATAGTTTCTAATTTCTTCCCCAAAACCTGATCTTTGAAGTTCTGCTGTCTGCATTCTGCGACTTAGTTTCTGATTTCAACTATGTTAACCTTTCCTCCTATACTTCAACTTCTTTACAACTTACTGAGAAGGGTAATACACTTAACTATTATTATAGGCAACTGATCTCGCAGAGACAGCTAATAGGATGTCCTGATTTGATCCTGTTATTTATGAAGTTTTAATTATTTTATTTTTTCATTTATTGATAAATTTTATTTGCTGCCTATCTCTGGGCTGCTTTTTAGCCTACCTTGGAGAAGCTAAATATCTTAAGCCCCAATAAAAGGTAATAGCAGTATGGTAGCTTTTGCTTCAGAAGCTAACCGAAGCAGGTTCAGCTCTGTTTAGAATAGAATATAGAACATAGTTGGAAGGGACCTTGGAGATCTTCTAGTCCAACCCCTGCTCAGGCATAAAACCCTAAACTATTTCAGACAAACGGCTCTCCAATCTCTTCTTAAAAACTTCCAGTGTTTCAGAATTCATAACTTCTGGAGGCAAGTTGTTCCACTGGTTAATTGTCCTGTCAGAAATTTTCTCCTTAGTTCTAGGTTGCTTCTCTCCTTGATCAGTTTCCATCCATGGCTTCTTGTTCTGCCCTCAGGTGCTTTGGAGAATACATTGACTCCCTCTTCTTTTTGGCAACCCCTGAGTTATCATGTCCTTCTTTTCATTAAACTATATCTAGTTACTAGATAGACCCAATTCCAGCAGCCATTTTTATGTTTTAGCCTCCAATCCTCTAATCATCTTTGTTGCTCTTCTCTGCACTCTTTCTCGTCTCGACATCTTTTTTTTACATCTCGGTGACCAAAACTGGATGCGGTATTTCAAATGTGGCCTTACCAAGGCATTATAAAGTGGTATTAACACTTCATATGCCATTCATTCTATCTCTCTGTTAATGTAGCCTAGAACTGTGTTGAGTTTTTGGGCAGTTGTAGCACACTGCTGGCTCATATTTAAATGATTGTCCACTTAAATATGAGCCATCAGTTGTAGCACACTGCTGGCTCATATTTAAATGATTGTCTACTTAAATATGAGCCATCAGTTGTAGCACACTGCTGGCTCATATTTAAATGATTGTCTACTTAAATATGAACCATCAGTTGTAGCACACTGCTGGCTCATATTTAAATGATTGTCCACTTAAACATGAGCCATCAGTGTGCTACAGCTGCCAGAAAAGCCAACATAGTTTAATACTTATATGGAAGGCCTCTGTGTCAAACAAGAATTGTAGACTAAAAAATATTTACAAAGGAGGCAATGGCATCTTGCTTCTATACTGTTGTCAAGAAAGTGACACAGAGATATCTATGAAGTTACTTTTTGAGGAAAACTTGAACAAAAGTTTACCCAAGAGGCAGTAGTTTCTCATGAATAAATCAAACTAATCTTGCCATAGCAGCTTTTCTTCTTCCCCTTAAAATGGAGTTGATCCAACAATAAAGAGGCCCGTATACCGTCTTTAGTTTATGAACTGTTTCAACTATCATTTATTGTGGATAGAAACAACTAAATATAGCTTACCAAAAGACATAATTAAAACTGAAAAAAAAATTATTCAATTGTCATTGTAGTCTCAGGATTGCAGCAAGCTACAAGACTAAGAATATCCCTGAAGACAGAAATAACAGTATTGAAATAATTTATCTCCATTCTTAACCTTTTTGATGCTTAATGTTTAGATTGCTGCTGATCATTTCACAAAGCTGGTTGAAATAAAGTGAAGTGTATTTACTTATGAAATAAATGTATTTCCCAGTAAAAGGATAGGAGGGAATTCCTATTACAGTGTGAATCCATAATACGGATTTCTTCCCTCTGTGATATATTTCCATCGAAATAACCGTATTAATCATTATTTCTTCAAGAGGATAAAGGCATATCTATAATCAGTGGCTTTTCACTTGAGGTACATTAATCTGCAAGTAAGATATATTAGTCTCTGTAAAATCAGAATATATATATTTGTATTTATTTTATGCACCTCTTCCATCAAAGCTGAAGTATTTACCTGAATGATTAAAGAATGCACATCCCTTTCTAACAAATGTTTGGAAGCAAGCCCATCTTCAGATGTAATCAAGCAGCAGTGATGGTCCCAGGGGTTTCCACAGAACTGGAAAATGAGAAAAGCAGTGGCACACTTTTACAAAACCAACTCCCTCCCTTTTAAACACATCTGTGATGTCCAAAGGCATGTGCAAAAAAATGCAGCCTTGTGTAACAACAATGTAGTCATTGTCCCTCGCCCCATCCCCTGCATTTCTCCTATTCCCATACAAAATAGAAGGACCAACTCAGGATAAGGTTGGGAATAGGCAAAATGGAGAAATGCAAACAAAAAAATGAACACTGGTTTCGGCCTGCTTCTCTGCTCTTCCCTGTTTTCAGCAATTTACTGAATTAGAGACAGACTAAAGAAAAACTGCTAGAAGGTGGGGGGTTTTTTTAATGTCTCATTTTCACACTTCTTTCTCAGGTAACGTTGAAATCTGTCCCCTCAATTTTGTTTATGTCTGATAACGGCATAGTGATAATATACTTGCTTAATATCCATCATGACTACTACATTGACCCTGGCTTCCTAAATTCTATTCAAAATTTTCTGCAGCTTATTTGCTTAGATGAAGTACTGATTCCTTATGGACTTTGGCATTCAGATCTGAATGCATTCTGCCCAGCACCTTTCTCCAACCCTTAAGCTGCCTTGCTTTAAGCTGGCAAGTCAAGGTCGGGCAAGACAAGCCTTTGTTTCATCTTCTCTTCTCTTATTCAAGGGTTTCTTTTCTTTGCCAGCATAACTTGGCTTCATTCTGATAGCATCTGCCTGTGATTAAGGACAGATAAAGTTGGGACAGACTGCTGGCTCACTGGCCTTTTAGTTTTAATTTGTGTTATTGATATTGACTTTGGATCTTGCCAGAGTTACTTTCATTTGAGGACGATCTTCTGGGGAACCTGTTCCTATGGTAACAAACAGTGTGCGTTGTAATAAAGCACACTACTGATGAAATAAATAATAATAATGGATCTTGCTTCCTTTAAAAGTATTTTGTTCTATTCATTCAGAGTATCAACGGGCAAGATTCTTAATAAGGGCTTAAATATTACACATTTCAAAATTGGAAATACAGGTGTGGAGAGGATACTTTTGTTTCCCCTACTTCCAGACTGTATATTAGAACTTGCTTCTAAAAGAATAATTTTCATTAGCTCAGAACTCAGGATTCCCACAGAAGCAAGGAAATCCACTGCAGATGGTTCTCGTTTACAAAGTTCACTTAGTGACCTTTCAAAGTTACAACAGCACTAAAGAAAAGTGACGTATGACTGTTTTACACACTTATGACGCTTTCAGCATCCCTATCATCATGTGGTCAAAATTCAGATACTTGACAACTGATTCATATTTATGACAGTTGCTGTGTTCCAGGGTCCTGTGATTATCTTTTGACAAGCAAAGTCAATGGGGAAGCTAGATTCACTTAACAACCATGTTACTAACTTAACAACTGCAGTCGTTCACTTAAGAACTGTAGCAAGAAAGATTGTAAAACGGGGCAAAACTCACTTAACAACTGTCTCGCTCAGCAATAGAAATTTTGGGCTGAATTGTGGTCGCAAGTCAAGGATTACATGTATAGGAAGGGGCAGAATGTGAGCTCAGCCATCATACAGACCAAAAAAGGAGGGGTCTAAGAAATCTGTCTGTAAAACTCTTACAGAAACAGTTCATTCTCCACCTTGACTATTTTGGTTTTATAGAAGTTATCAACATAAAAGTGACAAGATTTGCACTTGGATAGGAAACAGAAAGGATTCATATTTCAGTCCTGGACTCTGTCCAGAGGACTAGAATCACTCCTAGATATGACTTTTAACCTTCATCCTTCATTTACCTAAACATATAGACAAATGTTGTTATTCATGGAGAATCTCCACATGTGTCAGAATCCATATTACACAAAGTGTACTGCTTATAATGATATCTATCTTCAGTTGTAGGTCTTCCACGTTCTATTTTTATACTTTGGATTTGTTGGTTCTTATGTTTATTGTATAATGTTGTAAGAGATATCAATGATGGCAGCTCTCATATTCACTTTGGTTTTGGTATGGTGGGGCTGAATTTAAAAAAATTAAATATGTCTGAACTAATTACTTAGAATAAAATAGAAGTCTTTATTGGCCAAGTGTGATTGGACACACAAGGAATTTGTGCAAATGCTCTCAGTGTACATAAAAGAAAAGATACATTCGTCAAGAGTCAAGAATCATAAGGTACAGCACTTAGTAATAATCATAGGGTACAATAAGCAATCAAATCATACTAGGAAACAGTCCATATAAATCGTAAGGATACAAGTGACAAAGTTACAATCGTACAGTCGCAAGTGGGAGGGGATGGGTGATAAGGAGTGATGAGAAGATAAACAGTAATAGTAGTGCAGACTTTGTAAATAGTTGGACAGTGTTGAGGGAATTATTTGTTTAGCAGAGTTCAGGAAAAAAACTGTCCTTGTGTCTAGTTGTTTTGGTGTGCAGTGCTCTATAGTGTCATTTTGAGGGTAGGAGTTGAAACAGTTTATGTCCAGGATGTGAGGGTTCTGTAAATATTTTCATAGCCCTCTTTTTGACTCGTGCAGTATACCTGTCCTTGATGGAAGGCAGGTTGGTAAAATTGTTTTTTTTCTGCAATCCTAATTACTCCCTGAAGTCGGTGTCTGTCCTGTTGGGTTGCAGAACCAGACGGTTATAGAAGTGCAGATGACAGACTCAATAATTCCTCTGTAGAACTGGATCAGCAGTTCTACAGTTCTCTTTTATCATTTTTTTTTTCTACAATTAAAGGAAATGGCTAGTCTTTTCTGTTCTTTTTGTAATAGCTTTCAAAAGGGACACGCTTGACTTATTAGTGGCAGAGGGCCACAGCCAAATTATTTATTGCTCCAGGGGGTGGGGGAAGTAATAAATGTAACTTAATTGAAATTAAATTATAACAAGATATTTTAGTGCCATTTGAAAAGAAAGAAAGAGAGACAACCAGAAGAGAGGTGAATGAACTCATTTACTGTATAGTGGCGATGGGTACACCATTTGAAGATCTGATGGACCTGAATAGGGGCAGATACTAATGGAGAAAATCTATTTTGTGCTGCTAAAGTTTACTCTTTATGACACATTGTCCATCAATTAAGTAAATTTAAGGAGTGCCCTGGAGAACATACGCTGAGATCTCAACTGGTGGACCCACGTAGTTCATTTTCATTTTTAATTAATGCTTAGAGCTGCTCACCCTTTTTTTTCCTTCTCTTCTAGCAACTGTTCTCCAGGCACAAGGGACAATTGCTCATTGCAGCTCAGCCCTTCAATTCAGTTTTGAGCTTCTTATGTGGCCATTTCTCAACTGTCTTCTAACCAGATACAGTGAAAAGCAGGTCATTTATTTTGCAATCAATCCCTTCACTGTCAAGTTGGGAGTTCACCTAGGTTATCTTCTTTGTGGTTTATCCCCTAAGTATGCAATTCCTTCTGAAAAAGCATCAGGCTAAGAGATCATGGCAGGTAAGAAATCTTTCTATTTAATCAAAATTTGGTTGTGTTAGTTGGTCTGACAGTTCAGTTGGAAGGAGGGCTGCTTTTGCTGAATTTGATATAGTATTTTTAATGGCACATTAAATTGTCTCTGCTGGGGATTTTATTTACAGCATTGATCATTAGGCATCCTGAGCCCCATTTGTTGGAGAGAAAGAGAAGATATAGTTCCCAAAAAATGAAATTTACCTTGAGTACATTCCTCCACTATCAAACATAATTATGTATCAAAGTCCATTTCTTCCAATGTTCTAGAACATCTTCATATCTTCTCTTCTAGATGGTCTATGCCAAATGCAGTGGGTCTTATTAATGTAGCTTCTACCCTTTCCTCAATGATTGAAGTAGTAGCACTCTTGGCATGACATGTGGTTATTTTACATCTGTTCATGGGAATGGTTACATTGGCTTAATTAGCTCATGACTTTGCTTTCGGCCCTGCTTTGTTTATATTGTTGGAGTGAAATTACCAACTGGTTCTGGCATAGATTCTTATTTTACCCTCAGATAAATGTCGAATATGTTATCACTAGGGGTGAGGTTCACATTTCTTTATAATAAAAAAATCTAAGAATCAATTAGCGGTCAAATGTGGCTGAACTATTGTAGAACCCTTTGTTGTATAAAGGAAAAAGTTTGGTCATGGGGATTAATTTTGTGCTTGTTGCACAATTGCACACATGGCTTCAACAACGAAATAGAAATCAGTGTGTTTTAAAACTCTGCAATATACGCCAAGAAAGCTGGGGGGTGGGATTCCTGAAAATGCCACTTGTCTCTTTTGTGTGGTAACTATGGAGCCAAAGCATATCTCCACAATGGACCTTTTGTAGATGGTATCTGCTGAGTGATCATGGACTTGGTGGGCATGGGAACTGAACAGAAGCCACCTTCCTAACAACCTTTCTTCAGCTCATGAATGATGCACTATGGCAAAAACATTTTTCAGGAAGCTCCAGCTTCTCTGCCTGGGTGACAACACCTGTTTGCAAAGTCAGAATGAAGATTCATTAGACTAGCAAATCTCAGGGGATAGGGAAAACGGGTATAGTTTTTAACAACTTTTAGAAATCATTTATCCCAAAAAAGACACAGAAAGTTTGCCTCTGCGTGAGAATCTTTTTGTCTCATTTACAGCATCTCTTTTGTTCTGCATTGCAGTCCCAAGATCACTACATTGACACTAAACTCAAAACCTGGAGATACAACACAACAGAAAATGGTTAATCTTGGGTTTAAAGAAATGAACGGCAAGGCTTGCTGTGATCATCTGCTAAGTTACTTGTGTTTCATCAGTTTCTGGTCTTGCCAATGTCTGTCAGTGCCTGCCAAGGAATATGGCTCCTTCTTTTGTGCTGTAAAAAAAAGCAATTGTAACTTCATCCTCTATTCATCAGCAAGGAATGACAGTTTTCATGGACCTGTGTGATGGATGCTAATTTCTAGGAGTAGCTGCTGATTATGCTTTAAAGGAAATTACTTATACAAAGGCCAGAAGAAATAAAGAAATTTTGAAAAAAAAACCACATCTATAATTTAGCAGCCAGTGTTGGCAAACTATTGGCATGGAGATATGGATATAGGTATAGAACAACTCTGTAAAATGGGACAGAGGAAACAAAAGAAGACATTTCCTTCTAGAAATCAACATAGATTTAATGGCCATGTATTTCTATGCATGTTGAATGTTTATAAAACAATTTCTCTAAATTCAGTTTCTTTTTTCTCATGTAAGGAAAAATAAGATTACATTCTGAGACTTCAGCAATATAAACTTTGACTTCTTAAAATAGTCACAAAAGTGTCTAGTTCTAAAGGTTTAAATTAATAACTTGGCCAATAATCATTCCATTCTATTCTTCATTGGTTAAAGTATCTCAACTACTGGGCCATTTTGAGCACCAGATTCTGACAAATGAACACATAGAATTAAAGAAAATGGAGGAATGGAAATTATGTCTTTTGAGTGAGAGATGCTTCGTCTTGAGAAAAAACAGACACAGGATGGCATGATTGCACTCTTCAGTTACTTGAAAAGATGTCACAAAGGAGATCAAGGGGTTTGTTCCATGGTGTTCCAAAGTACAAGTCAACACTTCATGGCTTTAAGTAAAGGGAAGGATGATCCTGGTTCAATGCTAGAAATATGTCTTAAGCACACAAGGTGTTTGATATTGGAATTAGGGCGTTCTGAGCCGAGCCCCTCTCCACTGTATTCAGCTGGAGGCTGGAAGACTTTTTTGGGATACTTTACTTTGGATGCTTGCACTTAAGCAAGGAATTAATACTTGGAGAGCAGTCTTTTGGGCTATATCCTCTGGGATCCCTTTCGTTTGTTTGTTTCTATCACAGTAACCAGGGCTTCTCGACTGCTACCATATCACAATGATCCTGGATTGGCTCTTAATAACTTGTTCCTGCTCCCTGTGGGCATGGAAGCTTTAATTTAATTGTCTCCTTATTTCAAAACAGCTTATTAGAGTAATTACACTTCCTAAAACTGCCACTGAGATATTCTGGTTATAAAATAAACGCTGAACCAGGTGAAATAATTAATTTGGGATGATATAGAGGAAGTAAACTGGAAAGTTCCTGAGTTTATACAAGACTGGAAGAAAGGATAAGAAAGCTTTCGCTGCGCGTCTTGTCTTCTCCATGATCTCAGAATTCAAGCTATGATTAATAACAGTATTTTCAGCTATGAAGATAAATGCAACACCATTCGTTTAAATGGACTTTCCTTGCATCTTGGAAGGTGAACATCAGGCAGTCAAGACAAACAACTTAAGTCAAAAGGACGTCAATAAGAATCCTATAAAAAGCATGGCTAAAGTAATTATTCAGAAAGCATGATACCAAGACAGGGTAAGAGCATTTATTGTGCTACTTTTGTTAAATCCACAAATCAGAGCGTGAGTAATATAGAAGTACAAATAAAACAAAACAATGGATTATTCTTTAAGCTCACTGAAGGAGAATGAAGTGTGAGCAACTTCAAAAGCCACTAAAATACAAATATCACAGTTACAATGGATGACTGGAGCATATAATAGAGACAAATAAATCACAGCTTCATAAGGGATTACAGACAAAGCAATGTTTGATGATGATGCTAAATTTAAACATATTAATTCTAATTGTTAATTATCTGAAGTACCATTATATAACATGTTGGAAAAACAGCGTAGCCTTAATATAAATTGTAATGGAATCCATGGCAAAATGAAATAACACTGTGTATTATCCCATGTGATATTATAGAGGCATATCTTCTGATATTATTTATTTATGTGCTTATAACTTATCAAGGCTTTAAGAAGAACCTTAAGATTTATTCTGGTAATATTCTTGATTGGAATCTCTCTCACACACATGCATATGCACAGTGTTTGCAAAAAAGCATAACTTAAGCATGCTCTTTTGCAAACATTGTGCATATGCATGTGTGTGAGAGAGATTATTTGCCTGTGTGTGAGAGAGGTTATTTTTCTCAATCCAATATTTTGTACTCATACAATATGCAGAACCATAATCACTTTGGTTGCATTTGGGGTTGGCTAGTCTGTAGTTCAGTAACCATGTAAACAGTTTTACTGAAAAATTTGGCATAAATATCTCAGTGAACAACTCCTTTTTTATTATTTGTCCTCTTTGAAAAATAATTTAAAAGCAAATTTATTGTAGCATTTCTTGAACTTCAGAGAAGTGACTAGGGACCCATTGGTTGGTCTTAAGATTGCCTATTATGAATGGCATCCTGGAAGGACGACCTAGGGAAATGCAGTTCTGCAGCTTTTCGAGTGACATCATCCGCCAGAATGCCAGGTAACTAATGGAATGCCCTTGGCCTGATAAGCATCAAATTTCACTTGGTGTCTCATATGAACATGTTCAGTGTGTTTCACTGCCAGGAAATTAAGCAGAACAGACCTCTTTGAGGGAGATGGGCAGTTCAGGAATGTGAAAAATAAAAATAAATAAACTTACTTCCAAATAGCTATATCTAGGATTATACTACCAAGCCATGCCTACAGAACCAGTAGTAATTTTTTTTGAATCCCACCACTGCTCTGAGGCTATTTCTTCTTCAAATATTGGTGAAAACAAAACCCACCTTGCAACCATTTTTGTGCTCGGAAAGGAGAGTATTAACTTTATGGAATGTTTTTCGTGAGATTGCGATTCCTACTAGTACCTCTGGACAGCCCACTGCCATCTTCCACTTGTATGGCATGCCCAACAGGTCCCCCTCCTTGCCATGTGTTCCTTATCCCCTTATCCTCTCATCCGGGACATCAGCTCTTTGAACTATTACCATCGAGAAGGAGATTTAGGGTATTAAGAACAAGGACGACCAGATTTAAGAACAGTTTTTATCCAAGTGCAGTTTTGAGTTTGAATGCAGGGTCATCAGATTTTTGTGGAATTAAATGGCTGAGAGTAATGGGGTATTTACATTTTTAAATTGCATAGAGATGATTGTATGGTTGGTTGTGTTTAGTTTAATTTTTTTCTTTTTAGTGGTGTTTGTCCAGTTTTTACTTTGTGGAAGAGCACCTCATTTCGTTGCACCCGCTTGCGAGTGTAATGACAAATAAATTCTTATGTCTTATGTCTTAATCCGCCTATTGCAAAACCCTCATTCTCAGCCAGTCTCATTTCAGAGGTGCAGCAAAAGGAATGCTATAGAGACAATAGTTTTCCAGTACTTTTCTTTAGTCTTAAGGAAAAAACAAAAGCACATTGCTGGGTGTGTAGAAAAGAGCTTTAAATTTTAATATTTACTTATCAGTTTCATCTTATGACTATCAAAGAACTATTGAATCATCACCTGATTGACTCATAAAGACAACATAGCACTTGTCTAATTTCCTGCCTCTCCTAACCAGATTGTTCATTCTTGCAAGTTTGAATCTGCCTTGAAACGATCACTGTATCTAGTCAGAATACTTCTACCTTTTGCACTTTTTCCCTCTCCCAGAGCATAAATACCTGGTTCTTTATGGTAGCTCATGGCAATTGCAAAATTATAGCAGAAGCAAAAGGAAAATAGCCCCCTTAGCTCTCAGGACAATCCCATAAGTACTATTTTTAGGAGACTGTAGTACGCAATTTACTTACCAATTTACTTAAAATAGAGGAGAACCTAGACTTCTGAAAAAATAGCAATGGGTGGGCAACCGCAAACAGAATTGCTTTAGGAACTGCAACAGTTAAGGGGTGGAACTGAGAAAGTTTTTGAAGTCTCTTATCAGTCAACTGGATGAGAATGCTGATTAGTTCTTAGTGATCTAAGCATTTTCCCTACATGCCAAGGCCTGCAGGAGTTAAGAAGATTGTGCACAATAGAATCCTGTTGCCTTTCAACTTTGCATCTCTGTTAGATTTGTCTTCCAACAAAAACATTTAGTATGGCTATCCAAAGTTTGTCCATGCTAGTGTATTAATTCAGAGTATCTCAGCTAAAAGCATAATCACTCTGATTCCAGAAAGGAATTCTAAAGACAAAGATATGTGGAAATGTTTCTATCTAATTCATCCTTCTGTAACCTGTTGACAAAATCAAACATAGCTGGATACATTTGTGCATGTGTCACATATGTAGGTTGTAATCGCACAGCATGCTAGGTTTTAACCTTGATTAGTCTAGCCAGACATATGGTTAATCATTGCAAGCACAAGCTTGCCTAGAAGTCCCCCACCCCACCCAGCATGTTGATTGCAATGAAAGCTAGATGCTATTTTTGTAGCTATCAAAAAGCAGTATAGGATGTGGGAATCAAGGTAGACCATGACTCACCAGTGAAGTGCCAGCCATTTTCTAGCTTCAAGTAATAGTAGATTGTAGAATATTAACTGCAATGAGAACAAACAAAGGCAATTTTAAGGCAATTATGAAATGAACGTTCCAGTTATTTAAAAACTGGGCAGTTGAGATTGCACCACCCAAAATCCCAGCCAGCAACTTGAACGCTGGAAGGTGCAGTCCTAATACATGCTTAGGGTAGCTTTTTAAACTTTTAACAAATCTTAAATGTGTATTCTGGCTTTGTTATTTTGAAAGATTAGAAACAGAAACACGAGAATTACTTTCTTGATAACACTCACCTTTCTAAATTGGCTATCAGATCCCTAAGGGAAAGAAGACCAAAAAGGATTTATCATTTGGGCTAGAACTTTTCTTGAAAAACGATTTATTGGCTTGTCTAAGTTTTAACTCACTTCTGTCTACTGCCTGGTTATTTGTGTGTGTATGTGTACATCTGTATGTGTATGTGTGCCTTCAAGTCATTGTTTACTGCTGGCAATTGCCTGGACTACACCTTGAAGTTTTCTTCTCCAGATTTTTCAGAGGTATTTGCCATGGCTTCCTTCCAGGGGTGGGATTCAATTTTTTTTAACAACCGGTTCTGTGGGCGTGGCTTAGTTGATGGGCTTGGCATAGTGGTCATGTGACTGGCTGGGCATGGCCAACTCAACATCACTCACATCAAGGCACGCATCTCCTCGCCTGGCCTCTCGTGACTGTGGGGAGGCTGCAACAGTCGTAACTGTGAAAAATGGTCATAAGTCATTTTTTTCAGTGCCATTGTAACTTTGAATGGTCACTCCACACAAGCAAAGTACCAGCAAAGGAGAGGGAAAAAACTCCAGAGACATTCCTGAGACAGGAAGTCTAGTCCTGCCAAGAATGTAATAAGGGTTAACGGAGAGGCAGTTTCTGTAAGCAACACCAGAATGTTTCCTTCCTGCCTTCCTTACAGGATTAGGCCAGTAATTTCTTCTAACAACTGGTTCTCCGAACTGCTTAGAATGTTTACAACCGGTTCTAGCGAATCGGTGCAAACTGGTAGAATCCCACCCGTGCTTCCTTCCTAGGACAGAGAGAATATGACTGGCCCAAGGTTACCTAACTAGCTTTGTGCCCAAGGCAAGACCTGAACTTGTGGTCTTCTGGTTTCTGGCCTTGTGCTTTAATCATTGCACTAAACTGAATCTTTGGTACCAGCTGGCTATTTAGACAACATAGACATTAAAGCCAATTTGTACAGGATTCTAATGAAAAAGAAACGAAATACGTTACAGAAGACAGAAGCCTTTCTACTCTTCATCTGTGGGATACAGGTACTCAGTAAGGCAAACAAATTGTCTTGATAAATTTTCCAGCCCTACAATCTACAATCATGTCTCATTTTTAAATGTTACTATTTAGGTGTTTGTTTGCAGCATTGTGTCTAAACTATTCTGCATTTATATGATAGAGCTGCATGAAACTCTAGAAAACCCACCTGAGCATAGCATAATTATTGCTGTTTTTGATGCCATCACCTGATAGGGATTTTTCTTCCAAATTCTCAAGCTTTGAAATGATTTGTGAAATCAATTTCCTTTCTCTTCCATGGAGAAAAGCATTATTGTTTCCAAGCAGATTATGTGGGTCCCAGTATTTCTACCAAAGTCCGAAGTATTTCTGTGCAGACGAGTCATCTTTAAATAACAAGGCATTGTTAATTTTCCTCTCACACTACTTGCCTTTTTCCTTGCTTTTAACCTATTGAAATCGAAAAATCAATACTTTAAAAAAAAAATTGTTTATAGTGAAATCTGCCTCCAGTACAGGTAGCTTAAATAGAAGATGAATTACAACGTATCTACTGAAGCTGAACAGTAGTTAATAAAATAAACTGTTCAGAATCCAATATTTCGGCAAAAGATCATTGATCAGCTTGAGTAAATACTTTTATCTGGTGAACATCTTAGCGCAAGGAAATACCAACAACTTCTGAAGCATTTTACTCTTTCCTCTAACTGGGTTGATCAAAGTACAATCCATAAAGGGCGAATCTACCAGCCACTCCAATTCCCACAAATGGTGTGATTCAATACCATTGCTTTATTCTAGCTCTTAGGGTCCGGGGAAATTAAGGGCCCTTACTAATGACTTATGCTATGATCCAACAATTATGGCGTCAATGTAGCAGTAATGAGGGAAGGCTTTATATCACCTCAACGACAACTGGGTAATGCTCCAAGAAACTATAAGTCACGAGTGGAGGAATGGCCTTCATCCTTTATCAGAAATTGCTAAAAAGGATGCAAATGACTAGCTGTCTGCAAGGAATATAAATCCTTTCATTCATCACCATCTTGTCAGAGCTGAAGAAGCTTCTTGGATGAGAAGCAAAATGTCTTCAAAAGAAAAAAAACAAGAAAATCCTATTGCTTCCTGAAAAAGCACCTTTGGGACATCCAACTAGGATGAAAAAACCTTTTTCCTTTCCTTCCCCCTCCTAATTTCACTTTTTAAATCCACTTATTTAAAACATTCTGCTGAAATTGGTGGAAGAAGATCAGGGGTGGGATTCAAATTTTTGAACAACTGGTTCTGTGAGCGTGGCTTAGGTAGTGGGTGTGGCTTTGGTGGTGGGCATGGCTTGGTGGTCATGTGACTGGGTGGATGTGGCTTGGTGGTCATGTTATTGGCTGGGCGTGGCCAACTCAATATCACTCACATCAAGGCATGCATCTCCTCACCTGGCCTCTCAAGACTGTGGGAATGCTGCAACAGTCATAAGTGTGAAAAATGGTCATAAGTCACTTTTTTCAGTGTCATTGTAACTTTGAATGATCACTCCATACAAGCAAAGTACCAGCAAAGGAGGGAAAAAAACTCCAGAGATGTTCCTGAGACAGGAAGTCTAGTCCTGCCAAGAATGTAATCAGGGTTAATAGAGAGGCAGTTTCTGTAAGCAACACCAGAATGTTTCCTTCCTGCCTTCCTTACAGGATTAGGCCAGTAATTTCTTCTAACAACTGGTTCTGCGAACTGCTTAGAATGTTAACAACCGGTTCTAGCGAATCGGTGTGAACTGGTAGAATCCCACCCCTGAAGAAGATGGTATGGCTATAGTCTGCAATCATTCAGACAAAAGCATTGCAACTCACTGGCTAATTAGCTCACCAAACTAAGGAATACGTCCCTTTCATGTATTTTACACAATCACAATCGCACTTTAAAGCACGATCACGCTTTAATGAAAAGCACTCCATTTTAAAAACACATCATTATCAATATTACTGTAAAGTAAGTAAAGTTGGGGAAATAGTTTTAGGAAATGATTTTTCAACTGATGAGGAATCCTTATGCCGGTAGTCTTCGACTTACAACAGTTTGCTTAATGACCATTCAAAGTTACAATGGCACTGAAAAAAATGACTTATGACCATTTTTCACACTTACGACTATCGCAGCATCCCCATGGTCATAGGATTTACATTTGGATGCTTGGCAAGGGCTCCATATTTATGACGATTGCAGTGTCCTGGGTCATGTGATCCCGTTTTGTGACCTTCTGACAAGAAAACACATCAATGGAGAAGCCAGATTCACTTAACAACTGTGTTACTACCCTGTTTCTCCAACAATACGGCCTCCCCCAATAGGAAGTCCCAGCATGTTTTATAGGCATGAAATGAAATTAAGCCCCTCTCCCCAAATTAAGGCCTATATTAAAACATGCGAAATGGGGGGGAATGGTGGGGGGCTTGCCATTAGGAAGTACTTTTGTTGCACACCCGGATATGGTGCTGCCTGCGTTGACCCCGATACGAAGTGCCCCACCAATGCCGAGGTCAACATCCAAGCCATCGCCGCCCGCCTGAAGATGCAAGGGGGGGGAATTAAGTCACCCCCGAAAAGACGGCCTAGCCATTTTTTTTTCGGGGCTCAAAAAAAAAAAGACCCGGCCTTATTATATGAGAAACATGGTAATTCAACAACTGCAGTGATCCACTTAACAAATGTTAAAGAAAAATTTTAAAATGGGGCAAAAATTCACTCAACAAATTTCTCACTTAGCAACATAAATTTTGGGCTCAATTATGGTCGTAAATTGAGGACTACCTGTACACATTTACATCACTGGATCAAGTTTGCTAATGTGAGAGCCAGGCCACTGGGTGGCAGCACCCCCAGTGCGCTTGCTTAACTATTCGGAAACACCATAAACATGTTATCTTGCCAAGAAAAATATTAGTGCACTATCTTTGCACTAAAGATTTGGTTTTTGAATGCCTAAGGAAGTTTTCAAGGTTCCTGTACCTTCATGTAGCTTATCAGCCCCATTATATATAGCAGAACATTGTGGTTCTTTGCCACACTGTTTCTTATTTCTTATTTCATATTTCTAAATATGTTTCTTAGCATATTTCTTAAATAGGATCAACACCAGAAAGTGTTGAAGTCACTGATAGAGCGCTTTCTCTCTATTTTTTCTCTCTCCTAAAGTCCACATTTCCTCAGAATTAATGTTCTGGAATCTTATCACTTCCCAGTGCTGAGTAACCCTGAAGCAAATAAAATTGAAGAGCAAAGCTACTATTTTCTGCCATATCATACTTCTCTTTTTCCTTTTTCTGTCATATTTTTGTTCATTCTCTTTTATCCTTCTTTTTTGGCATTCTAGGTTCCATTTCCCTTTGCCATCACATGGTAGACTACTAGGGAAAAAATAGGCCACATGTGTCAGATGTTTCTATACATTATTTGTGTACAAGATAATTTGAGCTGAATATTTCATATGCCCTTCGAGAAGCAAATTCCTCAGCTGTGTTCTAAGTGGTGTTTTACAAAGGCCCGGTTTGCCTTTTCCTTTGTGCTTATTGAACCGAACCCACAAAAAAAAATGGAGATCCAGACAACTTTATTTAAAGCAATGAACGCATGTCGAATGAACTGCTTTAAAATCCTTATTGGATGAGGACCATTATGAATGAAACATATTTGTGTGAATGTACATGCATTGGGATATTCCTCAATCAAAAGAAGTTGGTCTAGGTAGAGTTAGAACTGTAAAGGGCAATATAAATACTGAGGTTTTTTCAGGCAGGATAAACCACTAAATGATTCAAAGGCAATAGTTTCCATTTCCACACTAAGACACAGTGACAGAGGGAAAAGTAGGTGTTGGTGCTGCCTCTGTCCAATTCCTAGGAAAGGAAAAACCCTTGGCTCCATAGATTCAGAGAAAAGGTACTTTTACTGGGAGAGAACTGAATGCAACAAGCTTTAGGCAAGATCTGTGGCAAAAGCGTGCAAAGCAGCAAATTGAAACAATCCGTTTAGTCCAAACCCTTAGTAGTTAGGCAAGCAGAGGCAAGCAATAGCCAGGCCGGGAAATGTTGTGAAAAAGTATTTGATTCAAAAAATCCACTGATCCCCTCTCCAAGGCAGCAGACTGGCTGACATTAGGTTTGTTTCTTGATTTGCTTGTTTATAAAATTTATAGGCCACCCATCTTACTTCAAGATAACTCTGGACAGAGAGGTTGTTTCGAGGTTACACAATCATTCCTGAGCAGATGAAAGATCTTCCTGTCAATTCCATAATGGACAATAGGACAATGTAGAGAAACTTGAATATAAATATACTATCTTGCCCTTTTTCCAGCTCAAAGTCCAGTCATCAGAAATCACTACAGATTTTGTTCCTTGTACAAGACAGGATTATTGAAATATTGTTTTGTTTGGACACCGCTAGGGATGTGGCTACATTTTGCATGCGTCTCAACATAAATCATAATGGTCAAAATGATAAAGGCATATCAAAGACTTATTTATAATGGTTGACATAATAATTATAGTAATGGATGATGATTATGATATCCTGCTTTGCATATAATTGTTGAATATCAATAAGCATCCCCAAGCAGTGATCCCACAAACAGAACTGAGTGGCAAAACCATGCATAATTGTGATATATGTATGTATGTATGTATGTATGTATGTTATGTATGTATGTATGTATGGTATTCAGCTTTGTTCAGGTATTTTCCCACGTCATTATAGTTGTGTTTTTAAAGTTGTAGTGACGTTTTGGCAGAATCTCATCTGCCATCATCAGGCTTGTGTATTGTATATATATGCAGGTTTTGGCATGTTCGGGTCTTTTCCCGTGTAAGATTGAGAGTATCTTGGTGACGTTTCGACGAGGTCCCACTCACCATCTTCAGGCTGGTGCTTTCGGCTTCGTGCTTGTGCGAGCAAAGCGTGATCGGGGCTGCCGTCTCTCTATAAATACTGGTGGGGAGGTGTGGTGTGCTGGCTCTGTTGTAAGCGGGCTGGTTGGCTGTGTTGTTATTTCTTGATTGGTTGATCGATGTTTGCAGATTGGTTGGCTTTTTTGTAAGAACCTGTGTGGCTGAGGTACTGACTGTGTGTCTATCAGCCTTCTGTGTTGTAACGACCTGGGTAATGGGCTGTGTGATGACCTTCTGAGTTCTGTTGTTGTGACATATGTGTGTGTGTGTGTGTGTGTGTGTGTGTGTATAGATACACACCCACACATATATACATACACACACATATGCATACATACATACATATTTTCTGTTTTGCTGTTACAATCTCTATATATTTTGCAATAACCACAGTTCGATACAGAGATTTGAAATGTGTTGTTTTTCCTAAGAAAATTCCTGAAAGTATATCAGATATTCAGTATCCCAGAAAGCACATGGACCTCAGTTGCATAAGTTACTTTTAATATCACTTAATATTAATTTATAATAATATAATAAACAATAGTAGATACACTTAGCTGACAATGTTTCAATATAATTGTAAAACTAGCTGATATAAACACTACCTGCCTATAGCCATGGCAACCATTAAGTTCTAGTCAGGAATGTTGGTTCTTTTAGTTTGTCTTTCATTTTCTAACCCCAACTCAAAATTAATCCCCTCTGGATTCTTTGCTATCACGCATCAACCAATAGAATAAATGTTCTTCTCTGAGAAACCCTTTCCTTTTGTGCTTTATCTACAAATTGGGATTGTTGTTGTTGTACTGGCCTTTCTGCTACATAATTTCATCCTTGTCTGAGTTGTATAAGCTCACTGCAGCATTAATATGGGAGTACTCTTGTCCTTTGATTTGGAGAGACTTCAATTTGCCCTTGGGTGGAGGCAGCTGATGAGTTCAGGGCCACAATGACAACCATTGGTATACCTTAGATAACATGTAGAGGGAACACATATGATCTAACTTTTTTTTTAGAGAGAGAGAGAATCTGAGACGTGGTACAAAGTGTGGAGATGAAATGGCAGAACATGTTGAAGGAAAGCAAAGAATGAGTGCAATAGAACATGAGGAAGAGCCAAGTTCAAGTCTTAAACTATAGCGGTTTAGAATAGCAACGTAGCGCTACTTCTCTGTTTTTTATTGCACCTGCAGCTAGCTATCCAGCAGCATTGTTTATGTTTGCTCGCGTCTTGTTATGGAAAACAATGCCAAAAGATTGGCTGATGGGTTATTGTAATGAATTTGAATAGTATCTGGACAATGAGATAGCTATGGATCCAAAGACTGACTGATTCCACAGGTAGTCCATCTTTAACGGTGGATGAGGTTGTGTTTTCTGTGATGGAGCTGGCTTGCAATTTGCTCTTTAAAAAAATGTAGATCTGACCTTCAGAAGTGGAAGGAGCACAATGAAACATTAAAGACAAACAAAACAGCAACTCAGTACTGAAAAAGTGGAAAGTGTGAGAAACTCAGATTAACCCTCCTTTGATTTTATTTGGTACATGGAGGGAAACTCTGATAGGCTTTCAAGATTCTGTTACCCTATTTTACAACATTAAAGAGCATTCCTGGAATTTCCACTGCCTCTATTTCTTTATCTTGCTTACCTTGAAACAGAGACATAATCTGAAGGTCTTCAGGCATTCAGTCTCCAGTTTGAACCGCCAATGAAGGTTGTGGCTAAGAGGACCTTTGCATAATATAATTAAACCTTATGTGTCACTTCCAACTGTTCCTCAAACAGGAGGCTTTGCTCAGAGTCACTAATCTCCTTCTCCTCTTGCAATTCACTCTATGTGTGTTGTGAGAGCTCTCCCTTTCTTCACCTTTTAACTCATTTTAGCAGCATTCAATTATCCTTGCCTCCTTTTAAAAATCTAATTTAAAAAACCCTGTTTTTATATTTTATGTACTGTTATACGTGGTTTTTATATTTTAACTTTTTATTGTCCACTGCCCAGAGTCCCTTTCTGAGAAAGATTGGATGGTTCAAAAATGTGAAATAGAAATAAGCAAATAAACAACTGTGAGTGGAAGATTATATGGAAATTTCAGCTTTTTCAGTATATTATGGATATGCTTCAATCTTATGTAATGCCACTACAGCAAGAGCTGCATTGTCTGCCAGGTAGCTTCTATGTGGCATTTCATCAAGGTGTTAGATTTCACCTTTAAACCCTGTCTGGTTTAGGGCTTAGAAATCTTCACCATTACCTGCTCTGTTTACGTTAATCCATCTATTGAGATCTGGAAGACAAGGCTTCCAAAGATGCCCCACCCCACCCCACTGAGGAAATGTCATCTACAGGGAGCCCATTTGTAGAGTTGTAATTGCAGGAATGTTCCAATCTCGGATGGCAAACCTCAGATAAGGAATGTTTCCAAGCAAATACAACTCAGGTAAACAAAGTCACTAATCTAAAGGAGGATTAGAGAGAGGAAGTAAACATATGTTAGACTTTAACTAGAGATAATTAATTGTATGGATTACTGTGCTAAACAGTAACCAAAGTTAAGCAGTAACCAAAGTTAACCAGTGATGGAGGATGACTAAAAATGTATATAAATGCAAGGCTAGACTCCAATAAAAATCATCATGATTCAGTTTTTCATGATCAAACAACTCGACTGCCTCATCATTACAACACCCATTATTAAGCTTTCTTAGGTCACTCCTTCTTTATTAAACTTTTGGTGACCTAGGAGAGCTTTTGGATGTTATTTGAAGACAAAATGAAAGATCATTGAGGTGTAGGTAAACTAGATATAATGCTATGAGTAATTTTGTTATTGTTTCTTATTGCTTTTGATCCTTTTCTAGATTTGATGTCTTGCATGCTGTTCTCGGGTCTTCATACCAGAGTCGTATATAAATAAACAGCAAGTACATATAGGTTTTGCTATCCAATAGGAGAGAAAGTTGCAAAACATATAAGGTGTAAAATTGAATTTGGAACGTTGTGTGTCACTACATCTCAGCATGGATTTCTGTAGCATGCTTGCTCTCGGCTGCCATAGAAACTGAGAGGGGGGCATGAGCATTTGGGATGGAGAAGTGAGCTGGTATGTAGGAGTCCCATGAGAACTGGAGGGGAGGTTTGCATTCATGAATTAAGATGCTGTTGAGTGGAGTTATTTATACTTCCTCAAGGCCAACCATCCTGAGATTCCATATGTGACAGATACCTGCAGAGAAGCTTTCCCACAACAAAATACTGGACATTGATGGGACACTCAGTGCTGGACCCTGGAGGGAGGTGCATTTGGGGTGACGTTCAATGTATAACTTTCACTTGTTTTGAATGAGATTTTTCCTTGCTTTTGCTGCTATCATTTCAAACTTAATAAAAGTATCTCTTCTCTAATTCAATGGAATTGGGGGGTTTCTTTCTTGAATTTTGAATGGAGGCAGGCCTGACATTGTGCCTTTCAGTGTATATGGCTGAATACCATGAGAGATGAAGAATTCTTTTATAACTGTCATTGAGTTGGGTGCTCTACGGACAGAAAACAAGGTAATTTTCTTGAATCCTTTAAATGTGAAAGGGATCTTGGAGTCTTAGTGGACAACCAGTTAAATATGAGCCAGCAGTGTGTGACGGCAGCCAAAAAAGCCAATGCAATCCTAAACTGCATTAACAGAGGGATACAATCAAGATCAAGTGAGTACTAATACCACTCTATAAAGCCTTAGTAAGACCACACCTAGAGTACTGCATCCAGTTTTGGTCACTACACTATAAAAAGATGTTGAGACTCTAGGAAAAGTGCAGAGAAGAGCAACCAAGATGATTAGGGGAATGGAGACTAAAGCATATGAAGAATGATTACAGGAACTGGGCATGGCAAGTCTAGTGAAGAGAAGGACCAGGGGAGACATGTTTGCAGTCTTCCAATATCTGAGGGGCTGCCACAGAGAGGAAGGGGTCAAGCTATTTTCTAAAGCACTCAAAAGCCAGGCAAGGAATAATGGATGCAAACTGATCAAGGAGAGATTCAACCTAGAAATAAGAAGAAAAATTTTGATTGATTGAGAACAATCAACCAATGGAACAGCTTGCCTTCAGAAGACTTCGGAAGTCCTATCAAATTCTGTACCTGTCAACAGTGGTGTCCCCCAAGGCAGTGTTCTAGGACCAACTCTCTTCATACTCTAGATAAATGACCTCTGTGGTCATATCAACAGCAACTGCGTTCTCTTCGCTGATGATGTAAAGCTATTCAACACCACAGATAATACTGCTACCCTTCAAAAAGACCTCGACTATGTATCAGAATGGTCAAACAAATGGCAACTTCAAATCTCAACAAATAAATGCTCTGTCTTACATATTGGCAAAAAAATTCAGAAAATAAAATACATGCTGAATAGTCAAGACCTTGTTCATGATCCAAACTCTATCAAGGACCTTGGAGTACTCATCTCTAATGATCTAAGTGCTAGAGCCCACTGTAACTACATAGTCAAAAAGACATTAAGAGTTGTTAACCTAATCTTACTTAGCTTTTTCTCTGGTAATATTACACTACTAACTAGAGCATACAAAACATTTGCTAGACCAATACTCGAATACAGCTCATCAGTCTGGAACCCACATTATGTTTCTGATATTAACACAGTTGAGAAAGTCCAGAAATATTTCACAAGAAGTGTTCACCATTCCTCTACTCGTTGTAGAATACCTTATGCCACCAGACTTGAAATTCTAAACCTAGAAAACCTAGAACTACGCCGCCTTCGGTCCGATCTAAGTACAGCATATAAAATCATACATTGCAATGTCCTACCTGTCAATGAATACTTCAGCTTCAACCATAACAATACAAGAGCACACAATAGAAACTCAAGGTTAATCGCACCAAACTTCATTGCAGGAAATATGACTTCAGCAACAGAGTGATCAATGTCTGGAATACTCTACCTGACTGTGTGGTTTCTTCTCCAAATACCAAAAACTTTAACCTTAGACTGTCTACTATTGACCTCACCCCTTTCCTAAGAGGTCTGTAGGGGACGTTCATAACACCAACGTGCCTACCGTCCCTGTCCTATTGTTTGTTTTATTTTTCTTATATGTATCCATGTATTCATAACTATACTTATTATCTTGTAATCAATTGACAAACCAAATAAAAAATAAAAATAAAATAAAAATAAGTTGTGGGAGCTTCATCACTGGAGGCTTTCAAGAAGAGATTGGACTGCCATTTGTCAGAAATGGTGTAAGGTTTCCTGCTTAGGCAGGGCGGGGATTGGACTGGATGATCTACAAGGTCCCTTCCAACTCTGTTAATCTGTTAAATCTGTTAAAATCTGTGAAATCCATGTGTTTAACAGGCTTCCAAGGATTTCAGAAGCTTTGTTCAGTGATGTAATGACATCATCAGAATATTAAAGCCAACATTTTCTTCCTGATTTTCAATGACTTAAAGGAATTGCTGGGATGGGATTAATGGGAAAAAATAAACTTAATTTGGTGAAACTTCAGAGCGGGGCTTTCTAAACAAAATAATTAATAAATGGAACTGAAAAGTTTGTTCCAATTTACTTCTGATGTGCTCTAGACACTGCCATTGGGGGAATGTATGCAGTACCTTATAAGTCTGTGTTATTATGGCAAACCAAAAAAAAAACTGGCAACAATTGCAGAAATTCAGACGGGAGTGCTATGATGACATGATGACAATCGGATCTGCAGCTAAAATCAGCCACATGATCATAAAAGAAAAAAGACAAAAGCCTCGTTTGGTAATACAGGTGATCTTTGACTTACAGCCACAATTGAAACCAGAATTTCTATTGTTAAACAAGGTGATTGTCAGTTTTACAATCTTTTTTTGCCACATTTGTTAAGCAAATCACTGCATGTGTTAAGCGAATCAGGTGGTCATTAAGAAAATCTGACTTCCCCAATTTCCGTTGCTTGTTGGAAGCTGGTTGGAAGGTGGCAAATGATGATCACATGATCCCGGATGCTAAAACTGTTGTAAATACATGTCAGTAGACAAGCACCTAAATTTTGACTAATTCACCAAGGGGATGCTACATCCGTTATCAGTGTGACACCTGGTTGTAAGTAATATTTTTCAATGCCACTGTACCTTTGAATGGTTGTAAGTTAAAGAGTACCAATAGAACATTGTCTTTTTCTAGACAAGGAAACACAGCTGAAAGCTCATAAAATGGTTTCTATCTTATTCAAATACATGCTCACTTTAATTCTTAGGGAGAAGCATTATCATCCTTAGTTAGATACACTTCTGAATGGTTTCCAGCAGTATGAAGTTTTTTGTTTTTTTTTAATCTAAACTGGGATGGAGTTTCATAAAAAATGGCATGTTGGTAACCTGCCCAGATTTAACTGGCTGGCATTTTACTTGAATTGAATAGATATTGGTTACCTTTTCATGGAATTCAGGCACTAATGAACCAAGTTACCCTCTTTGTTAGGCCTCGGAGTGACCTAATTGTTAAAGTATTTGAATGCCCTTGTTGAATGCAATTGGTAGAGATGATTTTGAATGTTTGCCCTTATCAAGTGACAAGCGTTGAGGGTCACTCTGTTCTTGTGCACTGTTAAAATTTTGATGCATCTTGCTTGTAACGTTTGGTAAGAACAATTTGACCTTTGTTACATAGCTTCAGTAAGACATTTCTGTCCTTACCAGTTATATCTGGCCAGATTATGTTTGCTGATTATCTGTGAATTAATAAAAAGATCCAGTCTTTGGCCCTTGAGATAAAGGTCTAAAGCTTTTCTTCTTTTTCCAGAAAAGAGCACAAAGCAGAAGTTTTAATCGTGTTTATTACTATCTGCTTAAATTATTTTGTTTTGCTATTTATCTGTGCTTATTTGCACACACTTATTTTTTTGGCTCTCACTGTAGTAAAGTCAAATGCTTTTCATAGAATTCACCAAGTATTCTGCGATTATTCTCAAATGATTCTAGAAAAATTCCCCCTTGCGGTCTATTGCAAGACTTTAAAAAATGTCTCAGTGAAAATCTTCTGTGCTAGCCCTTCTAGACATATTCTGTGGATATTTTCCCCCTTCTTCTCCTATTTATAGGCAGAGGAGAAAAAGGTTAGAACAGAGGAAAGCAAGGGGACAGAATATAATATCCTACCACTTGGTCTATAAATCAGTTTGTAAACTATCATCCAGATCTAACAGGAGTTTTAGCCATTTTACAGATTACTTTTGCTTAGGAACTATTGATGACAACTATGGCAGTTTGAGATTCCTGTCCTTGTAAAGGACATAAGATCAAACATATTTATACAGCTGGTCCAAAGGTTTAGGAATTGGATTAGAAAGATGAAGGTGTGTTATTTTGAAGTTCAGATATATTTGGACTCTTGACTAATAACTTAAAATAAGCTGTATATTAATAGCATTTGCTGTATTGTAATCCTAATTTCAGAGTTGATTCTAATTTTACTATTGTTTGTTGTAAAGTTTTATTTATTCTTAAATTGTTACCTAGTATTGTCTGTATAGAATTTTTACTAACTTGTTTATTTTGACTGAAATATGATTTATTTCACGTTCCTTGTAGTCAGAATGCAACCTTATGCATAGAAAACCAGCCTACATTTATGTAAAATAAAATTTCAAATGCCACTCAAACTCCTCTTACTTGCTCATAACAAATTAAAGCATCCAAGTTTATTGCAGCAGTTGAAAAAAAATTGCCTTATAAAGTACATTGTCATCATGTGTTTAAATTCCCAGGATGTTTAAATTCCCATCTGGGTGGTAGCTGTTGCCAAAATTTTTAGGAATTCAATCCTCCCTCAGTTTAATTGGTACAAGCTTTTCATATGCATACTTTATCTATTGCACTGCCATACAGGAATATTATGTCTGATGGAGGGAAAAAGTGAAGTAAAAATGAACATAATCTCCCCGAGTTGGAAACTAAAAGAGAATTAAATGTACTTTTAAATGTCTTATATTATCAGACAATAATAATTACTATAAATAGTTCTCATTATCCGATAATACATGTTTGTTTATTTATATTTCATACTTCTTAACCACCATCTCCCTTGTCCTTGAGTATAATCTTTACTTGGAGGGAAATAAGCAGTAGGGTAGCTCCTGATTCCATCTTAGGCCCAGTACTCTTCAATATCTTCATAAATGACTTAAATGAGGGAATAGAAAGGGAATTCATCAAATTTTCAAATGACACTAAGCTGACAGGAATAGCCAACACCGCAGAAGATAAGTCAGGGTCCAAAACGATCTTGATAGACTTGAAAAATGGGCCCTATCCAACAACATGAAATTTAATGTGGAGAAAAGCAAAGTTTTACAGGGAGGCAGGAAAAACCAAAGGCACAAGTTCAGAGTAGACAGTAAATGTGATAGGGCTCTTGGAGTCGTAATGGATGATCACGTAAACATGAGACAGCAGTGTGCATCAGCAGCCAAAAATGCTAATACGATCTTTGTCGTATAATAAACAGAGGCACAGAATCAAAACCACGTGAAGTATTAGTACTGCTTTATCAATCCTTAGTAAGGCCACATCTGGAATACTGCATCCAGTTTTGGTCACCACGCTACAAAAAAAAAAAATGTTGAGATTTTAGAAAAAGTGCAAAGGTGAGCAACTACGATGATTAAGGGCCTGGAGACAAAAACCTATGAAGAATGGGTTGCAGGAATTGGGCATGGCTAGTCTAGAGAAAAGAAGGACCAGGAGGCCTGATAGCAGTATTCCAGTATTTGAGAGGGTCAACTTATTTTCCAAAGTACCAGAAGGCAAGACAAGAAACAACGTATGGAAACTAATCAAGGAGAGAAGCAACCTGGAATTAAAGAGAAACTCCCTAATGGTGAGAATAATTAACCAGTGGAACAGCTTGCCTTCAGAAGTTGTAGGCATAACACTTCTGATCTTGGCAACTACATCAAGTACTGCAGTAGTTTCTTTTTGGCCGTAGCTATTTGTTTATTTATTTGATTTACATCCCATCTTTCATACAGAAGCTCAACATGACCTTCTTCGTCCTAAAACTGTGGCAAATCTATGGCACACAGGTGGCACGCAGAGCCCTTTGGGCATGCGAGCTATCGCCCCAGCTCAGCTCTGCCGCGCATGTGTGTGTACCTCCCATCGGCCAGCTGGTCTTTGGGTCTCTGCTGCGTATGTATGGGGTGGGTGGGGGCGCATGCGCAGGCTGTGCATGCATGCACAGGGGGTGCACACATGCAGGGGTGGGGCATATGCACAAGGAGCAGGGCGCATGTGCAGGGAGGCACGCCTTGCATTTTGGGTACTTGGTACCTAAAAGGTTCACCATCACTGTCCTATACATTCAATACATAAATAATCTTTAAATATTATTAGAAGCAATGGTGTTAGGTACTTTATTTATTAAACAAAGTTATACGGCTGCCCAATCTCACATGTGACTCTGGGCAGCTTACAACATTATAAATCACAACATAAAAATATGTGTAACGCACATATTCTCATTGCTGCAACAATACAATCAGATCAATCACTTGGATCAACTCCATCACCATTCAGGGTCCCCAGACCCACTGAGAAAACCAAGTCTTCAGAATCTTTCAGAAAAGCAACATGGGGGCCATTGGTATCTCTGGCATAAGGAAGGGGCCACCACCAAGAAGGCTGTTTTTGACAGTCCCATCAGATGTACATCCCTGATAGATGGGCGCCGCAACATACCTTGTCTTCTCATCCTGGTGAGCTGGGTGATATAATGGGTCAGTGGCAATCCTTTAAATCAGGGGTCCCCAACCACCGGGCCCCGGACCAGTACCGGTCCGTGGATCATTTTCTCCGGGCTGCCGGTTTGCTGGGCGCTGCCATCTTGTTTCGACAGAAAGTGCTTCCGGGTGAGCTTTTCCAGTTGGAAAGCAGCGTTTGGGTCCTGAAGGAATCCTTGCGCCTTAGTTTCATTGAAGGGGGGGCGGCTTCGAACGAAGAGCCGTCCCGATGGCGGAGGAGATCAAAAAAGCACAAAAAAGGTACAAAGGAGGAGTTGAAGGTGGCGGGGAGAAGCGGGGGACGGCTGGCTGGCCGGTCACTCGGCTTGCCTTGCCTTGTCATGCGTGCTGATGCCGGTACTGGGCCATGGATCATTTTGTGATGCTGGTACCGGGCCGTGGCACAAAAAAGGTTTGGGGCCACTGTTTTAAATAACCTGTCCCCCAAGCCATACATGTGTAATCTGCAGCAAAATAGCATATAATTCCCTTGTTATTTTTATGTTTTATTCACATAACCAAGTAATGAAGGATTATATGGGCTTGAGCCTAAGTCAATCTGTGGGAGTATTTGTGCATTTTAAAACATTTAAAACATGTTCTTCTTTTATTAAGCATGTTCAATAGCATTCAGGTAAAATAAAAATAAAATATACTTTCCTATTAAATCATATGCTTTAAATTGTTTTGTCACTGGCTTTTATCTTAGATTTGTCTTGTCTATTGTTTATTACTGTACACCTATTATACAGTTAAACTGCTCTTTACTCATGCTATTGTACCTTTAGTAGAACACAGAAATTTAAAATTGGTGTGTATAGGGGATAAATAATTGAAAATATCAATTAAACTTGGACTAATGAATGACTGTGAATTATACAAATTGTTAAATATTGCAGATATGATGAATAATACAGTATTTATAATAAAAGAAGGGATGTTAAGAATGTAGAGATTCATACAAAATAGTATATGGGAATGTTGAAGAATTAAAATTAAGATTAATAAGACATATGAATACAAAATTATATAAGAAAGTCAACAATATTAATGTAAAATTATTGTCAGATTTGTTTTTAAAATGTAAAACACTCTGGGACCACACTGTTCACACATGAGTTGTTTGTAACAATTAAAAATAATAAAAATGTATTTAAAAAAGAAAAAGAAAATTGGTGTATATGTTATATATCTTTTACCAGAGAAGGCCTTCAAGGAAAAGTAAGGAAAAGGTCCTTCCGGCTGATGTCGTGGAGAGATCGGACACAGAGAGCGGGGCTCTGCTTTCCCATACCGAGTTCTCCCCATTGGTGGACTCCGAAAGGAGCCAAAGCCACCTTGGAGGAGCGGTGAAGTTAAAAGGGATGCCCTGCAAGGTCTCGGAGAATCGCAGCTCTCTGTTTTCACTTGGCCCTTTTTATCCTCTCTAAACCACAAGGAGAAGAGGCAGCCTAAAGATGGCTGCCACAAAGCTGGGAGAGCTGATAACCATCTAAGCTTTGTGGAGTGGATTTTGGTGAACAATGTGCAACTGGGTGAGAGGATACTTTTTATCTGAAATATAACCCCAAAGAGAAATGTAGGAGGACTATTTACTTTGAATTATTTATTGAAGCAGCGATCAAATACTTTGAGGAAATTACCAGACCGGAAGGAAATAATCAAAGGGGGGGGAGGGGGGAATTCTCTAGAAACACAGACAATAGAACTCTCAAACTGGGAGGATGCGGCATTGGGAAGGCAATTTAAAATGCTGGAATTACGGATTTAAAAAATGAACACTGCTTGTATAAGTGGATTACAACTTAAAATAATTAAAATTAGAGTTTTCTAGTGATAATATTGAACTAACCAGAGAGCGCCACCTGAAAAGGAAAATATATACACCTGGGAATATTCAATTGAATATTGGATTTCATTTATTTAACCTATGACCACTAGAGATTTAAATATGAGAACAGGGAAGAAGTTCAGTTAAAGAGACCCCTGAGGTTATGTTATATGACTGAACCTAAAAAGGCGACTTAAAGAGGCTTGGATAACCCTCTGGACTATTTAAATAGAACTGATTGTCTATTTTTGGAATATAAAGAACTGTAATGAGTGCATATTTTGAAGAGTAACCTCAGGTTTGAACAAATAATTTTTGGGCAATTGGCTACAAGTGGAACCTACTAAAACAAGAAGATGCAACGTAAGGAAGAAACGAGTGGGACTTTGAATGAAATGGAGTTGATGTTTCAGAGCATAAAGGATATTATACAGAAAGAACATAAGATGCTTATGGAATTAATGGATGGCATAGATCAAAAACTGGATAATATTGCACAAGGGACAATGAGTAAAGATTAAGATGCCCAGGGGAAAAAAAAGGAGTCAGCAGAAGGAACAGAGGGAAAAGCAGAATTGAGGGAACAGAGAAAAGAAGATAATGAAGAGGAGGCACCATTAAAATCAATAATGACTGATGAATCAAACAAGGGGGAAAACATTTCAAGAGAACTGAAAAGAGAATGGGAAGAACAGGAAGATGCCCTGGGAAGGGAGACAGAGGTTAGGGTAGATAGTCTCAAAACTAGACAGTGGAAGATGGTAGGGATGGGAGAAACACTTAGATTGACTAGACAGGATGTAGACATAAGACACAAATAGAGATAAAGACCTAAGGCAGTGGTGGCTAACCTTTTTGGGCTCCTGTGCCAAAAATTGTGCGCACTCTTGCACACTTGCACTCGTGTGCCAGTACCCAGAAGGCAATGCACACCCCTCCACAGCCCCTATACATGCATATGTAATGTTGAGGTAATTTCCCGTTAGGAGAATGAGCGCATAAAGGGAGACGTATTTGAGAGGAGTGTTTGAATAATACACATACAGCACACAGATACACTGTACAGTAAATGTAGGTTTTTACTTCCAGAAAGGTTTAAGCAAAGTCCAAAATAAGCAATTCAAAGTCATTCACAGGTAAAATCAGTCACTTTTCATCCAGGGATAATCCAAATATCAAATTCCAGTGTCAAAAACAGTTCAGTATCAGACTTACATTAAATCCAGTAATATCAGTCAATTAGAAGAAATGGAGCAACGGCAATACTTTCCAACAGAAGGAAACAGAGATACTCACTCAGACACACTCTTTTCTGAGACTAAGACTAAGCAAACCAGATTTCTGGCTCCATCTTATGGCTGTTTGAAAAACCACACCCAATTGCAGTTTTTGCAATCTCTTAAAGACATAGTACTAAAATGTTTATCCTGGTTTATATATTTCTAACCCAAATACCTGTTAGGTGACTTATATTCCTAACACGTAATCCCCACCCCCACTGCCCCCTTACTTGCACTGCGCCTCACAGCTGATTTTTGGCTGGTTTGAGGCCTTTTACGGCCTCCCAAAGGCTTGAGGAAGGCTTCTGTAGGCTTTGCAGGCCGAAAATTAGCCCCATTTCATCACTTCCTGTTTTTCCTAAAATCAGCTGTGAGGCACACGCATACCCAGTGAGGTAAGTTTGCCTGCAGCTCGTGTGCCAGCACAAATGGCTCTGCATTCCACCTATGGCACACTTGCCATAGGTTCGCCATCATGGACCTAAGGGAAGAATATGGGACGCAAGTCAAAAAAAGAATAAGAATCAAAGGATTGATGCGGACAAGAGATGATGGATAGAGAGCAATGGGAAAGAGAAGAAAAAGGGGAAAAAATATTTTTTTTCTCTTTCCTTTTTCTATAATCGTGTCACAAGGAGAAACTAGAATAAATGGATGAAAACAAAAAAATATGAATGAAGTTATTTTGTATGCTTAAATAATATTGTGATTGATATTAGAATAACATATTAAAACATTGAAACATTGAATAATAAAATATGGGAAATATAAATAAGATCTAAATATTAAAAATGGGAACATTAGAGATTAAATGATGGTATTATTGAGTATGTTTAAATAATATTATGACTAGCAGTCCAATAAAAAAAGTGAAATGATGAGCAATTAAATAATGACAGAATATGTCTTAATATAAACATGTATAAACACCAGAATCAAATAGATTAGATGAATGTAAAAAATATGAATATAATTATTTTGTATATTTAAATAATGTTTTGATTGACATTAGAATTATATATTGAAATACTGTACAATGAAATAACGATGGGTAGTATTGCAATACAAATAGATGTGAAGAGTTTAAGCAGGAGAGAGTTGAAAGATAGAAAGGGAATGTCTTCTAATATAAAAGTGAATAAAAGTTAGAATGAAGACAGAAATAAGAGAAAGGAGGAATAGCAATATACACATTTTTATAAAACAAGATAAATGTAAGGATAAGAGGGAGGTTTAGAAACTGAACAGTGGTAGTATATATGTTTAAACAATATGAAATAATCAAAGGTTATAATTTAAAATAAATATGTATTATTATTAGAAACATATAAGCTAGATAAATGTAACAGCTTTGATTAATAATATTGTTTTGTTTGTATTGAAATTTATGGTGCTCAGGTGCCACACTGTTCATGCATTGATATGTGTATGTAACATAAAATAAAAAACTTGACAAAAAAAAAAGGAAAAGCAAAGAAATGAAATTATACAATGAGCAGTAGCAATTATTTAGTTCTTGCATTGTTTTTAAACATATAAACAGATTTCACAATGCTAATTGACTGGAAAGAAACCTCACTTATAAAAATAAGCAGGCAAGTAAACTGAAAACATTTCTGTTGCTGCTTCTAATTCTTCTGATTGTTCACCCGGAAACTCCATTTTTTTAAGGTTAATAAGCTGTGAAATATTTGCATTCCTTTATAATAGCAACATGAAACTTGGGTAGCAATCTTATAAATCAGCCTCTACCTCAGTACTCACTGGATTATTATATTAAGCTTGGAAAACCCAGAATTCTTAGTCAGATAGCATGGAACGTGGGGAATTGCAGTATAATGCACCTTACAAGTGTCAGGTTGAGGAAGTCCATCTAAGAGGTGGTCCCAGGTTCTTTGGACATTAGCGGTTAACTCAGATCAGCTATCCATACAGTCCAGATTTCTCTTAATAATAAGTTGCTGCCACTATTTTGCCTTATTACCACCGATTTACAGGAAAGAAAAGGCATTTTGCTTTAATAGACTTGGCTTTGTAAATAAAGCCTGCATTTGGGGAGATGCATATTACTATCAGGATCTTCAAGACTAAAAGACACACCAGTTTAAATTTACAAGGACTGATGCAAAATAAAAGCCACAAGAGAGAGGGATGGCGGTATTTTTTATTTGAGAGGCAAAGCAACAGCCTCTGGCGTTATCTTCATTTCCCTAAGTGGTTCACTGGCGGAGTGACTAGGGAGAGCAAACGGTAGCTTGACAAGGGAAAGATGAAAAAGGTAGCTTTTTTCTTTTCTTTTTTCTTATAGTTCTTTTTTCACTTGAGTAACACAGAGTTTGATAGAACTCCTTTGTGATCTGCACTGGATGTGCTACGATTTCTTCTCTAAATGTAAGAAAGCATTATATATGTTTAAATGCTATTTGCACTCTTAGTGCATAAGATGAAGCAGCTAGAAGTAAACCCATGCACTCCGCCAATTTATCATTAAATGTTTAGAAATATGGATTCGAAATAACATTTGAAAAGTGGCATACTATCAATAAATCCATCAGAAGATATAAGATATGAAAGGATGGAAGTGGGGAGAGATGGAAAAATGAAGGAACTTTACATAAATGCCAACAAAAGCTCTTTTCTTCTGACTTTCATAATACTTTGCAGAGCTCTCACACAAAGAAACCTAGACTTATGATTTTGAGCTCCTAGATGGAAAGCGGCTACCACAAACATGAATATCTGAGGACAATGATTCTCAATGGAATAATGAGGGGAAAAAACCAAGAGAAATTTCAACAGGAACAAATGCAAAGTTGTACATCATCCATTGGATAGGAAAAATGGATAAAGAGTCAGCATCATACCAGCCAACAATACACATGAAAAGAATCTGGCCACCTTGATGGATCACTTGATGGAACATGAGCTGACAGTGTGATGCAGATGCAATAAATAAACCACAATCCTTTTTGCTGCATCAATAGAACTACAATAGAAAGATAGAGAAGCCACCATTTTTTCTACTCTGTACTGGCCAGACCACATGACTTAGACTTAGAATAACTCACTTTGAATGTACACTAATCGGCATACATTAAAATTAAATTTCATTGCATATAGCTCTCAAAGGGTCACCACCTCCAATATACACTACATAAACATGACTAAATAAATGCAAAACTATGCATATACCCACATATATTATTTGACACAGAGAAACTAAACACGGTTTAGTTTGGATGCATACATTTATACATGTGCAGTACATAGTGAGAAAAACAAATCTTGTGAGTTTACCAGATGGATAGCATATAGGGAATAAAGCTATTACAAATCTGGTAGTCCTGCTAGAAATACTTTAAAACCTCCAAGAGGGGAGCAACAGAAACAGACCATAAAGTGGGTGTGTAGGGTCTCTAACATAGCATTGCATTTTGGAAAAGACATTGAAAAAGAAAGGCAGGTTCTAAGGGGAAAAAAGGACCTAAAAGGGCCAAAGAAATTAGACTTACTTACTTCGATTAAATATATAATCTTAAGGAAATAGATAAATTCATATATATATATAGGAATTCAAATATATTAATGAGCTGGGTGCTTTAACTATTTACATTAATTACTTAATTATATAGGTCTGGTGTTTTCTGGTTAAGCATACTGGTATCTATTTAATTGTATTTATAGTGGATTAACTATATATATATTGGATCAATATTTAACTTTCTAAACCTTAGAATATTTGAGCATTTAAGAAATAGAAATAAGATCTGTCTGGGACTATCTATAATAGAAAACTCTTATTTAACAATATATGTATTAATACGTATACTGTATTCAAAGGAGAAGACAATATAACTTTACTAGGGATAGTTGATGGTGGATTGGAGAGAGCTTCTACAAATAGTTAAAATGGCAACAATAACTACAAATGTAAAATCAGGGAAGAAACCTACAACAGTGACATCTTCACTTCTGGGACAGAGATAGATTGATGCAATGTTACTGGTAGAAAAGACAAGTTCTGCCCAAAGTTTTCAGGCAGTACAGTCAACACTTCCTATGATGCAGGAAATGATAGTAAAAACCCAGGAACTGATAGCGAGGAATCACGAAGATATGAAATTAGAAATGAGAACAGAAATAGGAGGAGTGAAGAACGAGATACAAACTTTGAATAGTAAAATCAGAAAGATGCAGGAGACAATGACAAAAAATGAACAAAAATTAAACACAGTAGAGGCAAGAACTGAGGTGGTGGAAAAGAGATTGGAGGAATCGGAACAAAATTGGAAGGTCTTATATTGTGAACTTCAGGATTCCGTGGTGCATATAGAAGTAGAAAAAGCATCATTTTATTTGAGATTCCAGAACGTTCCAGAATGCTGTAGTAGTAGATTGTTGCTATAGCAGAGTATTAGATTCTGTGAATTCCAAGGTCCATTCTGATTCTTACATACTATAATTCTATGAATCCCTGTGTAATTCCACAAGCATTTTTATAAAATTGCTATAGCTTAATTTAATGTTTAAAATGTGTATTCAATTATTTGCAATCATTTTATTGTTTATTGACTCATAGTTGATCGCATAGATTTTCTCCAGGGTGATCAATTCCTAATCTGTTTTTTAATGTCTCCCAAGTGTGTACTAATTGCCACTGTATTTGAATCCCCTTCTCTTTTCTTCCACCTTTCCCAGCATTAGAGCTTCTACAGAGAGCTAAGTTTTCACAAAGCGCGCTGACTTAGAATAATTTGAGCTTGGTCATTTGTGCCTCTAGTAGTAACTTGCAGTAGACTTTCATATTTGCTCTAATTTTAAAAATCTGGATTAAATGCAACTTCATTTGCATTAAAAAGTAAATTACGAATGACTATAGTCTAATCCTGGGGAAGTGGCCCCACCTGTCTTAAAAAAATAGGCAAAGTTAGTTGGCCGGTAGGGTGCATCCTAGTGCACTAACTGCATTTGGCACGATTATTCCTTTCTGAGAACTGATTATTTTATATCTGGTTTAATAAGGAACAGCCTTGGAAAGACTTGGCAAGGATTGTTCCTTTACTAGTTTGCCTGTCTGGTAAATGGGTATTTTGGAACTGCCCAAGCCCCACTGGCAACCACATTGTGAGAATATCTCCCAATATATACTCAACATCTGAGATAGGCCCATAAGCACAGAAGGGCTGCTTATCCTTAATTACCCTCACCGGTGTATCTTTCTTGTATTTCATTCTTCCTTTTCTTGACTCTATTGAAATGTTGTCTTATTACTTTCTTTCTTGTTAACTTTTCTAAACTTTTCAACTGATTTTCTCCATCTAGCTCTCCAGAGATTTCCATACCACCATCATGCCATTTAATTCTGTTCCCAATGCTTCCAAAGAAGTTTCAAGTTTATCCATAGTCATCCTCTCTGCTTCCTACCTCAATATATTAAAACACTATGAGTCAGTGCTTATTCCAACTGACCAAAAAAGAGCATGATGCCCAAATATGTACTGTATTTAGCTCACATGGTGTAAATATGCCTGGTGATTGCCAAAGAAAAAGAAAGCAGTTATGAGAGCGATTATTACAGATCCAAGAGATTACACCTCTGTTTCATTAATAGAATCAGTCAAAAGGATGGCATCTTGTCATCATAATAAAGCGAGAAAGACTTTAGAAAAGGTTGGGATACTGATATGAACTCACGAGCTGGGAGGAAGAGTGAGACCAAATATAACAGAATAACAGAGTTGGGGACCTTTGAGGTCTTCTAGTCCAACTCCCTGCTCAGGCAGGAGATCCTATACTATTCCAGAGAAGTGGAAAAAGCTTCCGTGATGTAGCACACATATTTTCCGTGAGCCATTCCGCTGGTTAATTGTTCTCACTGTTTTCCTTAGTTCTAGTTGCTTCTCTCTTTGATTAGTTTCCATTCATTGTTTCTTGCCTTGCCTTCAGGTGCTTTGGAAAATAGCTTGACTCCCTCTTCTTTGTGGCAGCGGCAGCCCCTCAAATATTGGAGTAATATACTGCTATCATGTCACCCAGGGGTGGGATTCAAATTTTTTAACAACCGCTTTTGTGGGTGTGGCTTAGTTGGTGGGTGTGGCTTGGTGGTCATGTTATTGGCTGGGCATGGCCAACTCAATATCATTCACATCGAGGCACGCATCTCCTCGCCTGGCCTCTCGTGACTGTGGGGATGCTGCAACAGTCATAAGTGTGAAAAATGGTCATAAGTCACTTTTTTCAGTGCCATTGTAACTTTGAATGGTCACTCCACACAAGCAAAGTACCAGCAAAGGAGGGGAAAAAAACTCCAGAGAAGTTCCTGAGACAGGAAGTCTAGTCCTGCCAAGAATGTAATAAGGGTTAACAGAGAGTCATTTTCTGTAAGCAACACCAGAATGTTTCCTTCCTGCCTTCCTTACAGGATTAGGCCAGTAATTTCTTCTAACAACCGGTTCTCCGAACTGCTTAGAATGTTAACAACCGGTTCTAGTGAATAGGTGCGAACTGGTAGAATCCCACCCCTGATGTCACCCCTAGTCCTTCTTTTCACTAGACTAAACTTACCCAATTATTTCAACTGTTCTTCTTATTTTAGCCTCCAGCCCTCTAATCAAAGTTGTTACAAATGGCAAAATTGCCCACTCAAAAGCTTTCCTCAGCTTTAGGGTTCCAAATGGACAGTGTGTCTTTGTGAAATTCCAGCTACTGCAGGTGAGCCAGAAAAAATTGTTCAGCAGCTGAACACAGATGATAACATGAGCTCACCTAAATGTACAGTCATTTCTATATAGCAGTGCAAAGACCCTGCATGCAATTGCCCTTATTACTGGAAATAAGGAAGTAAATCCTATGCATGAAAACACTCGATCATTTTCATGCGTAGGATTTACTTCCTTACTTCCAGTAATTATTCAGTAGATAGCTATATTTAGGAATGGCCTATAAATGAGTTATTCCATCAAAATCCCTTAGTTTTCTACAAATCAATCTCTAGTGTCAACATTTTAAAATTAACCTGATAAATGAAGAGCTGCCTTCCTACTGTCGGGATCAAAAATATTTGGCTAAGGGAAGGTTTCATAGAAACTATAATCGAGAGCAGAGGTGAGTAACTGTCTACTACTTGAGCAAGCTGCTTTTTTTTGTTTATCTGGACAAAAGTCAGTAGTGGGTGCCTCAATTGAAATTGTGTGTGTGGGTGTGTGTGTGTGTGTGTGTGTGTGTGTGTGTGTGTGTAAGGTAGTCCCTGTAACAATCCTATTGGTTGTTATTTTGCCTCTTGAATGACAAATGTGATCTTTGTATCATTTACAAAAAGAAAAAGAAAAAATCCAGAAACTGCAAAAACAAACCACCAAACCCCCATGACCACCCAAAATTTTTGACAACAAGAAAGCTGCCATATAAAACCATATAAAATCTTCAAGCTTGTGTGCTCGTTTCCCATCCCTGCCTTAGAGCATTTGAGATGGTTCAGTTTCATCAGCATATCCAAACATTCATCGCCATGTATTAAAATAATCCTTGTCATCTGTTTGGGAACAGTAAACAAGATGGGCAGCAAATAAATTTAATAAATATATAAAGAACTGTGTTCAGCTCAGTTGAACATTGAATAGAGTTAATTTAATATGTAAATGTTTATGCAGAATAGTTATTTAAACCTAGGTGTGTTGTTATGTCTAAGAAAACAGTTGCAATAATATCATCATAAGCTTTCTTTTGTGAATGTATCACAAATTTCATATCCTGACAAATCCCATATACACATTTCATATCCTGACCATATTTGGATTCTTCCACATTTGTGTCAGTACATATAGTCCTCAAATTACGACCATAATGAAGCATGCCCATTATTGTTTTAAGTTCTAATGGCCATAAAATGAGTCAGTCATGTGACCAACTCAATTTTTACAATTTTTTTTCACATGGATTGTTAAACAGATGAAGAAGTTGTAAAGTGAACACAACAATCATTAAGCAAATGTCAGAGTTCACTAATCGTGCAGTTTTGTCAAAAGCCACAAGTGCTGGTTTTCAGAAATAAAATAAAATAAAATATACTCATGTGACCATGGGATACTGCAAATGGGTGTAAACGTGGCCATGTTGCTAAGAGCCTGAATTGTGGTCACAATCCAGAACATGACCATCAGAACTTCAGATCTGGGTTGTAAGTCCCTTTTTGGACATCATTGTAATATCAAAGTGTAACTAAGTGACTAAGCATAAGTCGAGGATTACCTTTACTAAATGCCAATGAATACTTCTACTCCTTGTAGCATGCTTTATACATCTTGCCTGCATACACATACAAAATAGAAATGTTAAACTGTTTGCAAGACTATTTCTAATCTAGCAGCTATTGCACACAATAAATATCTGATCTATGTAGCAGCAGTCTTCTGGTAGCTAATGGTGTGAGCTAAATGTCACATGCATCAAGTTATCCTAGTCCTGCAAATAGCCAGAAAGCCTCACCAAAGTGGTATTTAAAATTCAGTGTCCACAGTTCATTGCTGAAGTTAGTGTAATTAAAACTCATAAGGAAAAAAACACTTTTTGTAAATCTTACATATGTTTATTCACAACATAGTCTCACTAGGAACCTTTTAATGTGTGTAGTTAAAAAAGTTAGCAATCAAAAGCACCCTAAACACTTTGATAAGTGATCAGCATCATACATCAACATTTTATGTTTGCATCTTTATTCATGTTATCAGATACCCACAATCCATATGAGCATTAGCTATCATATTTTATTTGGATTGAAAATGGAGAATTGGGTAATATGACATATGAAACCTTTTCAGCTATATACTGTATTTATTTAATGTGTTTGGTTTTCATATGTTTTTTACATTTTTATAGTTTTTATTTATTTAATTTAATTAATAAAAATATCTGAATACATCACCTCTCATTTCATAGCTGCAAATTATCTTGTATGTTTTTCAGCAGCTGAGAGAAGAGAGCAAAAAGGTGATGGGTGATTCAGAGCTTACAAAATCATTTATTTTGTTTGCCACCAAATATTGATCTATGCTTAATTAACTTGTGCTCGGTTTTATTGTCATGATATCCAAGAACATGGGGTTCTTAAAAATAGTTTGGGGGTGTATATTGTTTTAGAATGATTTTTTAAAAAAATATTGGAATGAATGGAGATCAGTTTAGCTTTTTTTAAAGGCTATATCCAGAGAAAACATATTTCTTGGTAAAAGTTAAACTAAAAAGAAGTGTGGATGTGGTAGGTTTCCTTTTTCTAAATTCACATTTGTTTCAACTTCAGCTCAGTTTCTGGTGACTTGATGGGCATATTCTTGTAAGTTTGCTTGGTAGTAATATAGAAGGTATTTGTATTATCTTTTTCCCAGTTGCTTTTGCAGCTTCCCAATCTAGCCTATAGCCCTGGCATTTGCTTGTAACCGATTGTCATTTATGTACCATACAAGCCAACTCTACTTAACAGCTGAACCCAAATAAGGTCAGCCAGGTACTTCCACCTGTTGAGACATACCGTATTTGCCGGCGTATAAGACGACCCGAGCGTATAAGGCGACCCCCACCACCACCGGAAACGCCCTCCAGAAATCCCGGGGCTGCAGCGGCAGGGCAGAGTGCCAGGGGCCGTGGGAAGAGCAGGAAGGCTGCAGCCTCGGGCGGAGCGAGGCGAGCGGGATGAAGCGGAAGCGGCGCAGGGGATCCAGGAAGCCAGAGGCGCCTTCGCTGCGTCCAACAAGCATCCGAAGCCGGCAGTGGATATACCGGCGTATAAGACGACCCCCCACTTGGAGGCATGTTTTTCGGGGCAAAAAAGTCATCTTATACGCCGGCAAATACGGTATATTTTTTTAGACCAATGCTTAGTCTAAATTTCTATTATATTTTGAATATCAAATTAGAAAATCATTAAAAGTATCAAAATGAAAAAATAATTAAAATACCAGAAGAAGGGGAGGACTAATAGATTCTCTAACAACATATACAAAATAGTTCCCTGTTGTGTGATTATTTAGAATTTTATCTGCCTAAATTCCATAGCAATTATTAGATAAGTATCCATAGAACTACAGCTTTGGCTTTCCTTGGATGCCTGTGAGCCTTTGACAATTTTTTCTTCTCTTTTCCTTTATAGATTTAAAACAAAGCTTAGTGGGAGTTTTGTACACCATGCAGCTTAATCATAACTATTTCATCAGTTCCTAAAAAAGCAACTGGACCACAATGATGCTTTAATTGACCAATCCTCAATAAAAACATAAAACATTTTGATTCTGCCTGAGTCCAAAGTCAAACTCTTTTATCTCTGTCAGAGAACACTATTTGGTCTCAATTGTTATGTTAAATGGACCATGGGTGAACTGTTCACCTCTTTTGTTCAATTCCTGATCATTCATCAAGTGACATTGCATTCATTCATCACTCACTGTTTTCCACATCTCACTCTTCTGCAAAAATCCCAGAGATGTATATTTAAGAGTACAGGACTAAAATATTATGAAAAACATTGAAACCAATCAAAAAGATCAGGGGAAAATATGTGATTCCATAAATCCTACTTCATTTCGTGATGTTTAGCTCCTAAAAACAGGTGATTCTTAGTGTGATGCCAAACTATCAATAGAGTTGGTACCAATAAAAGGTTTTTGAAGAGGGTCATGAATAGTCTGTTAATATTCTGTTAATAATAGGACAAGATAGGCCTTCATGAACATCTAAGAACATGGCCAGGTAAGGAGCAAAAAGAAAACTGGTTTATCAATAGTATATAATTTTTTGAGGAATTAATGCCATCTGTATATCTTTAACTCTGATATAAATAAAAAATAGTACCGACATAATAGTGTCATTTTCTGGCTTGTGGCTTGTGATCTCATATTGTATACTTCTCATACAAATATAAAAAGCAGATGGAAGAAAACAAGCACAGGTTGAAAGTGAAGATATACAATAATCAGATATGAAGTAGATAGAGCTTTCCATTCCACTGACATATGAGTCAGTGGTACTTTAAAAAAAAACTACATGTTTTTCTGGTCTTACACAGAAGCCAAGTGGCTTCACAAATATACATATTTGAGTTTGGGAGATATGAAGGGAAAACTGAAACATGTCATCCAATGCAGGCTTTATACAGTATAATGCATAAGGCATGTGGTGCTTTGATAGAGATTATGTTGACAACATGGCAGGGGCTTGGTCTGTTTTTGACTGCTGAGGACGTGTCAATTACTGGCAACTTCTCTTCATGGTAATTTTGCCTAAGATAGCAGAAGAGATCAGGCACTAGATACTTGCCTAGACACTAGGCATCAGCATTTGACAAAGTGTTGGTGATTCTCTATATAAACTTCTTATCTACACAGAACTATTTTGTGTGTTGTGTTTTCTTAAGTTTCCGCAGGTATTTATATGTATGGTATTCAGCTTTGAAACGTCACTACAACTTTAAAAGCACAACTATAATGATGTGGGAAAATACCCGAACAAAGCTGAATACCAGAGAGAGAGAGAGAGAGAGAGAGAGAGAGAGAGAGAGAGAGAGAGAGAGAGAGAGAGAGAGATGATCAGTTGTGACAAATTTTGGTCATTATGTGAAATATTGATGCCCTTATCCCTCCAACCAGTTGCAGTGTATTGACTCAGGATGCTTCTATGAACTCAGCTCAACTCATAAGAGGCCTATTGGGATATTGTAACCTGAACTTGGAACAGAATAACCAGCTATTCATAAGTCAACCTTTTTGTACTGCCAAGCAATATAAACAGAGATATAAACAAGATATTGCTGGCTGAACTACTTTTCTAAATGCTTTTCTTTGGGTTGCCCTAAGGATCCTCAAGGGATTGCTAATTAAGTAATCTTTGGCTTAAGAATCAGGATACACAATCTTGCATTCAAGATAGTTGGCAAAGAAATATACAGTACTTACTTTGATATAAATATACACAGTTTTTTTCCTGATAGAGTGAAAAATATTGAAGAACTAGGCCTAATCCTCCAAATATTGTAGAAGCAAGAATGTCTCTTTTTATTCTTGCTACTTAGTAGTGCCTCTGGATCAGCAAAGCAATTCACTACATTTTTCAAATGGTTCTCTGATTAGATAATTCAGTTTATTTCCAACCTGTTAATGTTTCTGCACTTTCATTTCAAAAGAGCCAGTCAGTTTAGCTGTTTGCAGCAGCAGCGAGAGAAAGGAGTTCAGCAAGGGATTAGATTTTTTTTTTTTTTAATTTCAGCCTATGTTGCCAGGTTCACAATACTAGGGATTAATGGATCATTGGTAGGAGAAAAGGGAGAAAAAGAAGAGTGGAGTAGGCAAGTTGAATAGTCAACGGTAGCCTGAAGAGATCTCAGAAGCCTGGAATCCATTCTAGATACAGGTTGTTATTGTGAGACCAAAATGATTGCCCAGATCCTTGGCTTTGTTTTACCCAGCAAACAGAATTATTTAATGCAAAAAACCCAAATATATTTCCAGAAAGTGTATATTGGCGATTCTCCTTTTTGTTCAGTCATAGCCACACAAAATTCCAGAACTCTTCTTAAAATGGGTATAGTAACTTTACCACTCCTGATCCTAAAAACATTTGTTGAGTATAATCCTTATTATTATCCTAATATTACTAATATAATCCTTATTATTATCCTAATATTATTTACATAAAACTGACTTTCAAGCAAGTCTGTTTAGGAATTCAGCCTTAGCTAATATATGTTGCTGTAGGGCAATGATTTAAAAGAAATAAACTTTGAAAGTCTAAAGGTCTGATTAGATAACCTTATGTTCTTTTTTTGAACTCGGACAGAACAAACAGAGTGACAGTCACAGGTGTGTTTTCTACGCTGCCTGAAGCTCAAATCAAACAAATCCTCTTCCTGTTTCTTCATAGGACTGAGACATAAAGGAGTGGGGATAATAGAGGGATCAAATATTAAGAAAAGCACAAACATAATCAGCATGTTCTGTCCAAAGCACATCTCCACCCTCTAATTCTTGTCTGGGCTAGTCACATAACAATTGTGAGCAAAGAAATATGTGGACTTTCACTAAGCTTCAGCCATTTCAAGCATCGGCTGTTGTCCTGAAGGGTAAGACAAGTAGCAAGGCCAGAGTTACCTCATGCCTCTTAATCCATCTGCAGATTAGTGATAAAATTGGGAGCATCAACCTTTCCTTGCGAGGAGACTCACTTGGGGAAATGGGGTGGGGAAAACCAAAACGATGTGAAAGTATGAAAACAGAGAACATCTAGAATAAACTGACTCAATCTGAACTTACCAAAAAAAATCAGGTGTGTGGTGACTCCAAAATCATCTCCCGCCCCTCCCCACAGCCTTTGGTTACTTTCTTTTTGGTCCTCCTTTCTGTCATGATTATTATTCAGGGTAGTCAAATATGAATTTTAGCACCTTATTGGTGCTACTGGAAAATCTGGGGAAAGAGTTTAAAAAGTGAAGTTAATCAAGTGGCACTTTCTTAGCTCCATGCCCTAGTGCAGGGGTATGGCATCTTTTGATAAAGCCCCAGTATATAGGGTGATAATGCAAGTAGAGAGGGTTAGGTCTTTTGTGTTTGTTACTGTTAGATCGGGTAGATCGGTTCCAATCAGAGACGCGAGACCAGTGTACTTCAAGCTCTTTATTTCATTGTATAGACCTGTACAAGATCTTGGAGCCGCGGCAGCCCTTCATATAGGGATTGCTCGCGGCTCGTCGGCCAATGACAGGGCTTTGAATCTCCCACGATTGGCTCGGCCAATTGTGGTCGATTCTAAGTAAGCCAATCACGGTTGTTGAGTGAGCCAATCAGAATGCAGTTCGTGTGGACCAATCAGATTTTACCTTTTGGAGTATGTTAATACAGAACAGTTACCCTGAAGAGTAAAGAGTTTTGATAGGGTCCTTCATTCTTTTTAAAATATGTTATTCCTATTATTGGGTTTGCACTCTTAATGTGCAGCAGTGTAATTCCTGCCTCAAACTAACCAAAACTACCCACCATCCTCAGTTGTCTTAAACAAAGTAGAGTGTAAGAAAAGAGGGAGATACATGCTTAGGTGCTGTAGATTCCCCATTATTGCATTACTAGAAATAATCGAGGGCAGCTGTGTTACTGACGAAGCCTGTCCCTGCCGAACCATCAATATAATATCACCGTGCTCTGAAATGATGTTGCCTCCATCAGAAGAAAAAAAAAATCTTGCAAATTATTGCAGATCTCCATGACTCTGGCTAAATATAGACTGCATGGAATAAATCAGAGTTATTTACTCATACGTCTTTTTAAAGATGAAATCTTGCTGATTACCGATTTGACAGAGAAAATGTGTGTGTGTGTGGCGGGGAGGTACTATGGGGAAAACATTGGGTAAGATTAAAAGAAATAAGTTATAATTGTGAGAATTTATCAGAAGCTACCTTTCCAGGCAAGATATTTGGACTTTTCAAAAATCAGCTCCCCAAACTCCCCAAAGTGGTAATGAAGACTTCATTTATTCCTCTAGCAGCTGCAAAAGGAAGTCAGCTAACAGTGGGAAGCCACATGGATTTCTCATTTGTTTTGGTAGCAGTTTTATTTTTTAAAAAAGTTGAGGCAACAAGAATAGGACTTAGTTATTCTCAATTAATCAAGATTTACAGGGGTGGGGGGATCAGCTGATGGACAGAAGAGATCTTGATAATAAGTGATCACATCATATTAGTTTCAAAACAATTAGGGAAAGATATTAAGAGAAGGGTTTCCCTGAATTTAGAAAGAACAGAGTTTAAAGAATTCAAGGAAAAGATGGGCAGAATACACTGAAATTCTAAAGGATAATTGCCAAAGATGTATAAGGACTATGGAAAGCACGGTACAAATTATCTTATGAATCAATACTGAGATCACTAGCAAAATGAACCCCTTATGGATAAAAAGCAAACTCCCTGAGAAGATGAGGAATAAAAAGGAAATGTATAGAAAATGGAAGCAGGAGTTAATAAATAAGGAGGTGTACAAACAAATATATTTAGAGCTTGTAAAAATTGAGTCAGGAAGGTGAAGTCTCAGATGAGATGAGGGTTATGAGAAATTTAAAGTAGATAAGAGTGAGACTATGTCTGAAATTAAAACCAAAGAGTGAAGAAAGATGTTGGTTTGAGGAAAAAGAGAAATACAATTCAGGAATGATAGTGGCATAGCTAGAGCTTATGCTTGCTACATTAAATAAATTTAGGTCTTCAGGACTAAATAAATTCCAGGGCATAGAAATTCAGGCCAAAGTGATTTCAGAATCACTGATGGTAATATTTGAAAACTTCTGGAGAACTGGAGAAGTGCCAGAACATTGGAGAAAAACAAACATGGTTCAGGGGGAGAAGGAGAGAGAAAGAAAACCAAAACCCCAGAAATCTATTAATTTAACAGCCATCCTGAAACAGGTACTAAAATAGATAGTCAAGTACAGGGTCTATGAATATTTAACCAAACTATCCTTTTTTTCTTTTTATGATAGTTGTAGAAGAAGACCAAGACAAGCTATATTGTATATATTATAATATATATTATCTTCATTTTGGTAAAGCTTTTTACAAGATTTCTCATGATATATTTGCAGACACGGTAGATAAATAGGAGCTAGATAGTACTGTAAGGTGAGAAATTTGCAACTGGCATTGTGTTGCCCTGAACGTCTTCAAAGAAAAACCAGAAAGCCCAAGTGCCTCTTGAAAAAAGCACCTTTGGGACAACCATGGCCTGGATGACTGAGTATCTCCATAGACAATTGGCACTGCATTGTCCTAGAGGAAAATATAGCGTTGGGCCACCCAGAGCTCCCTCCTCAGCCCATTCATATTCAGATGCTTTATAAATGATCTAAAGGAACACTTCCCAAATTTGCAGAAGACAGCCTAGATGGGTTTGATATTCTTGTAGAAGACAAAAATCACAAAATCAGAATGAGCTCAAGAAGCTTGAACACTGTCCCAAATCCAATAGGATGAGGTTAATTTATGACATATGTTAAGATCCTACACTTGAGTGAAAAAAAAATCAAGTCTATACATACAGAAATGGAAAGCTGTGGTATATGCATTGTAATAGGTTTTTTGGAGTACTAGTGACCGCCATCTAAACATGAGCAACCAGTATGATGTAGCAACCAGAAAGATCAATGTAATCTTGGAATGCATTAATAGAAGAAATATATCCAGGGAGTTACTGTATATCTATGTTGATTCTCAATCATCCAGGTCATGGTTATTCCAAAGGTACTTTTCAAAAAGGCAACTGGACTTTCTTTTTCTTTTTTCTTGAAAATGTTTTGTTTCTCATCCTAGAAGTTTTTTCCGCTCTGACTGAATGGCGGGAAGGGAAGGATTTATGTTCTTTGCAGTCATTTGATGATTAGCATTCTGAAGATTGGTGATTAATTCTCTTGAGAATCAACCTTCAGAGTGCTTATGACCAGATGACTTCAAATAACATAAATCCCCGCTATTCAGTCAGAGCTGAAGAAGCTTCTTGAATGAGAAGCAAAATGTTTTCAAGAAAAACCTATGAAAATCCAGTTTGAAAAGTACCTTTGGAATACATCCGTGGAGTTAATCATTCCATTGTGACTCTCCACTGATTAAGCGGCACTTAGAATACCATACCCAGTTCTGGACATTATACCTTAGAACTGACATGGAGAACTTGGAGTTGTTTTATAGGAGAACTATCAGAATAGTGATGGGTCTGTATACTAAGAGCCATGAGGAACAAATTAAAAGAGCTGGCATGTCTAGCTTTCAAGGGGGGAAGATATGATAGAAGTCTACAGTATCACATGTAAGAGAAAATAAACTCATTGTTTGGTGAAATTGGAAATAAGAACTTAAAGAAAGATTTAGGCTCCATATTAGGAAAAAAAATTCTTCATGGCAACAATATTAATCAGTGAAACAGTTTGTCTAGATCAGAGGTGTGAAACTCGTGGTCCACGGGCCGGATGCATCATGCATTGGCCATGTCCAACCCCGGTTTAGCAAAGGAGGAAAAAGTTGGGATACGTCACATGATGACAATGTGTCATCACAAGTTTCACACCCCTGGTCTAGATAGAAGAGTGGTGATTCTATGTTGATATAGGGTCACCACTTAGAATGGTTTACAATCTTTCACTGAGTCAAAGATAGAGAAGTTCACATCCACTCTTGGCTGTTTTTGTAATTAAGTAAGTACAGGAACTTCATATTCTACCTATATTTTTTTTCCTGAACCTTTCTCTTCTGGAAAAAAAAAAATCTCATTCAGAAAATGTAATTAGAACCAGCAGACGAAAAAATGGAGCAGAATTTTTTCTCCTAGTACTAATGCAAGCAAAATAACATAGACGTGGAATTTACTTTCCCCCATCTCAGAGATATCACAGTTCACTTCAATAAAGAGGATGAGTAGGTTATTTTAAAAAAATTGAAATATAAACTTTATCTTCAGGAGATAGCTGAGCACTTTTCACTTTATCTAAACATTTTAAATCCACATAGCTCGCTATTGTCAGGTTTTGCTTAAACATCTGTTCCATGTTCCTGTTTTCTCTATTTTATCAAAATATTGAGTGTCATTCTGTGCTTGCAAAACAGCACTAAATTACTTAAAACAAACTTTAAATGTCATAACTATATTTTCATTAACTATGCTGGTGGGATCAGAGACTGTTCATGCTACAAGTATCTATATTGTTTTACTGTGTTCAATCTTTTTCTCTTTTTAAAATGTTTTTAGGTTTAGTAATTGTTGAAATAACTAATAGAACATGTATTTCTTATTGGACATTCCAATTCAAACAAATTATGTTAATTTTAATTCTTGAATTATTCATTCTTCTGGTCAGTTGGGGACTTATCTTCCAAGTAGGTTAGCTATCTATGGAATAGTAGGTAACAGAAAAAGATAAACATATTGCAAAACATTAATGATATCTAGCAAGGTCAGTTTTGTTGTGGATTCATTTTGAAAAAGTGTTCTGATTTGCAGGACTGCTTATGTGCAATTTTTAGTTAAAAAACAGGACTTGAACACAATTTTATGGATACTCCTACTGAGTACAGAGACATTTACTGCCTTGTAACAATGCAATTATTTATAGGATTGTAGGTTCCAGTGCAATTGGTGGATTATACAATTTTATAAGTGAGTACAGGCTTACAATCTAAGTATGCTTTGAATGATAGCTTTAACTTGGCTAGATAGGAACATTAATGTCTCATAGCAAGTCGATGCTATTTTAGTCTGCAGGTGTAGGTATACAGGGATCACATGTTTGATTGCTTCCTTCATCACACAGTCTTGAAGGCAAGCTAGAGATGGGCAACATTTAGCTACAGAGTTGCTCACAACCACAAATGCTTTCCTTTTTGCACACAACTGCAAAACACAGTCTAGTTGTGTGTTTTCCATTACTTGGAAGCAGAAGCAATAGTATAAACCCTAAACTCAATATAATCTTATAAACAAAAATATACAAATTTTCAGGAAATATTTTAAAAAAAGTCTAGCTCACCTATTTGTGCTATCTTTCCCCTTTCTAAAATATTAAGTTAATTTAGAGGACAATTAGGGCAATTGTCCTCTAAAAAATTGCCCATCCCTTAAAATAATATAGAAAGGCTACATCTCATTAAGATCTCACAGGTAATAGTCAGACTTTCACATAATGGTGGTAAAGTTTATTTCTTGTATAATGATATTTTAATTCAGAATAAAAATAGAGTGTAACTTTTGTTTCCTTCTTTGGATATGTTGCCAAAACCCATCTCTGTACCGCAAGAAACATTATCTTTCCTGATACCGACAATATGAGAAAAAAACAACAACATTCCTCATCAGAATTGCTGTGCATAATAGAATAAAGAAGGTGTTGTATACAGGAAAAAAGGGTGTGTGTGATTGGGTTGGTGACTCATTTGCTTGTATACCAGCTCAGTCTTGTATTGAAAGCATAAATATTAATAACAAAGTGTTATTACCACAATGAACTGCAATAGGAGCAGAAGTAACAAATAAATAACTTTCTCTTTTTGAGGTTGTCAAATGTCTTTTGACGTGTTTACATCACAAAATGCAAATTGTAAGACATTATTTTGAGAGCATACCAAGGGCATCCTCACAAAATGGTTGCCAGGCCATGCGTGATCAATTGCTAAAAATCATTTCGTGCCTGTTTAGTATACTATAGAGGATAATGTTGGATTTGAATTAGTAAAAGCAAAGATAAGGCCTATTCAAACTCACTGAATGGGAACTTATTGTGTAACTTTGGGCCAGTCACATTTAGGGACATCACCTTCAGATCTGAAATGGGAGTAGCATTAGAAATTACTACTATAATATAGAACGGAAGAAAGTTGAGGTTTTCTGTTAGAACAGCAGTTATTTCTCTGCCTCCACCCCCCCTTTTTTTTTAAAAAATAAAAATACATCTAGTGCAGTGGTCCCCAACCTTTTTTGTACCATGGCCTGGTACAAAATGATCCACGGACCGGTACCAGCATCAGCACGCACGACCAAGGCAAGGCGAGCCGAGCGACTGGCCAGCCAGCCGTCCCCCGCTTCTCCCCGCCACCTTCAACTCCTCCTTTGTACCTTTTCGTGGTCAATGGGCTTTTCGGGCTCTTTCTTAATCTCCTCCTGAGTAACGCGAGACTCCACCGCCATCGGGATGGCTCTTCATTCGAAGCCACCACCCCCTCGACGAAACTAAGGCGCGAGGATTCCTTCAGCACCCAAACTCCACTTTCCAACCGATGACCGACAAGCTCACCTGGAAGCACTTTCTCAAGCGCTGTCGAAACAAGATGGCGGCACCCAAGCAAAATAGGCGTGCCGGTACAAAATGATCCACGGACCGGTACCAGTCCGGGGCCCAGTGGTTGGGGACTACTGATCTAGTGAACTAGAGAAAAGCACGGAACAAGATTGCAACTACAGGACTGCAATCTGAACCATAAGATTTACCTAGATTTCCTATTTGGTTGGGTTAATACATTATACTAAGGTTAAAAAAACTAGTTTAGTTTTGCTTTAGTATAGTTGTGACTCCAACTTTGTAATTTGTAAGCCATGGCTTATATAGTAATAAAATGTGAACTAATCAGTTACAGAATTCAATGAACCATGAGAAGTAAACTTTCCATTCTCCACTATCCTGGTCAGATTTAAAGAAACTTCTTGGATGAGAAGTGAAATGTCTTCAACAAAGAAACAAGAAAGTTCCAGTTGCCTCCTGAAAAAGCATCTTTGGGACAAGCATGACCTGGATGACTGAGAATCTCTACAGACATTTGCTCAGTTATGTTAACCCAGACACTATATTTGAGTATGCAGTTTCAACAGTCTCTATAGCTAGTAATAAATATTTATCCTACTAGGATGTGCTGTTGATTGCCCAGTATGTATGTTTGGAGTACTGTTTGCATCTTGTCTTAGATAAGACAGTTTCAAGGTACCTATAATGAAGATAGGGGCCCAGACAGTATGCTGAGGAAGCGAACAAGGGGTGGTGGTGGTACTTTTGCATGCAGATTTGACAGATGAAGTGGATTTGAGAGATGCCAATCAATTTCAAGCACTATAGAATGCAAAAGAAGCTGCATAGCAATCCACAAGCTGAGTCCATTGTTTGTCTTTCTGTCCAAACATAATGTACTGGAAGCACAACTTTGTGCCATTACTTGAGAAACATAGAAAAGACTTAAAGGGAAAGACTATGGGAATATCTAGGAAAGAGAGAAAGTTTCTAGGCAGGATATGTTCTTTATGATGATCTCTTCAGGGTGGAAATGTGAATGTCAGAGAATACAAAGAGGAAGACAAGTGTGAAAGCATGAGCCATGTAATATGTGAGAGTGACCTTGGGAGACAGGGAGAAGGAACACAGCCAGGGCAATGGCCAGAGAAGAGGCAGCTTAGCCCACAGAAAGAACATGGGCATGGCAAATGTCTCATAAGGGACTCTCCCTAGTTTCTTGAGTGATAAAGGTGATTGGGGAAAATGCACTTTGAGATTTGCAAGGTTCTGTTAATGAAACCTTACAATAAAGTAGAATCGTTTCATCTTGATGTATTTCTTGTCTGACTACCTTGCAAGGCTAACATCGGTCTTGCAAGGCTAACATCGGTCTTGCAAGGCTTAGAGTATCTTTCTCTCCCATGACCTTTGCAGCCCAAGAAACTAGGGAGTAGCCCGTCGTGAAACATTGGCCATTTCCTCATATATTCTACAAGCTAAGCTACCTCTTATTTGACCATTGCCATGACTATGACTCTTTCCCCTGCCTGCAAGGTCATTCTCAAATACTTTTCTACAGATGAGCCATGGTGGCTCAGTGGTTGGAATGCAATATTGCAGGCTAATTCTGCCCACAGCCAGGAGTTTGATCCTGATCAGTTGAAGGTTGACTCAGCCTTCTATCCTTCCAAGGTCAGATTGTTGGGGGCAATATGCTGACACTACTAAGAGAGTGCTGTCAAGCCAACTCAGCATGCAGTAATAAGTGCTATTACTATTACATCCAGAGAAGTGAAAGAATGAGAACAGATAAAGTTCAGCTCACTCTACAATCTATTGCCCACCTAAGCAAATCAACTTCAGCTCTAGAGTATAGGACAATAAACACTTGGAGCACCCTGAGCTGAAGAAACTCAAGAACCACCTTTAGAAAGAAGAATGTGATCCCATGAAGTGTTCATTTTATGATGGCAGACGATTCACTGCTAAGAAGAACCGAAGTACAGTATGTAAACCTAGTGTGATGGCATGGGAGGTGTATTTTCTTCTAGGTGTCCTTGAATGCATCAATAATTATCCCTCCCCAATAATTCACTTGATGAATTATTTGGAATAAAATTTGAACTCATCTCTAGAGTCTGGGTCTTGGAAGTCCAAGTACAGTTTTTGTCGATCCATCCAGTTGCAGGTCATGGAAAGAACAAAAAGAACAGGTTTCTGGAAGCAAACAACTAGTTTTGTGTATAGTGCTGTAAGAAGAGCATTCAACCATGAACTATGTTACCCACATAAGGGATTCCAGACAAAAGACAGGAGGCTTTTCATTAAGACTGGAGAACACATGCTTGACAGGAATATTGCCATTGTAACCAGAAGGCTGCTAAACTAGTGGAAAAAGAGGAAAAGTGGCAAAAATTCAAAACCATCAAAGAGTGGGGCCAATTGGGTAAGAGATTAAAGAAGGGACGCAAGAACAAAGGAGAGGGGAAAGGATATTACAGGGAAATTAATACAGTGAAGCCAATAAGGGGTACTCTATTGACACCTCAGATTATTCTATACAAACCCAGAGAGTATAGAAAACAGGGGGGTGGAAATGAAATCCCAAGATAGAAGAAGAAATATTGCATAGACCTCAGTGAAAATTAATGAGATCACATTCATGATTGGGAAATAAACAGTGAATGCTACAATTTATTCAAAAGAAACAGATTCAATAGACAGAATGGGAACATTGTAATAACGTAGAAAGAAAACTTATGCCTGCACAGAAATTTAGGAAACAGAAAGAAAGAAATCCAGTTGAAAGCATTTACAAAGAGTAGAAGGAGAAACCAAAGTGATATTGTTGTGGAAATTTATAGAGCGTCTTGGCAGGCAAATATATATAAAAAGGAAGGTTTTCTGTGCCCAAGGATCAAACTTTCTAAGAGACACAACAATAACAATGGGAGATTTCAATTTCTCTAACATCTACTAAATCTAACTTTTCCAAGAATCAGAGGTCTAAAAAAAATCCCTGTTTTCTCTTGCTGACAACTTGATTTATTAAATTAAAGTGAGGGAAAGGTGCGCATAGTCAGCCACGCTTCTCTCTTCCCAGATTCCATCTTGCTCCAATGGCAGGACAAGAGTCGAGATAGTTGGAGATGGGCTGGGCACAGTGGTTGACCAGGGCATCTTTTGTGTCTTGCCGTGCTCTCAGCGTGCCGCATTGTTTGTGGAGACTGCCTTCATAACCGTTGTCCTATTCTGGTACGTTTCATCCGTTCAGCCCACCAGAATCTGTCTTCACATGCTTGGGATATACAAGTCCCTATCTGACCGAAGGTCCATGATCCGATGGCTATCCTCAATCTGGTTTGGCCAGCCTGTTGAAGTTGTTGCCCGAGGTATGGCCGCTGGGCATGCTACAGCTGCTAGGAGCCACAGGTGAGAGCTGAGTGACAGGTGGGGACCAAAGGTGGACGAGCTGCTCTAAAAGGAAACATGCCCCTACACCAGAAATGCTACTCCTCCCTGAACTGTTTTCTGAAAAGAAAAAGGGATGCCTATAAGAAATGGGAAAAGTTGAATTCAACTCAATAAAAACTATAAGGATAGTGTCACATGGTGTCCCAAGGCTAAAGAAGCTACAGTTGGTTTAACATGTAGCAGCATTAGCAGTAATGGGTGCTTTTCAATACATCTTTTTTTTTTTAATCAATTTTGCTATATAAGTTTTGTTGACTGACACTCAAGCTTCCAAATGCAATTCAAGATGCTGGTTATTACTTATAAAGCCATGCATAGCATTGGGCCTGGATATCTGAAGGAATGCTTGTCTCCAATTGTTTCTTGGCATGTTGTGCTTGGCATGTTCCTAGAGAGCGGGTGTAGTCCGTTACCCTTCTATTAAATGTTGTCATCTTGTGAGACGAAGGAAACATGTCTTCTCTGTTGTGGCGCCCACACTCTGGAATGGCATGCCCCTGAAGATAAGGATGGTGGCCTCTGTACCTGGATTCCAGAAAACTCTGAAAACCTATCTTTGGTTCCCGGCTGGGAGCTGATATGTTACTGTTTGTCGGGAACCCAGTTTTCTTTGATCCGTGTTGTTTGCAAGATATTTTTTTTATAGTTTGGGCTGTTCACTTGGTTTGATGTTTATCTGTTTTTATAGTTTCCAGTTTCATATTACTCAGAATTTATTAGAATTGAGCAGCTAACAAATTCTAATAAGTAAATCAATCAAAATTTAAACATAAAAGTAAGGATAGAAGAACTGGCAACTATAATCCCTGACAACTCCTGGAGAACTAGGAGGTTTCAGAAGACAGGAAAGTAAATAGTGTCCTCATTTTCCAAAAAGGTGGCTCCAGGAAACTACACAACTTGATTTTTACACTGGGCATGTTTCTTAAGCAAGTCGTCTCAGGCTTATCCTGTCTCTGATTTTAACATAGTTGCTAAATGAGAAGACTCCTATGTATATGATGTACTTTGATGCGAGCAAAATATTTGAAAAAGTTTTCATAATATCATTAATAACACGATTAAAATACAAGCTAGATGACACACTTGCTGCATGGATTCATATAGTTCAGCAACTTATATCCACAGGGTGTCAAGACTGAACCACTTTGCTCCTTTCAAAAATAATGCTTTCCAACATGCCAATGAAGTGGGGGAGGGAAAAAGAATGTGGAGAATGTATGCAGAGATTGGAGCTAGCAAGGTCACTGCTGCAGGTGCTTGAGAAAGAGATGGATTTTTTTTTCATAACAAAAGACTATCTCATAATTGGACAGTGTGACCATCCAGGGGCGGGGAGAAGGAAAAAGGATTGCTTAACTGGACAAACATTTGCAGGAGAAACCAGTGCTGGTTTTGTTTCTTCAGTAACAACATGGTTATCCAATAAAGGTTTACTTTTGGGAATTCAATCCTCCCGAGAGCGTTTCCTTGTTTTGCGTTTGCTAATTGGACAGTTAAGACAGAGTATATTAGATGTAGTCTGTCATTTCAAGTGAATGGCTGCAAGGATTTGTCTTGGGGTCAATACTGTTGAACATTTTTATTAATAATAAAAATGTAGGGTGTAGGTGATACAAAATTAGGACCTGTACTCAACATTTTAGAGGACAAAATGAAGTTTCAAAGAACTCTAGACCAAGGGTCCTCAACCCCCAGTCCATAGACCGGCACCGTCCGCAGCTGCGCAAACAAGTGAAGGCCCATTTGCAGGATGCAGGCAGCATGTGAAACCACATGTCCTCCTGTCTGTGGGGAAAAAAATCTCTTCATGGAACCAGCCCTTGGTGCCCAACAGGTTGGGGGCTACTGCTTGTGAGCTGAAACAAACATGATGAAATTTACATAAAGAAATGTCTGTGTCCGGGAGAGAAAAAAACTGAAAGGCACAGGTATAGAATGGGGAAAAGCTGGCTTAGTAGTAGTATATGTAAAATGGATCTAAATACCCCAGATCTCAAGTTGAGTGTGATGTAGTTAAAGCAGTAAGTTCTATGGTGTGATATCTTAACGTAATAGATATCATGGGAATTAATTGTTCCTCTATGCTTGCCTTGGTCAGATCCTACCTGAAATATTACATCTAGTTGTGAGATACGTAGTCTAAAGTGAACATCAACAAATCATAGTGAATTGAGAGGATATGTAATGGTTAGGCAACTGGAAACTAATTGGTTAAATTGTCTAATCTGCAAAAGGAAAAACCGGAAGGGGGGTATGACAGAAATCTTCAGCAATCTAAATAGTTGTCATATAGAATAGGCAGTAGACTTAATCCTTTGTTGACTTAAAAGGCAGGGTGAGAATGAGCTCAAACAATAAGGAAGTGGATTCAGGTTAGTTATACGAGAAATACCTTGACATTAGACGCTGGCCATTAGTGCAGTACGCTGTTTCCTAAAATGGTATACTTGTCTTTAAATCAAAACCGGATAGGGATTTGTTCCAAATGCATTTAGCAGATCATGCCTCAAGCAGGGGTTGGACTAGATGAACTTCGATATCATCCTCTAAATCTACAATTCTATGAATTACCTGACAAAAACTGATTTTGGACAAAAAAATATTTGTAATGCAAAAGGTTCAATATCTGCTATAGATGAGGGAAGTTCTGCAATTTTACCCTGCATTTTCTCCTAAGCAAATGATTCCAAAATATAATTGTGTATTAAGCATTTGGGGACTCACTTTTCTACAGAGAAGTTGCTTCCAAAGGCATCAGCAGACTAATACTTTCATCTCCAAAATATCTCTAGCACATTTTAAACATCTGGATACCACATACATTTTTTTTTAACTTAAACGAGGTCAGTTTGAGGATTGTTACCACTGTGTAAGATAATATACAGTAGTTAGGGACTATAATTCTGGATTTGCCTTAAGGCACCATGCATTCCACAATTTCATGATAATCCATGATGCCCAGTTATAGGGATGAATTGTCAGAATATGATTCCTGATAGCAGTTTCTTTGGACCTCTCTGAATGGGAAGCTTCCCAGAGTCACTCTTAATAACAAGATGAACATCATAAATGCAATAAATAAATAAAGCTAAACAGTACAAGTACAAAACCCACTGAGTATAAATATGAAGGAAGCAAAAAGAGTTTAGACAGAAGGCTATCACTATCATGTTAAGCTATACATTTATTTATTTGGTTTTGGCTTAGTACACTATATGAAGTTGATACTGATACTCATGAAACATTACTGGGCAAACATGTTTAATTCTCTCAACTCCTTTATAGAACATCTGTACATGACTACTCCATTCCTATTCAGAAAGAACTCTTATTTATTTATTCAGCGTATGGCAAATACATGGACCCACAGTAGTTCAAATGTCAATGTCCAGTCCACCCAGCCATCCAAGGACAGGGTGGTCCACACCGAAAAAAATCAGACACTGGGCCAGTGTAAACTCTCGAAGGACATTCAGACACAATGTGATGAATATTTTGTCGAGGAGCACCACACTCACACTGAGGGATAGAGGAAAGACCCCACGACAATGTCCCCAATCTGTCTTGTCCTTTGTTGTTTATCTGTTGCCATGTATTTTAGAGAGCCAGGAGTTTTACAAAGATGTCTGGCTGCCAGCTGTCATTGCTGCCAATTCTTCAGTGTAGTCTGGCTGCCAATGGTTGCTGGTCATTTGGTTCACACTACTGTGTTATCCAGGGTGCACTGTGTGGAGGTGAATTAGCATCACACCCCAGAAAGTGCTCTGAATCTTTGTGATACCATGATAACAGACTATTCATGTTTGCCTTCTATTTGAAACCACAACAAAACTATTCTTTGTTTTGTTGGCTTGCTTCTTTTAAACACTGCATATCAGTGTAATTTGTGGGAAATCCCTCCATTTGCACGAACCTCTGACTCCCAGTTCATGGGCTTCAGGTCTACAAGAGGAAAAGCGCCTTTCACGACACTGTTGGAATATATGAATGATTAACAAAAAAATTAACATTAAGTAAGATTGAGGATAGGATACAAGCAATTCCCTTATTTTACATGAGTTAGTAGCAAGGGGTTTGTTACCAAAACCTGAAGCAGCTTGGAATATGACTGATTTCTACTTCATAGTCTTGGAACACAGTGATTATAGGTTATCTTGAAATTGGATTCAAGGGATTGGAAGTGAAAAGGAAAATTGTTTCTGTCAACTCTTGAGCACTAACATTATATGCAATAAAAACAGATTTGGGGTAAACTTGGAAAGGAAGCTGTGCACCCCAATTTAAGAACAGTCACCCATTCCTTCTCATTCTGAGCACTGTCATAGTTTACGAATGCACTTACTTGGCACAAAATATTTTATATTCTACTTGCTTGCTCATGCTTGCAAGGGTTTGATTATCAAAGTGGTCATTACAAATCCCAGTGCTTCCCTTTTATCATTCAAGCAGTTGGTTCAAGAGGCCCTATTTCTGGAGCATATATAAAATAGAGTATTATAGGCAGAACAGTCCATGTATTTAGTATCTTCTCAGGAGTCATATACCCACAAATAGATGGTGATTTGATGATGTTTATGTGGTGATTTAAATCTGGGTCTCCAGGGAAAGATGTTCACCCCTGACAGTCACAACAGAGACAATACAGATTGAATTTTCTCAGAGGTCCATTGCATTATCTCAGTAGGTCGGCATAGAGAAGAAAAGCAACAGATATCCATTTAAGTTTAAATGGAGGATAAGGACATTGTATTTTATAGCATCTTCTGTTTAGAAAAATCACAAGGTTTCACCAACATTTGTGTTTTACAGTTTTTTAAACAAAACATTAGCAAACAAAAACATTTACTCATACTCCC